>NC_092271.1:6010581-6022179 GCF_036320965.1 Panulirus ornatus | reverse complement strand
AAGATATCAATAAGCTTGAATTTTGAAACAGAATATCAAGATATCAAGATAATAAGCTTGGAGTTGAAACAAGATATCAAGATATTAGGCTTGGATGTTGAAACAAGATATCAAGATATGAAGCTTGGATATTGAAATAAGATATCAAAATATTAAGTTTCGATATTGAAACAATATATCAAGATATTAAGCTTGGATATTAAAACAAGATATCAAGATATTAAGTTTGGAAATTGAAATAAGATATCAAGATATTAAGCTTGGATAGAGAAAAAAAGTATCAGGATATTAAGCTTGGAAATTGAAGCAAAATATCAAGATATTAAGCTTGGAAATTGAAGCAAGATATCAAGATATTAAGCTTGAATACTGAAACAAGATATCAAGATATTAAGCTTGGATATTGAAACAAGATATAAGATATTAGCGTGGATATTGAAACAGATATCAAGATATTAAGCTTGAATATTGAAACAAGATATCGAGATATCAAGCTTAGATAATGAACCAAAATGTCAGGAGATTAAGCTTGGATATTGAAAGAAAATATCAAGATACTAGGCTTGGATATTGAAACAATGTATCAAGATATTAAGCTTGGATATTGTAACAAGATATCAAGTTATTAAGCTTGAATATTGAAGCAAGATATCAAGATATTAAGCTTGAATGTTGAAACAAGATATCAAGAGACAGAGCTTGGATATTGAAACAAGATATCAAGATATTAAGGTTGGATCTTGAAACAGATATCAAGATATTAAGCTTGAATATTGAAACAAGATATGAAGATATCAAGCATGGATAGTAAAACAAAATGTCAGGATATTAAGCTTGGATATTGAAACAAGATATAAAGATACTAAGCTTGGATATTGAAACAAAATATCAAGATATTAAGCTTGGATAATGAAACAAGATATCAAGTTGTTAAGCTTGAATATTGAAACAAGATATCAAGGTATTAAGCTTAAATATTGAAACAAGATATGAAGATACTAAACTTTGATATTGAAACAAGATATCAAGATATTAAGCTTGGATATTGAAACAGATGATAAGCTATTAAGCTTGAATGTTGAAACAGATGATAAGATATTAAGCTTGAATATTGAAACAAGATATCAAGCTTGGATAGTGAAACAAAATGTCAGGATATTAAGCTTGGATATTGAAACAAGATATCAAGATACTAAGCATGGATATTGAAATAAGATATCAAGATATTAAGCTTGGATATCTAAACAAGATATCAAGTTATTAAGCTTGGACATTGAAACTAGATATGAAGATATTAAACTTGAGTATTGGAACAAGATATCAAGGTATTAAGCTTGGATATTGAAACAAGATATCAAGATATTAGGTTTGGATATTGAAACAAAATATCAAGATATCAAACTTGAATATTAAAACAAGATATCAAGATTTTAAACTTGGATATTGAAACAAGATATCAAGATATTAAGCTCGGATATTGAAACAAGATATCAATATATTAAGCTTGGATATTAAGCTTGAATATTGGATGAAACAAGTTTTAGCTGAAGCAAAAAGTCAACTTTGTTCTAACTGGAAGTATGTGTGTGTAGGATCAGGTCGTGGGGTGGGCACCACAAGGAGCGACGTTATCAGTAAAGATACTGTGACAGAGATCAGGTAAAGTATCGTCTGATGGGCCTCAGGTGGATGACACCAGCAGGTCAGTACATACATACATATCAAAATACATCATACAATAATAAGCAGATCAAAACAGGAAACCATGATGAAAAAATAAAGATACGGGAATAACAGCAATATACTACTAACACCCATCACAGGCTCAACATAGGCCTAACACAGGCTAAACACAGGCCCACCACAGGCCCACTACAGGCCCAACACAAGCCCAACACAGACACAACATAGGTCCAACACACACTCAACACAGGCCCAGAATAGGCCTAACAGAGACCCAACATAGCCCCAACATAGGCTCAACATAGGACCGACACAGGTCTAGCACAGGCCCAACATAGGCCCAAAACGGGCCCAACACAGGCCCAACACGGACCCAACACAGGCCCAACACAGGCTCACCACAGACCCACCACAGGCCCATCACAGACCCACATAAGCCCATCACTGGCCCAACACAGGCCCAACACAACACCATCACTGGCCCAACACAGGCCCTAAACTGGCCCAACACAGGCCCACCACAGGCCCAACACTGATATATTGAAGAGAAAACGAAATCTGGTTGAGATCATGTATGGATGATCCCAGCAGCTGTAGGTAGGAGAGAATCATGTATGGATGATCCCAGTAGCTGTGGGTAGGAGAGAATCATGTATGGATGATCCCAGTAGCTGTGGGTAGGAGAGAATCATGTATGGATGATCCCAGCAGCTGTAGGTAGGAGAGAATCATGTATGGATGATCCCAGCAGCTGTAGGTAGGAGAGAATCATGTATGGATGATCCCAGCAGCTGTAGGTAGGAGAGAATCATGTATGGATGATCCCAGCAGCTGTAGGTAGGAGAGAATTATGTATGGATGATCCCAGCAGCTGTAGGTAGGAGAGAATCATGTATGGATGATCCCAGCAGCTGTAGGTAGGAGAGAATCATGTATGGATGATCCCAGCAGCTGTAGGTAGGAGAGAATCATGTATGGATGATCCCAGCAGCTGTAGGTAGGAGAGAATCATGTGTGGATGATCCCAGCAGCTGTAGGTAGGAGAGAATTATGTATGGATGATCCCAGCAGCTGTAGGTAGGAGAGAATCATGTATGGATGATCCCAGCAGCTGTAGGTAGGAGAGAATCATGTATGGATGATCCCAGCAGCTGTAGGTAGGAGAGAATCATGTATGGATGATCCCAGCAGCTGTAGGTAGGAGAGAATCATGTGTGGATGATCCCAGCAGCTGTAGGTAGGAGAGAATTATGTATGGATGATCCCAGCAGCTGTAGGTAGGAGAGAATCATGTATGGATGATCCCAGCAGCTGTAGGTAGGAGAGAATCATGTATGGATGATCCCAGCAGCTGTAGGTAGGAGAGAATTATGTATGGATGATCCCAGCAGCTGTAGGTAGGAGAGAATCATGTATGGATGATCCCAGCAGCTGTAGGTACGAGAGAATCATGTATGGATGATCCCAGTAGCTGTGGGTAGGAGAGAATCATGTATGGATGATCCCAGCAGCTGTAGGTAGGAGAGAATCATGTATGGATGATCCCAGCAGCTGTAGGTAGGAGAGAATCATGTATGGATGATCCCAGCAGCTGTAGGTAGGAGAGAATCATGTATGGATGATCCCAGCAGCTGTAGGTAGGAGAGAATGATGTGTGGATGATCCCAGCAGCTGTAGGTAGGAGAGAATCATGTGTGGATGATCCCAGCAGCTGTAGGTAGGAGAGAATCATGTATGGATGATCCCAGCAGCTGTAGGTAGGAGAGAATCATGTATGGATGATCCCAGCAGCTGTAGGTAGGAGAGAATCATGTATGGATGATCCCAGCAGCTGTAGGTAGGAGAGAATCATGTATGGATGATCCCAGCAGCTGTAGGTAGGAGAGAATCATGTATGGATGATCCCAGCAGCTGTAGGTAGGAGAAAATCATGTATGGATGATCCCAGCAGCTGTAGGTAGGAGAGAATCATGTATGGATGATCCCAGCAGCTGTAGGTAGGAGAGAATCATGTATGGATGATCCCAGCAGCTGTAGGTAGGAGAGAATCATGTATGGATGATCCCAGTAGCTGTAGGTAGGAGAGAATCATGTATGGATGATCCCAGCAGCTGTAGGTAGGAGAGAATCATGTATGGATGATCCCAGCAGCTGTAGGTAGGAGAGAATCATGTATGGATGATCCCAGTAGCTGTAGGTAGGAGAGAATCATGTGTGGATGATCCCAGCAGCTGTAGGTAGGAGAGAATCATGTATGGATGATCTCAGCAGCTGTAGGTAGGAGAGAATCATGTATGGATGATCCCAGCAGCTGTAGGTAGGAGAGAATCATGTATGGATGATCCCAGCAGCTGTAGGTAGGAGAGAATCATGTATGGATGATCCCAGCAGCTGTAGGTAGGAGAGAATCATGTATGGATGATCTCAGCAGCTGTAGGTAGGAGAGAATCATGTATGGATGATCCCAGCAGCTGTAGGTAGGAGAGAATCATGTATGGATGATCCCAGCAGCTGTAGGTAGGAGAGAATCATGTGTGGATGATCCCAGCAGCTGTGGGTAGGAGAGAATCATGTATGGATGATCCCAGCAGCTGTGGGTAGGAGAGAATCATGTGTGGATGATCCCAGCAGCTGTGGGTAGGAGAGAATCATGTATGGATGATCCCAGCAGCTGTAGGTAGGAGAGAATCATTCATCCAGGTGGATTAACGATGGATGGTGGGTTGCGAGCGTTACGTGCTATGTACTGAGAGCAGTGCTAAAGAAAAACACTGTTACTCATCAAAATGGATCAGAAGTGAGTGGGGAGGGGGTGAGCGGGGGGGTGAGCGGGGGATGAGCGCTAGGTGAGCGAGGGATGAGCGGGGGATGAGCGGGGGATGAGCGGGGGATGAGCGGGAGGTGGGTTGTGGGGGGGGGGGGGGGGGCGTACGCCTGTGTTTTAACAAGGTAGATTCACATACAATGGTAGGCAATCCTGCTCCACCTCCGCCTCTCCTTTATACTCTCCATTCTGCTCTCTCTCTCTCTCTCTCTCTCTCTCTCTCTCTCTCTCTCTCTCTCTCTCTCTCTCTCTCTCTCTCTCTCTCTCTCTCTCTCTCTCTCTCTCTCTCTCTCTCTCTCTCTCTCTCTCTCTCTCTCTCTCTCTCTCTCTCTCTCTCACCTTGCCTCCTTCCCTTCCTCCCACTCTCCCTCTTTACTTCCCACCTTCTCTCTCCTCTACTCTTCCTCATACTTTCCCTGCCACTCTGTCTCGTACTTTCCATTGTAACAACACTCCCTCCCTCCCACTCTCCCTACCACTCTCACACACACTCTCACACACCCCACAACCACAAGTGATGGCACCTCGACCCTCACGTGGTACGTGATGATGAGGAAGATCACACGTGCCTGGCTACCTACTGACTGATGACCTCACGTATAACTCATACTGTCCAGAGAACAAGAGGGAATTATCCAGTGAGCAAGACAGAGAATTATCCAGTGAGCAAGACAGAGAATTATCCAGTGAGCAAGAGAGAGAATTATCTAGTGAGCAAGACAGAGAATTATCCAGTGAGCAAGACAGAGAATTATCCAGTGAGCAAGACAGAGAATTATCCAGTGAGCAAGAGAGAGAATTATCTAGTGAGCAAGACAGAGAATTATCCAGTGAGCAAGACAGAGAATTATCCAGTGAGCAAGACAGAGAATTATCCAGTGAGCAAGACAGAGAATTATCCAGTGAGCAAGAGAGAGAATTATCTAGTGAGCAAGACAGAATTATCCAGTGAGCAAGACAGAGAATTATACAGTGAGCAAGACAGAGAATTATCCAGAGAACAAGAGGGAATTATCCAGTGAGCAAGACAGAGAATTATCCAGTGAGCAAGACAGAGAATTATCCAGTGAGCAAGAGAGAATTATCCAGTGAGCAAGAGAGAGAATTATCTAGTGAGCAAGACAGAATTATCCAGTGAGCAAGACAGAGAATTATACAGTGAGCAAGACAGAGAATTATCCAGAGAACAAGAGGGAATTATCCAGTGAGCAAGAGAGAGAATTATCTAGTGAGCAAGAGAGAGAATTATCTAGTGAGCAAGAGAGAATTATCCAGTGAGCAAGAGAGAGAATTATCTAGTGAGCAAGAGAGAATTATCCAGTGAGCAAGAGAGAGAATCATCCAGTGAGCAAGAGAGAATTATCTAGTGAGCAAGAGAGAATTATCCAGTGAGCAAGACAGAGAATTATACAGTGAGCAAGACAGAGAATTATCCAGTGAGCAAGACAGAGAATTATCCAGTGAGCAAGAGAGAGAATTATCCAGTGAGCAAGAGAGAGAATTATCCAGTGAGCAAGACAGAGAATTATCCAGTGAGCAAGACAGAGAATTATCCAGTGAGCAAGACAGAGAATTGTCCAGTGAGCAAGAGAGAGAATTATCTGGTGAGCAAGAGAGAATTATCCAGTGAGCAAGACAGAGAATTATCCAGTGAGCAAGACAGAGAATTATCCAGTGAGCAAGACAGAGAATTATCTCGTGAGCAAGAGAGAATTATCTAGTGAGCAAGAGAGAATTATCCAGTGAGCAAGACAGAGAATTACCCAGTGAGCAAGACAGAGAATTGTCCAGTGAGCAAGAGAGAGAATTATCTGGTGAGCAAGAGAGAATTATCCAGTGAGCAAGACAGAGAATTATCCAGTGAGCAAGACAGAGAATTATCCAGTGAGCAAGACAGAGAATTATCCAGTGAGCAAGACAGAGAATTATCCAGTGAGCAAGACAGAGAATTATCTCGTGAGCAAGAGAGAATTATCTAGTGAGCAAGAGAGAATTATCCAGTGAGCAAGACAGAGAATTATACAGTGAGCAAGACAGAGAATTATCCAGTGAGCAAGAGAGAATTATCCAGTGAGCAAGACAGAGAATTATACAGTGAGCAAGACAGAGAATTATCCAGTGAGCAAGACAGAGAATTATCCAGTGAGCAAGACAGAGAATTATCCAGTGAGCAAGAGAGAGAATTATCCAGTGAGCAAGACAGAGAATTATCCAGTGAGCAAGACAGAGAATTATCCAGTGAGCAAGAGAGAGAATTATCCAGTGAGCAAGAGAGAGAATTATCTGGTGAGCAAGAGAGAATTATCCAGTGAGCAAGACAGAGAATTATCCAGTGAGCAAGACAGAGAATTATCCAGTGAGCAAGACAGAGAATTATCCAGTGAGCAAGACAGAGAATTATCTCGTGAGCAAGAGAGAATTATGTAGTGAGCAAGAGAGAATTATCCAGTAAGCAAGAGAGAATTATCCCGTGAGCAAGAGAGAGAATTATCCAGCGAGCAAGAGAGAATTATCCCGTGAGCAAGAGAGAGAATTATCTAGTGAGCAAGAGAGAATTATCCAGCGAGCAAGAGAGAGAATTATCTAGTGAGCAAGAGAGAATTATCCCGTAAGCAAGAGAGAATTATCCAGTGAGCAAGAGAGAGGATTATCCAGCGAGCAAGAGAGAGAATTATCTAGTGAGCAAGAGAGAATTATCTAGTGAGCAAGAGAGAATCATCCAGTAAGCAAGAGAGAATTATCCCGTGAGCAAGAGAGAGAATTATCCAGTGAGCAAGAGAGAGAATCATCCATTGAGCAATAGAGAATCATTTAGTGAGCAAGAGAGAATTATCCAGTGAGCAAGAGAGAGAATCATCCATTGAGCAAGAGAGAATCATTTAGTGAGCAAGAGAGAATTATCCAGTGAGCAAGAGAGAATTATCCAGTGAGCAAGAGAGAGAATTATCCAGTGAGCAAGAGAGAATTATCCAATGAGCAAGAGAGAATTATCCAGTGAGCAAGAGAATTATCCAGTGGGCAAGAGAGAGAAGTATCCAGTGAGCAAGAGAGAATTATCCAGTGAGCAAGAGAGAATTATCCAGTGAGCAAGAGAGAAAAGTATCCAGTGAGCAAGGGAGAGAATTATCCAGTGAGCAAGAGAGAGAATTATCCAGTGAGCAAGAGAAAATTATCCAGTGAGCAAGGGAGAGAATTATCCAGTGAGCAAGAGAGAATTATCAAGTGAGAAAGAGAGAATTATCCTGTGAGCAAGAGAGAATTATCAACTTAGCAAGAGATAACTATCCAGTAAGCAAGACAGAGAATTATCTATTGAGCAAAAGAAGAATTATTCAGTGAGCAAAAGAGAATTACAAATTGAGCAAGGTATGATTATCCAGTGGGCAAGAGAGAAAATTATCCAGTGAGCAAGGAAGAGTTATCTACCGAGCAATAGAGAATTATCCAGTGAGCTTCAGAGAATTTACGCGTGAGTAAGAGAGAATTATTCAGTGATCAAGAAGGAATTATCCAGTGAGCAAGAAAGAATCATCCATTAAGGAAGAGAGAGAATTATTCAGTGAGCAAGAGAGAATTATCCAGTTAGCAAGTGCATAGGAACGCGCACCTTCATACAACATACGAACCTCCAACAGCCAGGAACGAACCCGGGACCCCGGTGCAACAGGCTGGAGCGCTTCCGCCTGTTGCACAGGGGTCCCGGGTTCGATCCTGGCTGTAGGAGGTTTGTAGGTTTATCATTATCATTATACTTTGTCGCTGTCTCCCGCGTTAGCGAGGTAGCGCAAGGAAACAGACGAAAGAATGGCCCAACCCACCCACGTACACATGTATATACATACACGTCCACACACGCAAAATATACATACCTATACATCTCAATGTACACATATATATATATACACACACAGACATATACATATATACACATGTACATAATTCATACTGTCTGCCTTTATCTATTCCCATCGCCACCTCGCCACACATGGAATAACAACCCTTTTCTCCCTCATATGTGCGAGGTAGCGCTAGGAAAAGACAACAAAGGCCGCATTCGTTCACACTCAGTCTCTAGCTGTCATGTAATAATGCACCGAAACCACAGCTCCCTTTCCACATCCAGGCCCCAGAGAACTTTCCATGGTTTACCTAAGACGCTTCACACGCCCTGGTTCAATCCACTGATAGCACATCGACCCCGGTATACCACATCGTTCCAATTCACTCTATTTCTTCCACGCCTTTCACCCTCATGCATGTTCAGGCCCCGATCACTCAAAATCTTTTTCACTCCATCTTATACCTCCAATTTGGTCTCCCACTTCTCGTTCCCTCCACCTCTGACACATATATCCTCTTGGTCAATCTCTCCTCGCTCATTCTCTCCATGTGACCAAACCATTTCAAAACACCCTCTTCTGTTCTCTCAACCACACTCTTATTATTTCCACACATCTCTCTTACCCTTACATTACTTACTCAATCAAACCACCTCACACCACATATTGTCCTCAAACATCTCATTTCCAGCACATCCACCCTCCTCCGTACAACTCTATCCATAGCCCACAGCTCGCAACCATACAACATTGTTGGAACCACTATTCCTTCAAACATACCCATTTTCGCTTTCCGAGATAATGTTCTCCACTTCCAAACATTCTTCAAGGCTCCCAGAATTTTCGCCCCCTCCCTCACCCTATGATTCACTTCCGCTTTCATGGTTCCATCCGCTGCCAAATCCACTCCCAGATATCTAAAACACTTCACTTCCTCCAATTTTTCTCCATTCAAACTTACCTCCCAATTGACTTGACCCTCAACCCTACTGTACCTAATAACCTTGCTCTTATTCACATTTACTCTCAACTTTCTTTTTTCACACACTTTACCAAACTCATTATCTACCAAACTTATTATTATTATTATTATTATTATTATTATTATTATTATTATTATTATTATTATTATTATTATTATTATTATTATCATCATTATTATTATTATTTTTTTTTTTTTCATTTTGCTTTGTCACTGTCTCCCGCGTTTGCGAGGTAGCGCAAGGAAACAGACGAAAGAAATGGTCCAACATACCCCCATACACATGTATATACATACGTCCACACACGCAAATATACATACCTACACAGCTTTCCATGGTTTACCCCAGACGCTTCACATGCCTTGATTCAATCCACTGACAGCACGTCAACCCCGGTATACCATATCGATCCAATTCACTCTATTCCTTGCCCTCCTTTCACCCTCCTGCATGTTCAGGCCCCGATCACACAAAATCTTTTTCACTCCATCTTTCCACCTCCAATTTGGTCTCCCTCTTCTCCTCGTTCCCTCCACCTCCGACAAATATATCATCTTGGTCAATCTTTCCTCACTCATTCTCTCCATGTGCCCAAACCATTTCAAAACACCCTCTTCTGCTCTCTCAACCACGCTCTTTTTATTTCCACACATCTCTCTTACCCTTACGTTCCTTACTCGATCAAACCACCTCACACCACACATTGTCCTCAAACATGTCATTTCCAGCACATCCATCCTCCTGCGCACAACTCTATCCATAGCCCACGCCTCGCAACCATACAACATTGTTGGAACCACTATTCCTTCAAACATACCCATTTTTGCTTTCCGAGATAATGTTCTCGACTTCCACACATTCTTCAAGGCCCCCAGAATTTTCGCCCCCTCCCCCACCCTATGATCCACTTCCGCTTCCATGGTTCCATCCGCTGCCAGATCCACTCCCAGATATCTAAAACACTTCACTTCCTCCAGTTTTTTTCCATTCAAACTCACCTCCCAATTGACTTGACCCTCAACCTACTGTACCTAATAACCTTGCTCTTATTCACATTTACTCTTAACTTTCTTCTTTCACACACTTTACCAAACTCAGTCACCAGCTTCTGCAGTTTCTCACATGAATCAGCCACCAGCGCTGTATCATTAGCGAACAACAACTGACTCACTTGCCAGGCTCTCTCATCCCCAACAGACTTCATACTTGCCCCTCTTTCCAAAACTCTTGCATTCACCTCCCTAACAACCCCATCCATAAACAAATTAAACAACCATGGAGACATCACACACCCCTGCCGCAAACCTACATTCACTGAGAACCAGTCACTTTCCTCTCTTCCTACACGTACACATGCCTTACATCCTCGATAAAAACTTTTCACTGCTTCTAACAACTTGCCTCCCACACCATATATTCTTAATACCTTCCACAGAGCATCTCTATCAACTCTATCATATGCCTTCTCCAGATCCATAAATGCTACATACAAATCCATTTGCTTTTCTAAGTATTTCTCACATACATTCTTCAAAGCAAACACCTGATCCACACATCCTCTACCACTTCTGAAACCACACTGCTCTTCCCCAATCTGATGCTCTGTACATGCCTTCACCCTCTCAATCAATACCCTCCCATATAATTTCCCAGGAATACTCAACAAACTTATTATTATTATTATTATTATTATTATTATTATTATTATTATTATTATTATTATTATTATTATTAACATCATTATCATTATCATCATCATTATTATCAATATTATCTTTATTATTATTATTATTATTATCATTATCAATATTATTATCATTATAATCATTATTATTATTATTATTATTATTATTATTATTATTATTATTATTATTATTATCATTATTATTATTATCATTATTATTATTATTATCATTTTTATCATTATTATTATCATTATCATTATTATCATTAGTATTATTATTATTATTACTATCAATATCATTATTATCATCATCATCATTATTATTATTATTTCATTATCATTATTATTATTACTATTATTATTCTTATTATTATCATTATCATTATTACTATTATTGTTATTATTATTATTTTTTTATATTCTATTTTTATTATACTTTGTCGCTGTCTCCCGCGTTTGCGAGGTAGCGCAAGGAAACAGACGAAAGAAATGGCCCAACCCACCCCCCCATACACATGTATATATATACGTCCACACACGCAAATATACATACCTACACAGCTTTCCATGGTTTACCCCAGACGC
>NC_092271.1:5970581-6003081 GCF_036320965.1 Panulirus ornatus | reverse complement strand
GATACTGTACGTAATCCCTGGAGACGAGACTGTACGTAATCCCTGGAGACGAGACTGTACATGCACCCTGGTGACGAGAGAGTACGTACTCTCTGGTGCCGAGTCTGTACATACTCCCTGGAGGCGAGACTGTACGTACTCTCTGGTGACGAGACCGCACTCACTCCTTGGTGACGAGAGTGTACTTACTCCCTGGAATCGAGACTGTATGTACTCTGGTGACGAGACTTGACGTACTCCCTGTAGACGGCACTGTACGTGCTCCCTGGTGGCAGCGCTGTGCGTACTCTCTGGTGACAAGTCTGTACATACTCCCTGGAGGCGAGACTGTACGTACTCTCTGGTGACGAGACCGCACGCACTCCTTGGTGACGAGAGTGTACTTACTCCTTGGAGGCGAGACTGTATGTACTCTGGTGACGAGACTTGACGTACTCACTGGAGACGGCACTGTACGTACTCCCTGGTGTTAGGACTGTACGTACTCTCTGGAGACTATACTGCACGTACTCCCTGGAGACTGCACTGTACGTACTCCCTGGTGGCCGAACTGTACGTACTCCCTGCAGACGGCACTGTACGTACTCCTTGGTGGCATGACTGTACATTCTCCCTGGAGATGGCATTGTACTTACTCCATGGTGGTCGGACAGTACGTAATCCTTGGAGACGACACTGTACGTACTCCTGGAGACGGCACTGTACGTACTTCCTGGTGGCAGTACTGTACTTATTCCCTGGAGACGGCACTGTACGTACTCCTTGGTGGCAGGATTGTACGTACTCCCTGGAGACGGCCCTGTACGTACTCCATGGTGACAGAACTGTACGTAATCCGTGGTGGCAAAACTGTACGTACTCCCTGGAGACGGCACTGTACGTACTCCCTGGTGGCAGGACTGTGCGTACTCCCTGGAGAAAGCATTGTACTTACTTCCTGGTGGTGGGACAGTACCTACTCCTGGAGACGGCATTTTACGCACTCCATGGTGGCAGTACTGTACGTAATCCCTGGAGACGGCACTGTACGTACTCCCTGGTGGCAGGACTGTACGTACTCCCTGGAGACGGCACTAAACGTACTCACTGGTGGCAGAACTGTACGTACTCTCTGGAAACGGCATTGTACTTACTCCCTGGTGGTGGGACAGTACGTACTCCCTGGAGAGGGCACTGTACTTACTCCTGGACACGGCACTGTACGTACTTCCTTGTGGCAGGACTGTACGTACTACCTGGAGACGGCACTGTACGTACTCCCTGGTGGCAGGACTGTACGAACGCACTGGAGACGGCACTGTACATACTCCCTGGTGGCAGGACTGTACGTACTCCCTGGAGACGGCACTGCACGTACTCCATGGAGACGGTACTGTACGTACTTCCTGGTGGCAGGACTGTGCGCACTCCCTGGAGACGGCATTGTACTTACTTGTACTTGATGGTGGTGGGACAGAAAGTACTCCCTGGACACGGCACTTTACACACCCCATGGTGGCAGTACTGTACGTACTCCCTGGAGACGGCACTTTACGTACTCCCAGGTGACGAGACCGCACGTTCTCCCTGGAGACAGCACTTTACGCACTCTCTGTTGGCAGTACTGTACGTACTCCCTGGAGACGGCACTGTACGTACTCCCTAGTGGCTGGACTGTACGTACACCTTGGAAACGGCATTGTACTTACTCCCTGGTGGTGGGACAGTACGTACTCCCTGGAGACGGCACTGTCCGTACTCCTGGAGACGGCACTGTACGTACTTCCTTGTGGCAGGACTGTACGTACTCCCTGGAGACGGCACTGCACGTATTCCCTGGTGGCAGGACTGTACGTACTCCCTGGAGACGGCAGTGTACGTACTTCCTGGTGGCAGGACTGTACGTACTTCCAAGTGACGAGACTGGACGTACTCCCTGGAGACGGCACTTTACGCACTCCCTGGTGGCAGTACTGTACGTATTCCCTGGAGACGGTACTGTACGTACTCCCTGGTGGCAGGACTGTACGTACTCCCTGGGGACGGCACTGTGCGTACTCCCTGGTGGCAGAACTGTACGTACTCCCTGGAGACGGCACTGTACGTACTTCCTGGTAGCAGGACTATACGTACTCCCTGGAAACGGCATTGTACTTACTCCCTGGTGGTGGGACAGTACGTACTCCCTGGAGACGGCACTGTTCGTACTCCTGGAGACGGCACTGTACGTACTTCCTTGTGGCAGGACTGTACGTACTCCCTGGAGACGGCACTGTACGTATTTCCTAGTGGCAGGACTGTACGTACTCCCTGCATTCGGCACTGTACTTAGTCCCTGGTGGCAGGACTGTACGTATTCCCTTGAGACGGCACTGTACGTACTCCCTGGTGGTGGGACAGTAAGTACTCCCTGGAGACGGCACTGTACGTAGTCCCTGGTGGCAGTACTGTACGTACTCAATGGAGACGGCACTGTACGTACTCCCTGGTGGTGGGACAGTACGTACTCCCTGGACACGGCTCTGTACGTACTCCCTGGTGGCAAGACTGTACGTACTCCCCGGAGACGGCACTGTACATCTTCCCTGTTGGCAGGACTGTACGTACTCCCTGGAGACGCGCTGTACGTACTCCCTGGTGGCAGGACTGTACGTACTCCTTGGAGACGGCACTGTACGTACTCCCTGGAGACGAAAATGTACATACTCCCGGGAGACGATACTGTACGTACTCTCTGGTGCCGAGTTTGTATATACTCCCTGGAGGCGAACTGTACGTACTCTCTGGTGACGAGACTGTACGCACTCCTTGGTGACGAGAGTGTACTTACTCCCTGGAAGCGAGACTGTATGTACTCCAGTGACGAGACTTGTACTCCCTGTAGACGGCACTGTACGTACTCCCTGGTAGCAGGACTGTAGGTACTCCCTGGAGACGGCACTGTACGTACTCCCTGGTGGCAGAACTGTACGTACTCCCTGGAAACGGCACTGTACGTACTCCCTGGTGGCAGTACTGTACGTACTCCCTGGAGACAGCATTTTACTTACTCGATGGTGGTGGGACAGTACGTACTCCCTCGAGACGGCACTGTACGCACTCCCTGGTGGCATCACTTTCCGTACTTCTTGGAGGCGGCACTGTACGTACCCCTTGGTGGCAGGACTGTATGTACTCCCTGGTGACGAGACTGCACGTACTCCCTGGAGACGGCACTTTACGCACTCCCTGGTGGCAGTACTGTACGTACTCCCTGGAGACGGCACTGTACGTAGTCCCTGGTGGCAGGACTGTATGTACTCCCTGGAGACGGCACTGTACGTAGTCCCTGGTGGCAAAACTCTACGCACTCCCTGGAGACGGCACTGTACGTACTCCCTGGTGGCAGGATTGTACGTACTCCCTGGAGACGGCACTGTACGTAGTCCCTGGTAGTGGGACAGTACCTACTCCCTGGAGACGGCACTGTACGTACTCCCTATTGGCAGGACTGTACGTTCCCCCTGGATGCGGCACTATACGTACGCCCTGGAGACGGCACTGTACGTACTCCCTGGTGGCAGGACTGTACGTTCTCCCTGGATGCGGCACTATACGTACGCCCTGGAGACGGCACTGTACGTACTCCCTTTCGTCAGTCAGCGATGGTAAAGCCTCGCCGAAGGTGGCTTTTCTCCGTAGTGTACCCACAGGCAGGTGGAGGCCAGTAACACGACATGTTTGGTTCTATATTTTAAAGTAAACTTTGTATGTTGTTGAGGCTTCATGACCAGAGGACTGACGAATATGCCATCTGGCGGGGAGAAACAATCATGGTGGTTCATGAGCGGTGAGCGCTACGCGCCAGCCCTGACTCTCCCACACAAGCCTGTCAGAGGTACTCGTAGCCAGGTGAACTCACTCCCTTACAGCCACTCCCTTCATTCCCAGTACACTCACCCATGTACAGCTTTTCCCTACTTCATTAGTACCCTCCCTCACACTTTTCCTCGTATTTTCTTCTCCCTCCCCTACCGCTACCACCTAAATTCCTTTTCGCACTCTCCCTCATACTCTCATACTCTCCAACTCACTCTCCCTCGTACGCCACCAGCCACTATCCACATGCGTTTCTACCCACTGAAAATGTTCAGTTCTGACCTCAGCTCTGGTGATGTTTACCTGGCCTTTCTCACCGAAACACCTGTTCTTACACCAGCACCACAGGTGTTGATCTCACACGTGATGACCTAACACCTGTTCTTACACCAGCACCACAGGTGTTGATCTCACACGTGATGACCTAACACCTGTTCTTACACCAGCACCACAGGTGTTGATCTCACACGTGATGACCTAACACCTGTTCTTACACCAGCACCACAAGTGTTGATCTCACACGTGATGACCTAACACCTGTTCTTACACCAGCACCACAGGTGTTGATCTCACACGTGATGACCTAACACTTGTTCTTACTCCAGCACCACAGGTGTTGATCTCGCATGTGATGACCTAACACCTGTTCTTACACCACACCAAAGTGTTGATCTCACACGTGATGACCTAACACTTGTTCTTACACCAGCACCACAAGTGTTGATCTCGCACGTGATGACCTAACACCTGTTCTTACACCAGCACCACAAGTGTTGATCTCACACGTGATGACCTAACACTTGTTCTTACACCAGCACCACAGGTGTTGATCTCACACGTGATGACCTAACACTTGTTCTTACACCAGCACCACAGGTGGTGATCTCACACGTGATGACCTAACACTTGTTCTTACACCAGCACCACAGGTGTTGATCTCACACGTGATGACCTAACACCTGTTCTTACACCAGCACCACAAGTGTTGATCTCACACGTGATGACCTAACACTTGTTCTTACACCAGCACCACAGGTGGTGATCTCACACGTGATGACCTAACACTTGTTCTTACACCAGCACCACAGGTGTTGATCTCACACGTGATGACCTAACACCTGTTCTTACACCAGCACCACAGGTGTTGATCTCACACGTGATGACCTAACACCTGTTCTTACACCAGCACCACAGGTGTTGATCTCACACGTGATGACCTAACACTTGTTCTTACACCAGCACCACAGGTTTTGATCTCACACGTGATGACCTAACACTTGTTCTTACACCAGCACCACAGGTGTTGATCTCGCATGTGATGACCTAACACCTGTTCTTACACCACACCAAAGTGTTGATCTCACACGTGATGACCTAACACTTGTTCTTACACCAGCACCACAGGTGTTGATCTCACACGTGATGACCTAACACTTGTTCTTACACCAGCACCACAGGTGTTGATCTCACACGTGATGACCTAACACTTGTTCTTACACCAGCACCACAGGTGTTGATCTCACACGTGACGACCTAACACTTGTTCTTACACCAGCACCACAGGTGTTGATCTCACACGTGATGACCTAACACCTGTTCTTACACCAGCACCACAGGTGTTGATCTCACACGTGATGACCTAACACTTGTTCTTACACCAGCACCACAGGTGTTGATCTCACACGTGATGACCTAACACTTGTTCTTACACCAGCACCACAGGTGTTGATCTCGCACGTGATGACCTAACACTTGTTCTTACACCAGCGCCACAGGTGTTGATCTCACACGTGATGACCTAACACTTGTTCTTACACCAGCACCACAGGTGTTGATCTCACACGTGATGACCTAACACTTGTTCTTACACCAGCACCACAGGTGTTGATCTCGCACGTGATGACCTAACACTTGTTCTTACACCAGCACCACAGGTGTTGATCTCACACGTGATGACCTAACACTTGTTCTTACACCAGCACCACAGGTGTTGATCTCACACGTGATGACCTAACACTTGTTCTTACACCAGCACCACAGGTGTTGATCTCACACGTGATGACCTAACACCTGTTCTTACACCAGCACCACAGGTGTTGATCTCACACGTGATGACCTAACACTTGTTCTTACACCAGCACCACGGATGTTCATCTATTACCTGATGATCTATCATCGTTGTGTATCCTTGTGTTAGACACAGGTGCCACCACACCGATGCCATGTCGTGTACCCTTCACCCAGAAACGAGAGTCACTACACCTGTGTCAGGTCGTGTAACCTTGTCTCAGACACAGGTGTCACTAGACATGTGTCAGGTCATGTAACCTTGTCTCAGACACAGGTGTCACTAGACATGTGTCAGGTCATGTAACCTTGTCTCAGACACAGGTGTCACCGCACCTGTGTCAGGTCGTGTAACCTTGTCTCAGACACAGGTGTCACTAGACATGTGTCAGGTCGTGTAACCTTGTCTCAGACACAGGTGTCACCGCACCTGTGTCAGGTCATCTTGTCATAACGGTGTCCAGCTTCCGGTACCTCTGTCTGTCTGTCTGTCTGTGACGTCGAAATAAATGTTTTGTGTCGTTTTTATTTTCGCTCGTCATGACTCTCATTGTTGGCACTCGTGTTTATGGTGTTTCCTCTGCACTCTCCTCCTCTCACTTTCTCTCTCTCTCTCTCTCTCTCTCTCTCTCTCTCTCTCTCTCTCTCTCTATATATATATATATATATATATATATATATATATATATATATATATATATATATATATATATATATATATATATATATATATATATATATATATATATATATTTATATATATTTATTTATTTTATATATTTATTAAACTTTGTCGCTGTCTCCCGCGTTTGCGAGGTAGCGCAAGGAAACAGACGAAAGAAATGGCCCCCCCCCCATACACATGTATATACATACGTCCACACACGCAAATATACATACCTACACAGCTTTCCATGGTTTACCCCAGACGCTTCACATGCCCTGCTTCAATCCACTGACAGCACGTCAACCCCGGTATGCCACATCGCTCCAATTCACTCTATTCCTTGCCCTCCTTTCACCCTCCTGCATGTTCAGGCCCCGATCACACAAAATCTTTTTCACTCCATCTTTCCACCTCCAACTTGGTCTCCCTCTTCTCCTTGTTCCCTCCACCTCCGACACATATATCCTCTTGGTCAATCTTTCCTCACTCATTCTCTCCATATGCCCAAACCACTTCAAAACACCCTCTTCTGCTCTCTCAACCACGCTCTTTTTATTTCCACACATCTCTCTTACCCTTACGTTACTCACTCGATCAAACCACCTCACACCACACATTGTCCTCAAACATCTCATTTCCAGCACATCCATCCTCCTGCGCACAACTCTATCCATAGCCCACGCCTCGCAACCATACAACATTGTTGGAACCACTATTCCTTCAAACATACCCATTTTTGCTTTCCGAGACAATGTTCTCGACTTCCACACATTCTTCAAGGCCCCCAGGATTTTCGCCCCCTCCCCCACCCTATGATCCACTTCCGCTTCCATGGTTCCATCCGCTGCCAGATCCACTCCCAGATATCTAAAACACTTCACTTCCTCCAGTTTTTCTCCATTCAAACTCACCTCCCAATTGACTCGACCCTCAACCCTACTGTACCTAATAACCTTGCTCTTATTCACATTTACTCTTAACTTTCTTCTTCCACACACTTTTCCAAACTCAGTCACCAGCTTCTGCAGTTTCTCACATGAATCAGCCACCAGCGCTGTATCATCAGCGAACAACAACTGACTCACTTCCCAAGCTCTCTCATCCCCAACAGACTTCATACTTGCCCCTCTTTCCAAAACTCTTGCATTTACCTCCCTAACAACCCCATCCATAAACAAATTAAACAACCATGGAGACATCACACACCCCTGCCGCAAACCTACATTCACTGAGAACCAATCACTTTCCTCTCTTCCTACACGTACACATGCCTTACATCCTCGATAAAAACTCCCCTCTCTTTTTTTTTTTTTTTTTTTTTTTTTTTTTTTTTTTTTTTTTTTCCAAAAGAAGGAACAGAGAAGAGGTCCAGGTGAGGATATTCCCTCAAAGGCCCAGTCCTCTGTTCTTAACGCTACCTCGCTATCGCGGGAAATAGCGAATAGCATAAAAAAAAAAAAAAAAAAAAAAAAAAAAAATATATATATATATATATATATATATATATATATATATATATATATATGGTGTGGGAGGCAAGTTGTTAGAAGCAGTGAAAAGTTTTTATCGAGGATGTAAGGCATGTGTACGTGTAGGAAGAGAGGAAAGTGATTGGTTCTCAGTGAATGTAGGTTTGCGGCAGGGGTGTGTGATGTCTCCATGGTTGTTTAATTTGTTTATGGATGGGGTTGTTAGGGAGGTAAATGCAAGAGTCTTGGAAAGAGGGGCAAGTATGAAGTCTGTTGGGGATGAGAGAGCTTGGGAAGTGAGTCAGTTGTTGTTCGCTGATGATACAGCGCTGGTGGCGGATTCATGTGAGAAACTGCAGAAGCTGGTGACGGAGTTTGGTAAAGTGTGTGGAAGAAGAAAGTTAAGAGTAAATGTGAATAAGAGCAAGGTTATTAGGTACAGTAGGGTTGAGGGTCAAGTCAATTGGGAGGTGAGTTTGAATGGTGAAAAACTGGAGGAAGTGAAGTGTTTTAGATATCTGGGAGTGGATCTGTCAGCGGATGGAACCATGGAAGCGGAAGTGGATCATAGGGTGGGGGAGGGGGCGAAAATTTTGGGAGCCTTGAAAAATGTGTGGAAGTCGAGAACATTATCCCGGAAAGCAAAAATGGGTATGTTTGAAGGAATAGTAGTTCCAACAATGTTGTATGGTTGCGAGGCGTGGGCTATGGATAGAGTTGTGCGCAGGAGGATGGATGTGCTGGAAATGAGATGTTTGAGGACAATGTGTGGTGTGAGGTGGTTTGATCGAGTAAGTAACGTAAGGGTAAGAGAGATGTGTGGAAATAAAAAGAGCGTGGTTGAGAGAGCAGAAGAGGGTGTTTTAAAATGGTTTGGGCACATGGAGAGAATGAGTGAGGAAAGATTGACCAAGAGGATATATGTGTCGGAGGTGGAGGGAACGAGGAGAAGAGGGAGACCAAATTGGAGGTGGAAAGATGGAGTGAAAAAGATTTTGTGTGATCGGGGCCTGAACATGCAGGAGGGTGAAAGGAGGGCAAGGAATAGAGTGAATTGGAGCGATGTGGTATACAGGGTTGACGTGCTGTCAGTGGATTGAATCAAGGCATGTGAAGCGTCCGGGGTAAACCATGGAAAGCTGTGTAGGTATGTATATTTGTGTGTGTGGACGTGTGTATGTACATGTGTATGGGGGGGGTTGGGCCATTTCTTTCGTCTGTTTCCTTCCGCTACCTCGCAAACGCGGGAGACAGCGACAAAGTATAAAAAAAAAAAAAGAAAAATAATATATATATATATATATATATATATATATATATATATATATATATATATATATATATATATATATATATATATATATATATATATACATATATATATATATATATATATATATATATATATATATATATATATATATATATATATATATATATATATATATATATATATATATATATATATATATATGGAGTTGCACGGACTGTGATCCTTGCTGTGGTTACAAGAATGTTCTTCCGCCCACCAGTGATGCTACTACGTTTGTGAATCAAGAACCATTGCAACACAAACCTCGCCAGGTGGTAGAGTGTCCCGCAGTGTATCGAGACAGACTTCCCCAGAACTTTTTTAAAGGGGAAGTAAATGTTTATAGTTGTGTTACTGGAGTGATAGTTTTCATACATGGTGCTTTGACAAGAAAATAGTGAAATTGGAAAAAAATGTAGCTTAGACATTGAAGCTTATTGATACAGTGGTTAAATTGATGAGAACTACTATTGACGTTTGTGTAAATAAATTATACATTTCCCTTTTCCATAGCCAGAGGTTGAACCATTATGTGACATTCATTTTTTCATTTCATTTCAAGCTAGAAGTTTCAGTTTTCTAAATTATTTCTTACTTTTTTCGTATGTATATATATGTATGTGTGTGTGTATATGTATATATATATATGTATATTATCCCTGGGGATAGGGGTGAAAGAATACTTCCCACGTATTCCTCGCGTGTCGTAGAAAGCGACTAGAGGGGACGGGAGCGGGGGGCCAGAAATCCTCCCCTCCTTGTATTAACTTTCTAAAATGGGAAACAGAAGAAGGAGTCACGCGGGGAGTGCTCATCCTCCTCGAAGGCTCAGAGTGGGGTGCCTAAATGTGTGTGGATGTAACCAAGATGTGAAAAAAGGAGAGATAGGTAGTATGTTTGAGGAAAGGAACCTGGATGTTTTGGCTCTGAGTGAAACGAAGCTCAAGGGTAAAGGGGAAGAGTGGTTTGGGAATGTCTGGGGAGTAAAGTCAGGGGTTAGTGAGAGGACAAGAGCAAGGGAAGGAGTAGCAATACTCCTGAAACAGGAGTTGTGGGAGTATGTGATAGAATGTAAGAAAGTAAATTCTCGATTAATATGGGTAAAACTGAAAGTTGATGGAGAGAGGTGGGTGATTATTGGTGCATCTGCACCCGGGCATGAGAAGAAAGATCATGAGAGGCAAGTGTTTTGGGAGCAGCTGAATGAGTGTGTTAGTGGTTTTGATGCACGAGACCGGGTTATAGTGATGGGTGATTTGAATGTAAAGGTGAGTAATGTGGCAGTTGAGGGAATAATTGGTATACATGGGGTGTTCAGTGTTGTAAATGGAAATGGTGAAGAGCTTGTAGATTTATGTGCTGAAAAAGGACTGATGATCGGGAATACCTGGTTTAAAAAGCGAGATATACATAAGTATACGTATGTAAGTAGGAGAGATGGCCAGAGAGCGTTATTGGATTACGTGTTAATTGACAGGCGCGCGAAAGAGAGACTTTTGGATGTTAATGTGCTGAGAGGTGCAACTGGAGGGATGTCTGATCATTATCTTGTGGAGGCTAAGGTGAAGATTTGTATGGGTTTTCAGAAAAGAAGAGTGAATGTTGGGGTGAAGAGGGTGGTGAGAGTAAGTGAGCTTGGGAAGGAGACCTGTGTGAGGAAGTACCAGGAGAGACTGAGTACAGAATGGAAAAAGATGAGAACAATGGAAGTAAGGGGAGTGGGGGAGGAATGGGATGTATTTAGGGAATCAGTGATGGATTGCGCAAAAGATGCTTGTGGCATGAGAAGAGTGGGAGGTGGGTTGATTAGAAAGGGTAGTGAGTGGTGGGATGATGATGTAAGATTATTAGTGAAAGAGAAGAGAGAGGCATTTGGACGATTTTTGCAGGGAAAAAATGCAATTGAGTGGGAGATGTATAAAAGAAAGAGACAGGAGGTCAAGAGAAAGGTGCAAGAGGTGAAAAAAAGGGCAAATGAGAGTTGGGGTGAGAGAGTATCATTAAATTTTAGGGAGAATAAAAAGATGTTCTGGAAGGAGGTAAATAAAGTGCGTAAGACAAGGAATCAAATGGGAACTTCAGTGAAGGGCGCAAATGGGGTGGTGATAACAAGTAGTGGTGATGTGAGAAGGAGATGGAGTGAGTATTTTGAAGGTTTGTTGAATGTGTTTGATGATAGAGTGGCAGATATAGGGTGTTTTGGTCGAGGTGGTGTGCAAAGTGAGAGGGTTAGGGAAAATGATTTGGTAAACAGAGAAGAGGTAGCGAAAGCTTTGCGGAAGATGAAAGCCGGCAAGGCAGCAGGTTTGGATGGTATTGCAGTGGAATTTATTAAAAAAGGGGGTGACTGTATTGTTGACTGGTTGGTAAGGTTATTTAATGTATGTATGACTCATGGTGAGGTGCCTGAGGATTGGCGGAATGCGTGCATAGTGCCAGTGTACAAAGGCAAAGGGGATAAGAGTGAGTGCTCAAATTACAGAGGTATAAGTTTGTTGAGTATTCCTGGTAAATTATATGGGAGGGTATTGATTGAGAGGGTGAAGGCATGTACAGAGCATCAGATTGGGGAAGAGCAGTGTGGTTTCAGAAGTGGTAGAGGATGTGTGGATCAGGTGTTTGCTTTGAAGAATGTATGTGAGAAATACTTAGAAAAGCAAATGGATTTGTATGTAGCATTTATGGATCTGGAGAAGGCATATGATAGAGTTGATAGAGATGCTCTGTGGAAGGTTTTAAGAATATATGGTGTGGGAGGCAAGTTGTTTGAGGCAGTAAAAAGTTTTTATCGAGGATGTAAGGCATGTGTACGTGTAGGAAGAGAGGAAAGTGATTGGTTCTCAGTGAATGTGGGTTTGCGGCAGGGGTGTGTGATGTCTCCATGGTTGTTTAATATGTTTATGGATGGGGTTGTTAGGGAGGTGAATGCAAGAGTTTGGAAAGAGGGGCAAGTATGCAGTCTGTTGTGTATGAGAGAGCTTGGGAAGTGAGTCAGTTGTTGTTCGCTGATGATACAGCGCTGGTGGCTGATTCATGTAAGAAACTGCAGAAGCTGGTGACTGAGTTTGGTAAAGTGTGTGAAAGAAGAAAGTTAAGAGTGAATGTGAATAAGAGCAAGGTTATTAGGTACAGTAGGGTTGAGGGTCAAGTCAATTGGGAGGTAAGTTTGAATGGAGCAAAACTGGAGGAAGTAAAGTGCTTTAGATATCTGGGAGTTGATCTGGCAGCGGATGGAACCATGGAAGCGGAAGTGGATCATAGGGTGGGGGAGGGGGCGAAAATTCTGGGAGCCTTGAAGAATGTTTGGAAGTCGAGAACATTATCTCGGAAAGCAAAAATGGGTATGTTTGAAGGAATAGTGGTTCCAACAATGTTGTATGGTTGCGAGGCGTGGGCTATGGATAGAGTTGTGCGCAGGAGGGTGGATGTGCTGGAAATGAGATGTTTGAGGACAATATGTGGTGTGAGGTGGTTTGATCGAGTAAGTAATGTAAGAGTGAGAGAGATGTGTGGAAATAAAAAGAGTGTGGTTGAGAGAGCAGAAGAGTGTGTTTGGAAATTGTTTGGGCACATGGAGAGAATGAGTGAGGAAAGATTGACCAAGAGGATATATGTGTAGGAGGTGGAGGGAACGAGGAGAAGAGGGAGACCAAATTGGAGGTGGAAAGATGGAGTGAAAAAGATTTTGAGTGATCGGGGCCTGAACATGCAGGAGGGCGAAAGGCGTCCAAGGAATAGAGTGAATTGGAACGATGTGGTATACCGGGGTCGACGTGCTGTCTATTGATTGAACCAGGGCATGTGAAGCGTCTGGGGTAAACCATGGAAAGTTCTGTGGGGCGTGGATGTGGAAAGGGAGCTGTGGTTTCGGTGCATTATTACATGACAGCTAGAGACTGAGTGTGAAAGAATGGGGCCTTTGGTGTCTTTTCCTAGCGCTATCTCGCAAACATGAGGGGGGAGGGGGTTGTTATTCCATGTGTGGCGAGGTGGCGATGGGAACGAATAAAGGCAGACAGTATGAATTATGTACATGTGTATATATGTATATGTCTGTGTGTGTATATACATATGTGTACATTGAGATGTATAGGTATGTATATTTGCGTGTGTGGACGTGTATGTATATACATGTGTATGTGGGCGGGTTGGGCCATTCTTTCGCTACCTCGCTAACGCGGGAGACAGCGACAAAGCAAAATAATAAATAAAAATAAAATGAAAAAAAAAAATATATATATATATATATATATATATATATATATATATATATATATATATATATATATATATATATATATATATATATATACATATATATATATATATATATATATATATATATATATATATATATATATATATATATATATATATATATATATATATATATATACTACTTTTTCATACTTAATCGTCGTTTCCCGCGTCAGTCTGGAAGCCTCAGGAACTTACGAAGAAAGGCAACATCCGTCTTCATCCATTCTCTGATCGTTACCTTTAGTGAAACTAAACCACAGCTCCTAATCCACATCCAACCCTCACAGATCTTTCCAGCGTTTACCCCAGACGCTTCACATGCCCTGGTTAAGTCCATTGGTAGCACGTCGACCCCGGTATACCACATCGTTCCAATTCGCAGCATTCCTTGCACATCTTTCACCCTCCTGTACGTTCAGGCCCCGATCGCTCAAAATCTTTTTCACTCCATTTTTCCACCATCAATTTGGTCTCCCGCTTCACCTTCTTCCATCCACCTATGACCAATATATCTTCTTGGTCAATCTTTCCTCACTCATTCTCTCCATGTGCCCAAACCATTTCAAGACACCCTCTTCTGCTCTCTCAACCACGCTCTTTTTATTTCCACACATCTCTCTTACCCTTACGTTACTTACTCGATGAAACCACCTCACACCACACATTGTCCTCAAACATCTCATTTTCAACACATCCACCCTCCTCAAGACAACTCTATGTATAGCCCACGCCTCTCTATCAACTCTATCATATGCCTTCTCCACATCCATAAATGCCACATACAAATCCATTTGCTTTTCTAAGTATTTCTCACATACATTCTTCAAAGCAAACACCTGATCCACACATCCTCTACCACTTCTGAAACCACACTGCTCTTCCCCAATCTGATGCTCTGGACATGCCTCCACCCTCTCAATCAATACCCTCCCATATAATTTCCCAGGAATACTCAACAAACTTATACCTCTGTAATTTGAGCACTCGCCTTTGTCCCCTTTGCCTTTATACAATGGCACTATGTAAGCATTCAGCCAATCCTCAGGCACCTCACCATGAATCATACATACATTAAATAACCTTACCAACCAGTCAAATATATATTTACCCCCTTTTTTAATAAATTCCACTGCAATACCATCCAAACCCGCTGCCTTGCCGGCTTTCATCTTCCGCAAAGCTTTTACTACCTCTTCTCTGTTTACCAAATCATTTTCCCAAACCATCTCACTTTGCACACCACCTCGACCAAAACATCCTATATCTACCACTCTATCATCAAACACATTCAACAAACCTTCATAATACTCACTCCATCTCCTTCTCACATCACCACTACTTGTTATCACCTCCTCCCCATTAGCCCCCTTCACTGAAGTTCCCATTTGCTCCCTTGTCTTACGCACTTTATTTACTTCCTTCCAGAACATCTTTAAATTTTCCCTAATATTTAATAATACTGTCTCACCCCAACTCTCATTTGCCCTCTGTTTCACCTCTTGCACCTTTCTCTTGACCTCCTGCTTCTTTCTTTTATACATCTCCCACTCATTTGCATTATTTCCCTGCAAAAATCGTCCAAATGCCTCTCTCTTCTCTTTCACTAATAATCTTACTTCTTCATCCCACCACTCACTACCCTTCTAATCTGCCCACCTCCCACGCTTCTCATGCCACAAGCATCTTTTGCGCAAGCCATCACTGCTACCCTAAATACATCCCATTCCTCCCCCACTCTCCTTACCTCCTTTGTTCTCAGCTTTTTCCATTCTGTACTCAGTCTCTCCTGGTACTTCCTCTCCCGCGTTTGCGAGGTAGCGCAAGGAAACAGACGAAAGAAATGGCCCAACCCACCCCCATACACATGTATATACATACGTCCACACACGCAAATATACATACCTACACAGCTTTCCATGGTTCACCCCAGACGCTTCACATCCCCTGATTCAATCCATTGACAGCACGTCAACCCCGGTATACCACATCGATCCAATTCACTCTATTCCTTGCCCTCCTTTCACCCTCCTGCATGTTCAGGCCCCGATCACACAAAATCTTTTTCACTCCATTTTTCCACCTCCAATTTGGTCTCCCACTTCTCCTCGTTCCCTCCACCTCCGACACACATATCCTCTTGGTCAATCTTTCCTCACTCATTCTCTCCATGTGCCCAAACCATTTCAAAACACCCTCTTCTGCTCTCTCAGCCACGCTCTTTTTATTTCCACACAACTCTCTTACCCTTACGTTACTTACTCGATCAAACCACCTCACACCACACATTGTCCTCAAACATCTCATTTCCAGCACATCCATCATCCTCCTGCGCACAACTCTATCCATAGCCCACGCCTCGCAACCATACAACATTGTTGGAACCTCTATTCCTTCAAACATACCCATTTTTGCTTTCCGAGATAATGTTCTCGACTTCCACACATTCTTCAAGGCCCCCAGGGTTTTCGACCCCTCCCCCACCCTATGATCTACTTCCGCTTCCATGGTTCCATCCGCTGCCAGATCCACTCCCAGATATCTAAAACACTTTACTTCCTCCAGTTTTGCTCCATTCAAACTTACCTCCCAATTGACTTGACCCTCAACCCTACTGTACCTAATTACCTTGCTCTTATTCACATTTACTCTTAACTTTCTTCTTTCACACACTTTACCAAACTCAGTCACCAGCTTCTGCAGTTTCTCACATGAACCAGCCACCAGCGCTGTATCATCAGCGAACAACTGACTCACTTCCCAAGCTCTCTCATCCCCAACAGACTTCATACTTGCCCCTCTTTCCAAAACTCTTGCATATACCTCCCCAACAACCCCATCCATAAACAAATTAAACAACCATGGAGACATCACACACCCCTGCCGCAAACCTACATTCACTGAGAACCAATCACCTCTCTTCCTACACGTACACATGCCTTACATCCTCCATAAAAACTTTTCACTGCTTCTAACAACTTGCCTCCCACACCATATATTCTTAATACCTTCCACAGAGCATCTCTATCAACTCTATCATATGCCTTCTCTAGATCCATAAATGCTACATACAAATCCATTTGCTTTTCTAAGTATCTCTCACATACATTCTTCAAAGCAAACACCTGATCCACACATCCTCTACCACTTCTGAAACCACACTGCTCTTCCCCAATCTGATGCTCTGTACATGCCTTCACCCTCTCAATCAATACCCTCCCATATAATTTACCAGGAATACTCAACAAACTTATACCTCTGTAATTTGAGCACTCACTCTTATCCCCTTTGCCTTTGTACAATGGCACTATGCACGCATTCCGCCAATCCTCAGGCACCTCACCATGAGTCATACATACATTAAATAACCTTACCAACCAGTCAATAATACAGTCACCCCCTTTTTTAATAATATATATATATATATATATATATATATATTTTTTTTTTTTTTTTTGCTTTGTCCACGGGGAAAATGAAACACGATAAGTTCCCAAGTGCCCTTTCGTGTAATAATCAATCACATCATGAGGGGAGACACAAGAGAGAAATATAACAGTTATTTGATATACAACGAAGAGACGTAGCTAGCACGCCATTTGGTAAACATGCGATTGTCTTGGACAATCGCATGACAATGATTATACTTTACTTCCCATGTTGCTTATATCCTTTATTGTAAATGTTGCTTTCAGCAACAATGATACTATAAAAAATATCTTTATCAGGAACTCACCAGAAAATTTTCCTGGATGCATCGATAAAGTGCCGTGCAGAAATTGTCATAAGTTTTATTTTGGGTACACTGGTATGGATCTTTCTGTTAGACTTAAGCAACATAAGTATAATATAAGTACAGGAGAAGAAGCAAATGCCTTGTTTAATCACGTTAAAAACTGCGATCATTGTATTGACTGGAGTGATACCATATCATTTATCAACTCTAACTCCAGTACAACGAGAAATGTCATTGAATCTTCCATGACTGAATACACAAAGAATTATAGCCATAATATTACTGAAGGTCTATACAAATTGGATAGCTTTATTGTTGATAAAATTTGCAAACAATTCCCCTTCTTGTCTACATAATAAGTTTATGATACGCTCGTCGTCTGTTTTGGACAATCATGTGTTTACCAAATGGCGTCCTAGCTACGACTCTTCGTTGTATATCAGCTAACTTATATTTCTTTCTTGTGTCTCCCCTAATGATGTTATTATTACACGAAAGTGCACTTTGGAACTTATCGTGTTTCATTTTCCCCGTGAACTCAGTGCTGTATCATCAGCAAACAACAACTGACTCACTTCCCAAGCCCTCTCATCCCCAACAGACTGCATACTTGGCCCTCTCTCCAAAACTCTTGCATTCACCTCCCTAACAACCCCATCCATAAACAAATTTGACAACCATAAATGCTACATACAAATCCACCTGCTTTCCTAAGTATTTCTCTCATACATTCTTCAAAGCAAACTCCTGATCCACACATTCTTTACCTCTTTTGAAACCAACACATCCATCTTCCTCCGTACAACCCGATCTATAGCCCATGCCTCGCAACCATATAACATTGTTGGAACTACTATTCCTTCAAAAAAAAACCCTCTTTTGCTCTCCGAGATAACGTTCTCTCCTTCCACCATTTTTCATAGCTCCCAGAACATACGCCCCTTCCCCCACCCTGTGACTCGCTCCCGCTTCCATGGTTCCATCCGCTGCCAAATCCACTCCCAGATATCTAAAACACTTCACTTCCTCCAATTTTTATCCATTCAAACTTACATCCGAATTAACCTGAATTTTGCTCTTACTCACATTTACTCTCAACTTTCTCCTTTCACACACTTTTCCAAACTCAGTCACCAACCTCTGCAGTTTCTCACACAAATCAGCCATTAGAGTTCTATCATCGGCGAACAACAACTGACTCACTTCCCAAGCCTCTCATCCCCAACAGACTGCTTACTCGCCCCTTCTCCAAAATGTCTTGCATTTACATCCCTAACCACCCCATCCATACAGAAATGAAAAATCCATGGGGCCATCACAGAACCCTGCCGCAAACCGACATTCACAGGGAGCCAGTCACTTTCCTCTCTTCCAACCTGCACATATGCCTTACATAGTTGGTAAAGAAAAAAGGAAAATAATTCAGTGCTTCTAACAACTTACCTCGCATCTCTATGATAGGGTTATCATATGCCTTCTCCAGATCCATAAATGCTACACACAAATCCATGTGTTTTTCTAAGTATTTCTCACATACATTCTTCAAAGCAAACACCTGATCCACACATCCTCTACCTCTTCTTGAACCACACTGCCCTTCTCTAGTCTGATGCTCTGTACATGCCTTTAACCTCTCAATGAATACCCTCCCATATGATTTCCCAGGAATACTCAACAAACTTACGCCTCTGTAGTTCGAACACTTACCTTTATCCCCTTTGCATTTATACAATGGCACTATGCACGCATTCCACCAATCCTCAGGCAATTCACCATGGTCCATACGTACAGTGAATATTCTTGCCAACCAATCAGCAACACAGTCACCTCTTTTTTTGATAAACCCACTGCAATACCATCCAAACCCGCCGTCTTGCCGGATTTCATCTCCCACAAAGCTTTCGCTACCTCTTCTCTCTTTACCAAACCATTCTCCCTGACCTTCTCACTTCGTACACAGCCCCGACCAAAAAAGAAAAAAAAAAAACCTATATTTGCCAGTCTATCATCAAACACATTCAACAAACCTTATAAATACTCACTCCATCTCCTTCTCACGTCACCACTACTTGTTATTGCTTCCCCATTTGCTCCCTTCACCGATGTTCCCGTTTGTTCTCTTGTCTTACGCACGTTATTTACCTCCTTACAAGACATCTTTTTATTCTCCCTAAAGTTTAATGATACTCTCTCACACCAACTTAATCGCCGTTTCCTGCACCAGCTAGGTGCCAGGAAACAGACGAAGGGTGGTCCATTCACTCATATACACATCCTCACCCTTACCTACAGACCATGTGATGGACCATCTTCACCCTTACTTACAGACCAGATGTTGCACCATCCTCACCCTTGCTTACCGACCAGCTGCTGAACCATCCTCATCATTACTTACCGACCAGCTGCTGAGCCATCCTCACCCTTGCTTATCGACCAGCTGCTGGACCATCCTCACCATTACTTACCGACCAGCTGCTGAACCATCCTTACTCTTACTTACCGACCAGCTGCTGAACCATCCTCACTCATACTTGCCGACCAGTTGCTGAACCATCCTCACTCATACTTGCCGACCAGCTGCTGAACCATCCTCACTCTTAGTTACCGACCAGCTGCTGGACCATTCTCATCTTTGCTTACCGACCAGCTGCTGGACAATCCTCACCTTTACAAGGTCTGTGAGAGCTTTCTTGAGTGGAGTCAATGGGTCTGGGAGAGCTTTTCTGGTTGGAGCCACAAGGTCTGGGAAAGCCCTCGTGTGTGGAACCACAAGGTCTTGGAGACAACCTCTTGTTAGAGTCACAAGATTTGGGAGAGCCTTCCTAGGTGGAACCACAAAGTCTGAGAAAGCCTTCCTCTGTGGAACGACAACATGAGAGAGAGCCTCCTTGGGCGGAGCCAAAAGCTCTGGGATAGCCATCTGAGGTGGAACCACAAGTCCTGGGAAAACCTTACTGGGTGGAACCAAAGGGTCTGGGAGAGCCCCCTAGTTGGAACCAAGGTCTAGATATCCTTCCTCTGTGCAACCACAAGGTTTGAGAGAGCCTCACTGGGCGGAGCAAAAACCCTATGAGATAGCCATCCTGGGTAGACCCCATTGTCTGCTAGAGCCTTTCTGTGTGAAATCACATGGTCTGAGAGAGCCCTTTTAGGCGAATCCACAAGGTCTGGGAGAGCCCTCTTCGGCTAATCCACAAGGTCTGAGAGCGCATCCCTTCATGGAGCCACAAGGTGTGGGAGAGCCTCCCTAGCTGGAACCACAAGGTCCTGGAAAGCCTTCCTGGATGGAACCACAACGTCTGTGAGAAATTTCTTGGGTGGAGCAACAAGATCTGGGAGAGCCTTCTTGGGTGGAGCCAAAGGTGTGGGAGAGTCTTCCTGGGTGGAGCAACAAGGTCTGGGAGAACCTTCCTTGTTGGAACCACAAAGTGTCTGGGAAAGCCTCCGTGGGTGGAGCCACAAGGTCTGGGAGAACCTTCCTTGTTGGAACCACAAAGTGTCTGGGAAAGCCTCCGTGGGTGGAGCCACAAGGTCTGAGAGAGCCTTCCTGGGTCAAGCCACAAAGTCTGGGAGAGTTTCTTTGGGTGGAGCCACAAGGTCTGGGAGAACCTTACTGAGTGAAAACACAAGGAGTGGAAGAGCCTTCCTGAGTCAACCCACAAGGTCTACTAGAGCCCTCCTAGTTAGAGCCACAGGGTCTGGTAAAACATTCCTGGGTGGAACTACAAGATCTGAGAGAGCCTTCCTGGGTGGAGACACAAGGTCTGGGAAAGCCTTCCTGGGCGGAGCCATGAGGTCAGCTTCCCAAGAAGCAATCTAAAGTTCTAGGAAACACTCTCTGGTAAAGACACAGAGACTGAGAGAGACTCCCTGATAAAGGCACGGGTGGTGAGAGAGAGAGTCTGGTAGAGGAACAAGGCTTGGGAGCATCCCTACTAGAAGCATACGGACTGGAAGAGACTCCGTGGAATGTACCACAACGAATGGGCAGGTCACAAAACTTCAGATAAGTAATACAACAGTGTATAGTGATGGCACAACACTCCATAAAAAATACAACAGTGTATAGTGATGGTCGCCACACTTCACATAAGTAATACAACAGTGTATAGTGATGGTCACAACACTCCATATGAGTAATAAATAGTGTATAGTGATGGTCACCACACTTCAAACAAGTGTGACAACAGTGTGTAGTGATGGTCACAACACTCCACATAAGTAAGACAGCAGTGTATAGTGATAGTCACCACACTTCACACAAGTATGACAACAGTGTATAGTGATGGTCAAAACACTCCACATAAGAAATTCAACAATATATATATATATATATATATATATATATATATATATATATATATATATATATATATATATATATATATATATATATATATATTTATATATATATATATATATATATATATATATATATATATATATATATATATATATATATATATATATATATATATATATATATTTTTTTTTTTTTTTTTTTTTTTTTTTTATACTTTGTCGCTGTCTCCCGCGTTTGCGAGGTAGCGCAAGGAAACAGACGAAAGAAATGGCCCAACCCTCCCCATACACATGTACATACACACGTCCACACACGCAAACATACATACCTACACAGCTTTCCATGGTTTACCCCGGACGCCTCACATGCCCTGATTCAATCCACTGACAGCACGTCAACCCCTGTATACCACATCGCTCCAATTCACTCTATTCCTTGCCCTCCTTTCACCCTCCTGCATGTTCAGGCCCCGATCACACAAAATCCTTTTCACTCCATGGAGTGAAAAGGATATATATATATATATATATATATATATATATATATATATATATATTTTATATTATTTTATTATACTTTGTCGCTGTCTCCCGCGTTTGCGAGGTAGCGCAAGGAAACAGACGAAAGAAATGGCCCAACCCACCCCCATACACATGTATATACATACGTCCACACACGCAAATATACATACCTACACAGCTTTCCATGGTTTACCCCAGACGCTTCACATGCCTTGATTCAATCCACTGACAGCACGTCAACCCCGGTATACCACATCGCTCCAATTCACTCTATTCCTTGCCCTCCTTTCACCCTCCTGCATGTTCAGGCCCCGATCACACAAAATCTTTTTCACTCCATCTTTCCACCTCCAATTTGGTCTCCCTCTTCTCCTCGTTCCCTCCACCTCCGACACATATATCCTCTTGGTCAATCTTTCCTCACTCATTCTCTCCATGTGCCCAAACCATTTCAAAACACCCTCTTCTGCTCTCTCAACCACGCTCTATTTATTTCCACACATCTCTCTTACCCTTACGTTACTTACTCGATCAAACCACCTCACACCACACATTGTCCTCAAACATCTCATTTCCAGCACATCCATCCTCCTGCGCACAACTCTATCCATAGCCCACGCCTCGCAACCATACAACATTGTTGGAACCACTATTCCTTCAAACATACCCATTTTTGCTTTCCGAGATAATGTTCTCGACTTCCACACATTCTTCAAGGCCCCCAGAATTTTCGCCCCCTCCCCCACCCTATGATCCACTTCCGCTTCCATGGTTCCATCCGCTACCAGATCCACTCCCAGATATCTAAAACACTTCACTTCCTCCAGTTTTTCTCCATTCAAACTTACCTCCCAATTGACTTGACCCTCAACCCTACTGTACCTAATAACCTTGCTCTTATTCACATTTACTCTTAACTTTCTTCTTTCACACACTTTACCAAACTCAGTCACCAGCTTCTGCAGTTTCTCACATGAATCAGCCACCAGCGCTATATCATCAGCGAACAACAACTGACTCACTTCCCAAGCTCTCTCATCCACAACAGACTGCATACTTGCCCTCTTTCCAAAACTCTTGCATTCACCTCCCTAACAACCCCATCCATAAACAAATTAAACAACCATGGAGACATCACACAAACCTGCCGCAAACCTACATTCACTGAGAACCAATCACTTTCCTCTCTTCATACACGTACACATGCCTTACATCCTCGATAAAAACTTTTCACTGCTTCTAACAACTTGCCTCCCACAACATATATTCTTAGTACCTTCCACAGAGCATCTCTATCAACTCTATCATATGCCTTCTCCAGATCCATAAATGCTACATACAAATCCATTTGCTTTTCTAAGTATTTCTCACTTACATTCTTCAAAGCAAACACCTGATCCACACATCCTCTACCACTTCTGAAACCACACTGCTCTTCCCCAATCTGATGCTCTGTACATGCCTTCACCCTCTCAATCAATACCCTCCCACATAATTCACCAGGAATACTCAACAAACTTATACCTCTGTAATTTGAGCACTCACTCTTATCCCCTTTGCCTTTATACAATGGCACTATGCACGCATTCCGCCAATTCTCAGGCACCTCACCATGAGTCATACATACATTAGATAACCTTACCAACCAGTCAACAATACAGTCACCCCCTTTTTTAATAAATTCCACTGCAATACCATCCAAACCTGCTGCCATGCCGGCTTTCATCTTCCGCAAAGCTTTTACTACCTCTTCTCTGTTTACCAAATCATTTTCCCTAACCCTCTCACTTTGCACACCACCTCGACCAAAACACCCTATATCTGCCACTCTATCATCAAACACATTCAACAAACCTTCAAAATACTCACTCCATCTCCTCACATCACCACTACTTGTTATCACCTCCCCATTAGCCCCCTTCACTGAAGTTCCCATTTGCTCCCTTGTCTTACGCACTTTATTTACCTCCTTCCAGAACATCTTTTTATTCTCCCTAAAATTTAATGATACTCTCTGACCTCAACTCTCATTTGCCCTCTTCTTCACCTCTTGCACCTTTCTCTTGACCTCCTGTCTATTTCTTTTATACATCTCCCACTCATTTGCATTTTTTCCCTGCAAAAATCGTCCAAATACCTCTCTCTTCTCTTTCACTAATAATCTTACTTCTTCATCCCACCACTCAATACCCTTTCTAATCAACCCACCTCCCACGCTTCTCATGCCACAAGCATCTTTTGCGCAAGCCATCACTGATTCCCTAAATACATCCCATTCCTCCCCTACTCCCCTTACCTCCTTTGTTCTCACCTTTTTCCATTCTGTACTCAGTCTCTCCTGGTACTTCCTCACACAAGTCTCCTTCCCAAGCTAACTTACTCTCACCACCCTCTTCTCCTCAACATTCTCTCTTCTTTTCTGAAAACCTCTACAAATCTTCACCTTCGCCTCCACAAGATAATGATCAGACATCCCTCCAGTTGCACCTCTCAGCACATTAACATCCAAAAGTATCTCTTTCGCGCGCCTATCAATCAACACGTAATCCAATAACGCTCTCTGGCCATCTCTCCTACTTACATACGTATACTTATGTATATCTCGCTTTTTAAACCAGGTATTCCCAATCACCAGTCCTTCTTCAGCACATAAATCTACAAGCTCTTCACCATTTCCATTTACAACACTGAACACCCCAGGTATACCAATTATTCCCTCAACTGCCACATTACTCACCTTCGGATTTAAATCACCCATCACTATAACCCGTTCTTGTGCATCAAAACCACTAACACACTCATTCAGCTGCTCCCAAAACACTTGCCTCTCATGATCTTTCTTCTCATGCCCAAGTGCATATGCACCAATAATCACCGATCTCTCTCCATCAACTTTCAGTTTTACCCATATTAATCTAGAATTTACTTTCTTGCATTCTATCACATACTCCCACAACTCCTGTTTCAGGAGTAGTGCCACTCCTTCCCTTGAAGAATGTGTGGATGTCGAGAACATTACCTCCGAAAGCAAAAATGGCTATGTTTGAAGGAATAGTGGTTCCGACAATGTTGTATGGTTGCGAGGCGTGGGTTATGGATAGAGTAGTGCGCAGGAGGGTGGATGCGCTGGAAATGAGATGTTTGAGGACAATATGTGGTGTGAGGTGGTTTGATCGAGTAAGTAATGTAAGGGTAAGAGAGATGTGTGGAAATAAGAAGAGCGTGGTTGAGAGAGCAGAAGAGAGCGTTTTGAAATGGTTTGGGTACATGGAGAGAATGAGTGAGGAAAGATTGACCAAGAGGATATATGTGTCGGAGGTGGAGGGAACGAGGAGAAGTGGGAGACCAAATTGGAGGTGGAAAGATGGAGTGAAAAAGATTTTGATTGATCGGGGCCTGAACATGCAGGAGGGTGAAAGGCGTGCTAGGAATAGAGTGAATTGGATCGATGTGGTATACCGGGGTCGACGTGCTGTCAGTGGATTGAATCAGGGCATGTGAAGCGTCTGGGGTAAACCATGGAAAGTTCTGTGGGGCCTGGATGTGGAAAGGGAGCTGTGGTTTCGGGCATTATTGCATGACAGCTAGACACTGAGTGTGAGCGAATGGGGCCTTTGTTGTTTTTTCCTAGCGCTACCTCGAACACATGAGGGGGGAGGGGGATGTTATTCCATGTGTGGCGAGGTGGCGATGGGAATGAATAAAGGCAGCAGTGTGAATTGTGTGCATGTGTATATATGTATATGTCTGTGTGTATGTATATATATGTGTACATTGAGATGTATGGGTATGTATATTTGCGTGTGTGGACGTGTATGTATATATATGTGTATGGGGTGGGTTGGGCCATTTCTTTCGTCTGTTTCCTTGCGCTACCTCGCAAACGCGGGAGACAGCGACAAAGCAAAATAAATTAATAAATAAGGAAATATATATATATATATATATATATATATATATATATATATATATATATATATATATATATATATATATATATATATATATATATATATATATATATATATGTGTGTGTGTGTGTGTGTGTGTGTGTGTGTGTGTGTGTGTGTATGGGTGTGCATGTGGGTGTGTGCATATGAATGATTGGACCATTCTTCGTCTGTTTCCTTACGCTACCTCGCTGACGCGGGAAACGGCGGTTGAGTATAGAAGATCATAGATATAGATAATAATAAGGGCAAGATGTGATACAAGCTTGGTGAAATGTTTCTTTAGCAAGAATAAACGACGGTAAACTGTCGCCATAACTTACTAAAATGATAACTTTAATGATATCAGTTATCACAAGTACCTTAATGATATCAGTTATCACAAGTACTTTAAATATATAAGTTATCACAAGTAATTTAATGATATCAGTTATCACAAGTACTTTTATGATATCAGTTATCACAAGTACTTTTATGATATCAGTTATCACAAGTACTTTAATGATATCAGTTATCACAAGTACTTTAATGATATCAGTTCTCACAAGTAATCTAATGATATCAGTTATCACAAGTACTTTTATGATATCAATTATCACAAGTACTTTTTATGATTTCAGTTATCACGAGTACTTTAATGATATCAGTTATTACAAGTACTTTAATGATATCAATTATCACATGTATTGTAATGATATCAGTTATCACAAGTACTTTTATGATATCAATTATCACAAGTACTTTTTATGATTTCAGTTATCACGAGTACTTTAATGATATCAGTTATTACAAGCACTTTAATGATATCAATTATCACATGTATTGTAATGATATCAGTTATCACAAGTACTTTAGCGATATTAGTTATCACAAGTATTCTAATGATATCAATTATCACAAGTATTCTGATGATATGTTATCATAAGTACTTTAATGATATTGGTTATCACAAGTATTCTAATGATACCAGTTCTCATAAGTACTTTGATGATATACGTTATCACAAGTGCGTTAATGATATCAGTTATCAGTAAATAAGAAACTTTTGGTTCGTTAACAAACATTTGATGGAAAGTGATTGTATGATACGCACATATTAGATCAAATTATTTTTTCCCATTGGTAACTGAAGACCTTCCGTACGTTATCTGCCCACTGTAATGATGTTATAAACTTGTCCATCTATGTTCTCCTACACTATATGATATACTATTATGGCCTTATATTTCGGAGGTACAGGTGAGTGGGGACGAGCCCTCTGTTTTACTATATTGTCACTCTCTATAGTGGTGGGTGTGGAGGAGCCTTCTGCTGCACTATGCTGTCACTATCTACAGTGGTGGGTGGGGAGGAGCCTTCTGCTGTACTGTACCGTCACTGCCTATAGTGATGGGTGGGGAGGAGCCTTCTGCTGCACTATGCTGTCACTATCTACAGTGGTGGGTGGGGAGGAGCCTTCTGCTGTACTGTACCGTCACTGTCTATAGTGATGGGTGGGGAGGAGCCTTCTGCTGCACTATGCTGTCACTATCTACAGTGGTGGGTGGGGAGGAGCCTTCTGCTGTACTGTACCGTCACTATCTATAGTGATGGATGGGAGGAGCCTGCTGCTGTACTGTACCGTCACTATTTACAGTGGTGGGTGGGGAGCAGCCTTCTGCTGTACTGTACCGTCACTGTCTATGGTGATGGGTGGGGATGAGCCTGCTGCTGTACTGTACCGTCACTATCTATAGTGATGGGTGGGGAGGAGCCTGCTGCTGTACTGTACCGTCACTATCTATAGTGATGGGTGGGGAGGAGCCTGCTGCTGTACTGTACCGTCACTATCTATAGTGATGGGTGGGGAGGAGCCTGCTGCTGTACTGTACCGTCACTATCTATAGTGATGGGTGGGGAGGAGCCTGCTGCTGTACTGTACCGTCACTATCTATAGTGATGGGTGGGGAGGAGCTTTCTGCTGTACTTTAATGTCTCTATTTATGTACATTAGGAATATTGTTTATTATTATTTACCACCAAAAGATATTCTCATTATAAGCCTTCAGGTTTACCGTTAGCTCTCCGGCTCATATATAACATGTACTGAGTGAATCACATCAATGGTCCCTTCCTCTCAGTGGGCCATGTCCATCGCCCCTTCCCCTAATTGGGACATATCCATTGCCCCTTCCCCTCAATGGACCATGTCCATAGCCCCTTCCCCAAGTCCATCGTCCATTTAAGCTGGACTGTGTTTATCTCCTGCCCCAGCGGACACTTCCCCTTATCCCTTATCCCTTATCCCTCGCCCCAGGACTCGTCCATGGCCCCTTCGGCAGACCACATCCATGACTGGGCCAGCGAGTCTGAGTATCATTACGATGAGTCTCGTCCATGCCCCCTCTGGCGGCCATGATCATCACCATATAAGTCGTCCGTGCTCATACACCTCCCTAGTGGTCAGCCTCCACGCACGTCCTCGCCGACCCCCTTCACCATAGCGCGTCGGGTCATCCCTTCTGTGGCCTGCTACCATGTGCCTAACTGACTGTCCTCCTCCTCCTCCTCCTCCTCCTCCTCCTCCTCCAGAGAACCTGGTCAATGGTCCACGCTGGACCATGTCCATGGCATTCCTCCAGAGAATCTCGTCCATGATCCCTACTGGCTTACTTTCATGGTCCTCCTCCAGTGAGCCTGGTCCATGATCCCTACTGGACCACATCCATGGTCTTCCTCCAATGATCATGGTCCATGATCGCAACTGGACCAGATTCATGGTCCTCCTCGAGTAAGCCTGGTCCATGCTCCTTACTGGACCACGATCATGGTCTCCAATGAACCTGATCCATGATCCCTCCTAGACCACGTCCATGGACCTCCTCTAGTGGGCCTGGTATATTATCCCACTGGATCACGTCCATGGTCCCCAGTGAATCTGGTCCATGATCCCACTGGACCACGTTCATGGTCCTCCTCCAATGAGCAAGGTACATGATCCCACTGGACCATGTTCATGGTCCTCCTCCATTGAGGCTGGTCCTTGGTTCCTACTCGACCACGTTCATGGTCCTCCTTTGATAAACCTAGGCCATGATCTCTACTGGGTCACGTTCATGGACCTCCTCCAGTGAGCCTGGTACATGAACCCTACTGAACCACGTCCATGGTCTTCCTCCAGTGAACCTGTTCCATGGTCCCCAGTGGACCACATTCAGTATCCACCTCCAGTGAACATGGTCCATGATCCCCACTGGACCATGTGTATGGTCCTCCAGAAGGAATCATCAGTGGCTCCAGCGTCGGGGCTGGTCCAAATGACACGCGTCCATGGCCCGCTGAACGGGCCTCGCCCATGACCCCCTAGAGCATGGATGCACGTCCCCCTCCCACCCCGTTGGCCAGCGGGCCGCGTATGTGGCCCACTTGTGGAGGTCACCGGCGTACGTTGGCCGCCCGTCCTCTTCTCACTCTCGACTGTATCTGGGGCAGAAGCCAACAACTTTCAGCGGGTGGCGGCAGCGGCCAACGTCTCCTCCAAGTGTCCTTCGCTGGCTGCCGCCTCCCTCTCCACCTCCTCCTCCTCCTCCTCCTCCTCCTCCTCCAGCACTCCAAGCTGAATAGAAAGTCTCCATTCTCTCCTGTGACACTCACTGCTGACATGCTGCGTGGTGGGGCTACACCCCTCCCACTGTGTGTAGTGGTGCTACACCCCTCCCAGTGTGTGTAGTGGTGCTACACCCCTCCGAATGTGTGTAGTGGTGCTACACTTCTCCCAATGTGTGTAGTGGTGCTACACCCCTCCGAATGTGTGTAGTGGTGCTACACTCCTCCCAATGTGTGTAGTGGTGCTAAACTCCTCCCAATGTGTGTAGTGGTGCTACACCCCTCCCAGTGTGTGTAGTGGTGCTACACCCCTCCCAGTGTGTGTAGTGGTGCTACACCCCTCCCAATGTGTGTAGTGGTGCTAAACTCCTCCCAATGTGTGTAGTGGTGCTACACCCCTCCCAGTGTGTGTAGTGGTGCTACACTCCTCCCAATGTGTGTAGTGGTGCTAAACTCCTCCAACACAGTCTGCACCAAACTCTTCCAACATACTTGCAACACACAACACCTCCAATACACCTGTTCTACGCATCATCTCTAACACACCTGTACCACAAAGCACCCGCAATACACCTGTACCACACAACACCAACACACTTTTACCACAGAACACCTCCAACACACCTGTACCACGCACCACCTACAACACACCTGTATCACGGAACACCTCCAATACACTTGTACCACGCACACCACCTACAACATACCTGTACCATACAACACCTGCAACACACTTGTACCACAGAACACCTGCAACACACCTGTACCGCAGAACACCTCCAACACAACTGTACCGCACAACACCTCTAACACACCTGTACCGCACAACACCTGCAACACATCTGTAGCACATAACACCTCCAATAGACAGGTACCACATAGCACCTGCAACACACAGGTACCACATACAACATCCACAAAATTGTACCACACAACACCTACAACACAATCGTACCAACACTGCAACACATCTGTACCATATAACACCTGCAACACACAGGTACTACATAGCACCTGCAACACACAGGTACCACATAACACCTGCAACGCACCTTTGCAACACATCTACAGCACACCTGTACCACGCAACACCTCCAGCAAACCTGTACTACAAAATACCTCCAACTCATCTATACCATACAACACCAACACACATGTACCACACAACATCTGCAAAACACCTGTTCCACACAACACCTGCAAAATACGTGTACCGCATAGCACATCCAGTACACCTGTACTACACAACATCTGCAACACACCTATACTGCGAAACACTTCCAACATACCTGTACCACATAGTACCTTCAACACACCTGTACCACGTGACACCTCCAACACATCAGTAACATACAACACCTGCAACACACCTGTACACAAATCACCTCCAGAACACCTCTACTTCAAAACACCTTCAACACACAATACTATACAACACGTGCGGCACACCTGTACAACACAACACTTGCAACACATCTTTACTACATAACACCTCAAACACACTTGTGCCACACACCACCTGTAACACACCTGTACCCCACAACACTTGCATCACACATGGACTACACAGCGCTAGCACCACACCGGTACCACACAACACCTGCAACACACCTGTGCCACACAACGCCTACAACACACTTGTACAGCACAACACCTCCAACACACCTGTGCCACACAACACCTACAACACACCTGTACCACACAACACCTCCAACAGACCTGTACCACACAACACCTGAAACACATCTGCACAACACTACACCTCCAACGCACCTGCACCACACAACACTTGCAACACACCGGTGCCAAAAAACACCTGCAACACACCTGTATCACGCAACACCTTTAACACATCTGTACCGAACAACACCCACAACGAACTTGTACGAAACAACACTACAACATACCTGCAACACACCTGTACCACACAATACCTGCAACACACCTCTACCACATAACACCTGCAACACACCTGTACCGCACAACACCCGCAACACACTTGTATCACACAACACCTGTACAACAAGACACCTGCAACACATCTGTACCACACAACACCCGCAACACACCTATACCACACAAAACCTCCAACACACCTGTACCACACAACATCTGCGATACACCTGTACCACACAACACCTGCAACACACCTTTACCACACAACACCTGCAACACACCTGTACCACACAATACCTGCAACACACGTGTACCACATTGCATCTGCAACACACCTTTACCACACAACACCTGCAACACACCTGTACCACACAATACCTGCAACACACGTGTACCACATTGCATCTGCAACACACCTGTACCACCCAACACCTGCAACACACCTGTATCACGCAATACCTGTACCACACAATACCTGTAGCACACCTATACCACACAACACCTGGAACACACCTGTACCACACAACAGCTGCAACACACCGCTACCACACAACACCTGGAACACACCTGTACCACACAACAGCTGCAACACACCGGTACCACACAACACCTGGAACACACCTGTACCACACAACAGCTGCAACACACCGCTACCACACAACACCTGGAACACACCTGTACCACACAGCACTTGCAACACACCGGTACCACACAACAGCTGCAACAGACCACAACCACACATAACGGTCACGTGACAATTCTGCGTTATGAGTGTTGAGAGGAGAGTGACGTCACTGGACTGAGGTGGCCAGTGGAGGTTATAATGCCGTAGAGAAATTAATATTTGAAAATCAACTGTGTTCTATATTGCAAGACTCACCTAGCTTCCCGTTATAGCTC
>NC_092271.1:5783081-5965581 GCF_036320965.1 Panulirus ornatus | reverse complement strand
ATGTACGTGGTTGTAATGTAGATTATAATGATTAGCAAAAATGGTAGAGAAAAGAAGTGGTTCGCTTGATAAGATGAACCTGGACGTTGTGGAGGGAGAGAGGGACGAGTAATATGGGGGTTGTGAAGGAGTGTTAGACAAGATCTGAAGAAAGGGCGGAGCTCCTGCTGAAGAAAGGATGGCGCTCCTGCTGAAGAAAGGATGGCGCTCCTGCTGAAGAAAGGGCGGCGCTCCTGCTGAAGAAAGGATAGCGCTCCTGCTGAAGAAAGGATGGCGCTCCTGCTGAAGAAAGGATGGCGCTCCTGCTGAAGAAAGGGCGGCGCTCCTGCTGAAGAAAGGATGGCGCTCCTGCTGAAGAAAGGATGGCGCTCCTGCTGAAGAAAGGATGGCGCTCCTGCTGAAGAAAGGGCGGCGTTCCTGCTGAAGAAAGGGCGGTGGGACTGTGGGAAGAAGTGTAGGGAAGTGAGTTTAGAGTGACTGTAGGTTATGAAGGATGGGTTGTAGTTATACTCCTGAAGGTGAAGATCGAACCTTGTATTTTGGGAGAAAATGAAGGGTAGATGAAGGGATCAGCTGAGGCACGTGGGATCACCTAGATAAGTGAAAAAGGAGAAAAATTGGTTCAGTGTGTGCTGAAACAGGAATGGTGATCGAGAACTGATGGTAAAAATCAAAGTATATACATAACAAAGTATATATACAACAAAGTATATACACAAATATACATGAGTACTTGAGCTTGACGGGTGTGTAGATATTGTTGGATTATGTACAGACGTGCGAAGGTGAGGTTGTTCAAGGTGACTGTGATGAGACGGACGGGCGGCAGGTGGAACGTCGTGTTTGTTTCTGTGATGATGAGTCTGAGTTTAAGTACATGACATGTTTGTGATCAGTCATGAAAGTGACTGATCTGGGAAAGGAAGTGAAGAAAGGCATGGAGGAAATAATTATAATAAAGGTGGGTAGCAGATGACTGGGAGTTACGAGAGGCAGTGTGTGTGTGTGTGTGTGTGTGTGTGTGTGTGTGTGTGTGTGTGTCTGTCTGTCTGTGTGTGTGTGTGTGTGTGTGTGTGTGTGTGTGTGTGTGTGTGTGTGTGTGTGTGTGTGTGTTCGTGTGTGTGTGTTCGTGTGTGTGTGTGTGTGTGTGTGTGTGTGTGTGTGTGTGTGTGTGTCTGTGTGTGATTGTGTGTGTGTGTGTGTGTGTGTGTGTGTGTGTGTGTGTGTGTGTGTGTGTGTGTGTGTGTGTGTGTGTGTGTGTGCGTCTGTGTGTCTGTGTAACATGTGAGGCATGAATATTGCAGAGTATAGATCGGAATGCGGAGGTATGAGAAAGGGAAGTGGTTAGTGAAATAAGGGATTTGAGTCGTAAGAGCAATAAGAGAAAATGAGGTGTGTGTGTATACTATCTGCTGTGAAGGCATGCAAACGACAAGGAGGAGTACAAGAGAATACGACAAGACGCAAGTGGAAGGTACAGGGGAAGGTAAAGAGCAAATAGAAAATGACGCACAACATTCTTGCACCACACCACAACTGAGGAAGTGCTCTGACGGGGGCACTGCTCCTGGACCAGCACCTCATCTGAGGAAGTGCCTGACGGTTCACTGCTCCTGGACCAGCACCTCATCTGAGGAAGTGCCTGACGGTTCACTGCTCCTGGACAACACCTCAACTGAGGAAGTGCCTGACGTTCACTGCTCCTGGACCAACACCTCATCTGAGGAAATGCCTGACGGGGCACTGCACTGGACCAACACCTCATCTGAGGAAGTGCCTGGACGGGGCACTGCACTGGACCAACACCTCACTGAGGAAGTGCCTGACGTGGCACTGCTCCTGGACCAACACCTCACTGAGGAAGTGCCTGACGTTCACTGCTCCTGGACCAACACTCAACTGAGGAAGTGCCTGAGGGGCACTGCTCCTGGACCAGCACCTCATCTGAGGAAGTGCCTGGACGGGGCACTGCACTTGGACAACACCTCAACTGAGGAAGTGCCTGACGTTCACTGCTCCTGGACAACACCTCAACTGAGGAAGTGCCTGGACGGGGCACTGCACCTGGACCAACACCTCAATGAGGAAGTGCCTGACGGGGCACTGCACTTGGACAACACCTCAACTGAGGAATGCCTGACGGGGCACTGCTCCTGGACCAACACCTCACTGAGGAAGTGCCTGACGGTTCACTGCTCCTGGACCAACACCTCACTGAGGAAGTGCCTGACGTGGCACTGCTCCTGGACCAACACCTCAACTGAGGAAGTGCCTGACGGGGCACTGCTCCTGGACAACACCTCAACTGAGAAGTGCCTGACGTGGCACTGCTCCTGGACCAACACCTTAACTGAGGAAGTGCCTGAGGGGCACTGCTCCTGGACCAACACCTCAACTGAGGAAGTGCCTGACGGGGCACTGCTCCTGGACCAACACTCAACTGAGGAAGTGCCTGACGTTCACTGCTCCTGGACAACACCTCAACTGAGAAGTGCCTGACGTGGCACTGCTCCTGGACCAACACCTCACTGAGGAAGTGCCTGACGTGGCACTGCTCCTGGACCAACACCTCATCTGAGAAGTGCCTGACGTGGCACTGCTCCTGGACCAACACCTCAACTGAGGAAGTGCCTGACGGGGCACTGCTCCTGGACCAACACCTCACTGAGGAAGTGCCTGACGTGGCACTGCTCCTGGACCAACACCTCAACTGAGGAAGTGCCTGACGGGGCACTGCACTGGACCAACACTCAACTGAGGAAGTGCTCTGACGGGGGCACTGCACTTGGACCAACACCTCAATGAGGAAGTGCCTGACGGGGCACTGCACTTGGACCAACACCTTAACTGAGGAAGTGCTGACGGGGCACTGCACTTGGACAACACCTCAACTGAGGAAGTGCTGACGGGGCACTGCACCTGGACCAACACCTTAACTGAGGAAGTGCCTGACGTTCACTGCTCCTGGACAACACCTCAACTGAGGAAGGCCTGACGGGGCACTGCACTTGGACAACACCTCAACTGAGGAAGTGCCTGACGTTCACTGCTCCTGGACAACACCTCAACTGAGGAAGTGCTCTGACGGGGGCACTGCACTTGGACCAACACCTTAACTGAGAAGTGCCTGACGGGGCACTGCACTTGGACAACACCTCAACTGAGGAAGTGCCTGACGGGGCACTGCACCTGGACCAACACCTCAACTGAGGAAGTGCCTGACGGTTCACTGCTCCTGGACCAACACCTCATCTGAGAAGTGCCTGACGGTTCACTGCTCCTGGACCAGCACCTCATCTGAGGAAGTGCCTGACGGTTCACTGCTCTGGACCAACACCTCAACTGAGGAAGTGCCTGGACGGGGCACTGCACTTGGACAACACCTCAACTGAGGAAGTGCCTGGACGGGGCACTGCACTGGACCAACACCTCATCTGAGAAGTGCCTGACGTGGCACTGCTCCTGGACCAACACCTCATCTGAGAAGTGCCTGACGTGGCACTGCTCCTGGACCAACACCTCATCTGAGAAGTGCCTGACGTGGCACTGCTCCTGGACCAACACCTCATCTGAGAAGTGCCTGACGTGGCACTGCTCCTGGACCAGCACCTCATCTGAGGAAGTGCCTGACGTGGCACTGCTCCTGGACCAACACCTCAACTGTGGAAGTGCCTGACGGTTCACTGCTCTGGACCAACACCTCATTGAGGAAGTGCCTGACGTGGCACTGCTCCTGGACCAACACCTCATCTGAGAAGTGCCTGACGTGGCACTGCTCCTGGACCAACACCTCATCTGAGGAAGTGCCTGACGTGGCACTGCTCCTGGACCAACACTCAACTGAGGAAGTGCTCTGACGGGGGCACTGCTCCTGGACCAACACCTCATCTGAGGAAATGCCTGACGGGGCACTGCACTGGACCAACACCTCAATGAGGAAGTGCTGACGGGGCACTGCACTTGGACCAACACCTCAATGAGGAAGTGCCTGACGGTTCACTGCTCTGGACCAACACCTCATCTGAGGAAATGCCTGACGGGGCACTGCACTGGACCAACACTCAACTGAGGAAGTGCTGACGGGGCACTGCACTGGACCAACACTCAACTGAGGAAGTGCTGACGGGGCACTGCACTGGACCAACACCTCATCTGAGGAAATGCCTGACGGGGCACTGCACTTGGACCAACACCTCAACTGAGGAATGCCTGACGGGGCACTGCACCTGGACCAACACCTCACTGAGGAAGTGCCTGACGTTCACTGCTCCTGGACAACACCTCAACTGAGGAATGCCTGACGGGGCACTGCACTGGACCAACACCTCAACTGAGGAAGTGCCTGACGTTCACTGCTCCTGGACCAGCACCTCATCTGAGGAAGTGCCTGACGTTCACTGCTCCTGGACAACACCTCAACTGAGGAATGCCTGACGGGGCACTGCACCTGACCAACACCTCAACTGAGAAGTGCCTGACGGTTCACTGCTCCTGGACCAACACTCAACTGAGGAAGTGCCTGACGGGCAACTGCACCTGGACCAACACCTCATCTGAGGAAATGCCTGACGGGGCACTGCACCTGGACCAACAACCTCAACTGAGGAATGCCTGACGGGGCACTGCTCCTGGACAACACCTCAACTGAGAAGTGCCTGACGGGCAACTGCACCTGGACCAACACCTCATCTGAGAAGTGCCTGACGGGGCATGCACCTGGACCAACAACCTCAACTGAGGAAGTGCCTGGACGGGGCACTGCTCCTGGACCAACACCTTAACTGAGGAAGTGCCTGACGTTCACTGCTCCTGGACCAACACCTCATCTGAGAAGTGCCTGACGGTTCACTGCTCCTGGACCAACACCTCAACTGAGGAATGCCTGACGGGGCACTGCACCTGGACCAACAACCTCAACTGAGGAAGGCCTGACGGGGCACTGCACTTGGACAACACCTCAACTGAGAAGTGCCTGACGGTTCACTGCTCCTGGACCAACACCTCATTGAGGAAGTGCCTGACGTTCACTGCTCCTGGACCAACACCTCAACTGAGAAGTGCCTGACGGTTCACTGCTCCTGGACCAACACCTTAACTGAGGAAGTGCCTGACGGTTCACTGCTCTGGACCAACACCTCATCTGAGAAGTGCCTGACGGGGCACTGCACCTGGACCAACACCTCAACTGAGGAAGTGCCTGACGGGGCACTGCACCTGGACCAACAACCTCAACTGAGGAAGTGCCTGACGTTCACTGCTCCTGGACAACACCTCAACTGAGGAATGCCTGACGGGGCACTGCACCTGGACCAACACCTCATCTGAGAAGTGCCTGACGGGGCCACTGCACCTGGACCAACAACCTCAACTGAGGAAGTGCCTGACGTTCACTGCTCCTGGACCAACACTCAACTGAGGAAGTGCCTGACGGGGCACTGCACCTGACCAACACCTCAACTGAGGAATGCCTGACGGGGCACTGCTCCTGGACAACACCTCAACTGAGGAATGCCTGACGGGGCACTGCTCCTGGACAACACCTCAACTGAGGAAGGCCTGACGGGGCACTGCACCTGGACCAACACCTCATCTGAGGAAATGCCTGACGGGGCACTGCACTGGACCAACACCTCATCTGAGGAAGTGCCTGACGTTCACTGCTCCTGGACAACACCTCAACTGAGGAAGTGCCTGACGTTCACTGCTCCTGGACCAACACCTCATCTGAGAAGTGCCTGACGGGCAACTGCACCTGGACCAACACCTCAACTGAGGAAGTGCCTGACGGGGCACTGCACTTGGACAACACCTCAACTGAGGAATGCCTGACGGGGCACTGCACCTGACCAACACCTCAACTGAGGAAGTGCCTGACGTTCACTGCTCCTGGACCAACATCCTCAAGCTGAGGAATTCCTGACGGGTCACTGCACCTGGACCAACACCTCAACTGAGGAAGTGCCTGACGGTTCACTGCTCCTGGACCAACACCTCAACTGAGGAAGTGCCTGACGGTTCACTGCTCCTGGACCAACACCTCAACTGAGGAAGTGCCTGACGGTTCACTGCTCCTGGACCAACACCTCAACTGAGGAAGTGCCTGACGGGGCACTGCACCTGGACCAACACCTCAACTGAGGAAGTGCCTGACGGTTCACTGCTCCTGGACCAACACTTCAACTGAGGAAGTGCCTGACGGTTCACTGCTCCTGGACCAACACCTCAACTGAGGAAGTGCCTGACGGGGCACTGCACCTGGACCAACACCTCATCTGAGGAAGTGCCTGACGTGGCACTGCTCCTGGACCAACACCTCAACTGAGGAAGTGCCTGACGGTTCACTGCTCCTGGACCAACACCTCAACTGAGGAAGTGCCTGACGGGGCACTGCACCTGGACCAACACCTCATCTGAGGAAGTGCCTGACGGGGCACTGCACCTGGACCAACACCTCAACTGAGGAAGTGCCTGACGGGGCACTGCACCTGGACCAACACCTCAACTGAGGAAGTGCCTGACGGGGCACTGCACCTGGACCAACACCTCATCTGAGGAAATGCCTGACGGGGCACTGCACCTAGACCAACACCTCAACTGAGGAAGTGCCTGACGGGGCACTGCACTTGGACCAACACCTCAACTGAGGAAGTGCCTGACGGGGCACTGCACCTGGACCAACACCTTAACTGAGGAAGTGCCTGACGGGGCACTGCACCTGGACCAACACCTCATCTGAGGAAGTGCCTGACGGGGCACTGCACCTGGACCAACACCTTAACTGAGGAAGTGCCTGACGGGGCACTGCACCTGGACCAACACCTCAACTGAGGAAGTGCCTGACGGGGCACTGCACTTGGACCGACACCTCAACTGAGGAAGTGCCTGACGGGGCACTGCACCTGGACCAACACCTTAACTAAGGAAGTGCCTGACGGGGCACTGCACCTGGACCAACACCTCATCTGAGGAAGTGCCTGATGGGGCACTGCACCTGGACCAACACCTCAACTGAGGAAGTGCCTGACGGGGCACTGCTCCTGGACCAACACCTCAACTGAGGAAGTGCCTGACGGGGCACTGCACTTGGACCAACACCTTAACTGAGGAAGTGCCTGACGGGGCACTGCACCTGGACCAACACCTTAACTGAGGAAGTGCCTGACGGGGCACTGCACCTGGACCAACACCTCATCTGAGGAAGTGCCTGACGTGGCACTGCTCCTGGACCAACACCTCATCTGAGGAAGTGCCTGACGGGGCACTGCACCTGGACCAACACCTCAACTGAGGAAGTGCCTGAGGGGCACTGCTCCTGGACCAACACCTCAACTGAGGAAGTGCCTGACGGGGCACTGCTGCTGGAGCAACACCTCACTTCCTCCTTTGTGTCATGTCTTTCTTAGGTTGTGGCAGTAAATACATTTTCCCGTGTCAGCGGTACGTGTGGACACGTATAGCTGACGATGATGACCATCGTCCTGCACGTCAGCAGGAAGTTATAATGGAAAATCTTCACTTGTTCTGGCCGACGGAGTCTTATGACGTCACACAATTGATGCAGTTATTATGAAGAAAAAAATGAAAAATATCAATAATTGAATACTCTTGATAATCTTTGATAATTCATAAGATAGAATTACTGGCAGATTGTGACATCCTGCAATGTGTTGTGTTATATCTCCTACAACCGTTTCCTTGTTATTAAATGTAACGCCAGGTTAGAGGTATGCGGCACTATATCTAGATGATGAAAGATATTTACAGTATACGTTATATATGTGGCTGCTGGTCAGGCCAATGTTTGGCTAATGATCGTGTCCCCCGAAGGTCATCAAACAACAAAGACGTAAGCACAAGAAACACATCGAGCACCAGATGCGCTGTCAGCCCCACACACAGTATTATGTCTCCCAGTCATGTTACCCTCTCATGTTGATATTACCAACCCTCTGTAGTACCCTGCCTCATCCACAATACCCTGCCTCATCTACAATACCCTGCCTCATCTACAATACCCTGCCTCATCTACAATACCCTGCCTCATCTACAATACGCTGCTTCATCTACAGTACCCTGCCTGATCTACAATACCAGCACCATGGACCGGGTGAAGCAGGCAGGAGGGACCAGCTAGCTCTGGAAGAGGCAGAGGTGTATGGGAGGAGCTGTATGGTGGTCGTCTGAGGGTCTGAGTGAGGCATGGGTGAGCAGGGTGGTGTATATAGTAACAACAACATTAATGGTTCACCGAGGATACAGACGGCTGGACATATCAGCAGGGACCCTCCACTACCCTCCCACATCTGGGGTCATCGGCCTACGTTGCCATGCCCCCCGGCTTTCCACCCTCCCTGCCACCGTTGCTATACACACCCTGCTGCTGCTGAGGTAAACTGTAAACAGGGTACAAAATGAGGGCAAATGAGAGTTAGAGTGAGAGTGCATCACTAGCCTTTAGGGAAAATAAAAGGGTGTTTTGGAAGGAGGTATATTATGTACGAAAGACTAGAGAACAAATAGAGACATAGGTAAAGGGTCAAAATGGGAAGGGATAGCAGGTAGTGATAAAGTGAGGAGGGGGATGGAGTGAGTATTTTGAAGGACTGTTAAATGTGTTTTATGATAGAGTGGTGGAGGTAGTGTTTTGGTAGAAGTGGTATGCAAAGTGAGAGGGTTATGGAGAGATCTTTGGTGAAGAGAAGAGGTGGTGAAACCTTGCCGAAGATGAAATGCGGCAAGGCGGTGGTAGGAAATGGTATTGTATTTGAATTATATTAAGAAAGGGGGTGACTGTGCTGCTCACTGGGTTGCAAAGATATCTACTGTGTGTATGGATCATGGTTAGGTGCCTGAGGATTTGTGGGATGCATGTATAGTGATATGGTATGATGGCAAAGGGCATAAAATTGAGTGTTTAAACCACAAAGGCATAAGTTTGTTAAGGATACCCGATATGGGAGGGTATTGATTGAGAGGGTCAAGGCATGTATAGAGCATCAGATCGGGGAGGAGCAGTGTGGGTTCAGAAGTGGCAGAGGATGTGTACATAACGTGTTTGCTTGGAAGGATGTGTGTGAGAAGTACTTGGAGAAACATGGATTTGTTTATGGCTTTTATGGATCTGGAGAAGGCATATGAGAGGGTTGATAAAAATGCTTGGCTGAAGGTCTTAAGAATGTACGGTGTGGGAGGAAACTTGTTAGAAGCAGTGAGACGTTCTTATCAAGGGTGCAAGGCGTGTGTACGAGTAGGAAGAGAGAAGATTGAATTTAAAAGTGAAAGTTGGTCTGCGGCAAGGGTGTGTGATGTCACCATGGTTGTTTGATTTGTTTACGGATGAGGCAATTAGGGAGGTAAATGCAAGAGTCTTGGAGAGAGGGGCGAGTATACAGTTTGTTTGGGATGAGAGGGCCTGAGAAATGAGTCAGTTCTTGTTTGCTGATGGTACAGCACTGGTGGCAGTGAGAAACTGTAGAAGTTGGTAACTGAGTTTAGAAGAATGTGTGAAAGGGAAAAGCTGAGACGAAATGTGAATGAAAATAAGGTTACTAAGTTTAGCAGGATTGAGGGACAGATTAGTTAGGGTGTGAGTTTGAATTACAAAAATTGGTGGAAGTGAAGTGTTTTATACATTTTTGAGTGAACATGGTAGTGAAAGGAACCATGGAAGTGGAGGTCAGTCATAGGGTGGGGGAATGTGAGGAGTCTGAGGTGAACAAGGAAAGGTCTGTGAGGTCAGCATGTGGACAGGGAGCTGTGGTTTCGGTGCATTACGCATGACAGCTAGAGACTGAGTGTGAACGAATGTGGCCTTTTTCTCTGTATTCCTGGCGCTGCATCATTGAAGCAGGGGATAGCGATGCTGTTTCCTATGGGGCAGAGTATCAAAAAAATAGATGAAGGCACACAAGTATGAATATGTACATGTGTATGTATGTAATGTCTGCGTATGTTAATGTACATGTATATATGTGTTGATATGTATATGTATATGTGAGTATGCGGGCATTTATGAAAATATATGTGTATATGAGTAGATGGGCCATTCTTCACTTGTTTCCTATCGCTACCTCGCTAACGCTGGATACGGCGATTATATACAATACATAATATATATATATATATATATATCACATACAAACCTCCAACAGCCAGGATCGAACCCGGGACTCCTGTGCAAGAGGCAGGAATGCTAACCGCTAGGCTATGGGCATTGCTAATAGGAAATAACTATTCGAATACTATGTACTCGAATACCCTTCGTCTCACAGGGGTCCTGGGTTCGACCCTGGCTATTGGAGGTTTGTATGTTCTATGAAGGTGCGCGTTCCTATGCACTACGTTAGTATTCATAAACCTCCGTGTTGTACAGTTAGGTTCGGTAAAATGCTATCTGCTGGCTATGTGCGCCTGTTGGGAAATGACCAGAGTAGACCCCGTTGCTCACCAACGTGAGACGAAGGGTATTCGAGTACATAGTATTCGAATAGTAATTTCCTATCAGCCCGGCCCATACCCTAACGGTTACATTCCCGCCTCTTGCACAGGGATCCCGGGTTCGATCCTAGCTGTTGGAGGTTTGTATGTTGTATGAAGATACGCATTTCTAAGCACTATGTTCGTGTATTTATATATGTATATATATATATATATATATATTTCTTTTTCTTTCTTTCATACTATTCGCCATTTCCCGCGTCAGCGAGGTAGCGTTAAGAACAGAGGACTGGGCCTCTGAGGAAACATCCTCATCCAGCCCACTTCTCTGTTCCTTCCTTTGGAAAATAAAAAGAAAATAAAAATAAAAAAAAAAAAGAGAGAGGGGAGGATTTCCAGCCCCCCGCTCCCTTCCCTTTTAGTCGCCTTCTACGACACGCAGGGAATACGTGAGAAGTATTCTTTCTCCCCTATCCCCAGGGAATATATATATATATATATATATATATATATATATATATATATATATATATATATATATATATATATATATATATATATATATATATATATATATATATATATATATATATATTTATTTATTTATTTATATGTTTATTTTGCTTTCTCGCTGTCTCCCGCGTTACCGAGGTAACGCAAGGAAACAGACGAAAGAATGGCCCAACCCACCAACATACACATGTATATACATACACGTCCACACACGCAACTATATATAACTATACATCTCAACGTATACATATATATACACACACATACATATACATATATACACATGTACAAAATTCATAGTCTACCTTTATTCATTCCCATCGCCATCTCGCCACACATGATATAACAACCCCCTTCCCCCTCATGTGTGCGAGGTAGCACAGGGAAAAGAAAACAAAGGCCCCATTTGTTCACATTCAGTCTCTAGCTGCACCGAAACCACAGCTCCCTTTCCACATCCAGGCCCCACAGAACTTTCAATGGTTTACCCCAGCCGCTTCACATGCCCTGGTTCAATCCATTGACAGCATGTCAACCCCGGTATACCATATCGTTCCAATTCACTCTATTCCTTGCCCGCCTTTCACCCTCCTGCATGTTCAGGCCCCGATCACTCAAAATATTTTTCACTCCATCTTTCCACCTCCAATTTGGTCTCCCATTTCTCCTCGTTCCCTCCACCTCCGACATATATATCCTCTTTGTCAATCTTTCCTCACTCATTCTCTCCATGTGACCAAACCATTTCAAAACACCCTCTTCTGCTCTCTCAACCACACTCTTTTTATTACCACACGTCTCTCTTACCCTATTATTACTTACTCGATCAAACCACCTCACACCACACATTGTCCTCAAACATCTCATTTCCAGCACATCCACCTTCCTGCGCACAACTCTATCCATAGCCCACGCCTCGCAACCATACAACATTGTTGGAACCACTAATCCTTCAAACATACCCATTTTTGCTTTCCGATATAATGTTCTCGACTTCCACACATTCTTCAAGGTATCCAGAATTTTCGCCCCCTCCCCATCCTATGATTCACTTCCGCTTCCATGGTTCCATCCGCTGCCAAATCCACTCCCAGATATCTAAAACACTACTTCCTCCAGTTTTTCTCCATTCAAACTTACCTCCCAATTGACTTGACCCTCAACCCTACTGTACCTAATAACCTTGCTCTTATTCACATTTACTCTTAACTTTCTTCTTTCACACACTTTACCAAACTCAGTCACCAGTTTCTGCAGATTCTCACATGAATCAGCCACCAGCGCTGTATCATCAGCGAACAACAACTGACTCACTTCCCAAGTTCTCTCATCCACAACAGACTGCATACTTGCCCCTCTTTCCAAAACTCTTGCATTCACCTCCCTAACAACCCCATCCATAAACAAATTAAACAACCATGGAGACATCACACAAACCTGCCGGAAACCTACATTCACTGAGAACCAATACTTTCCTCTCTTCCTACACGTACGCATGTCTTTCATCCTCGATAAAAACTTTTCACTGCTTCTAACAACTTGCCTCCCACACCATATATTCTTAATACCTTCCACAGAGCATCTCTATCAACTCTATCATATGCCTTCTCCAGATCCATAAATGCCACATACAAATCCATTTGCTTTTCTAAGTATTTCTCACATAAATTCCTCAAAGCAAACACCTGATCCACAAATCCTCTACCACTTCTGAAACCATACTGCTCTTCCCCAATCTGATGCTCTGTACATGCCTTCACCCTCTCAATCAATACCCTCCCATATAATTTACCAGGAATACTCAACAAACTTATACCTCTGTAATTTGAGCACTCACCTTTGTCCCCTTTGCCTTTGTACAATGGCACTATGCAAGCATTCCGCCAATCCTCAGGCACCTCACCATGAGTCATACATACATTAAATAACCTTACCAACCAGTCAACAATACATTCACCCCCTTCTTTAATGAATTCCACTACAATACCATCCAAACCTGCTGCCTTGCCGGCTTTCATCTTCCGTAAAGCTTTTACTACCTCTTCTCTGTTTACCAAATCATTTTCCCTAACCCTCTCACTTTGCACACCACCTCGACCAAAACACCCTATATCTGCCACTCTATCATAAAACACATTCGACAAACCTTTAAAATACTTACTCCACCTTCTTCTCACATCACCACTACTTGTTATCACCTCCCCATTAGCGCCCTTCACTGAAGTTCCCATTTGTTCCCTTGTCTTACGCACTTTATTTACCTCCTTCCAAAACATCCTTTTATTCTCCCTAAAATTCAGTGAGACTCTCTCACCCCATCTCTCATTTGCCCTTTTTTCACCTCTTGCACCTTTCTCTTGACCTCCTGGCTCTTTCTTTTATACATCTCTCACTCATTTGCATTATTTCCCTGCAAAATCGTCCAAATGCCTCTCTCTTCTCTTTCACTAATGATCTTACTTCTTCATCCCACCACTCACTACCCTTTCTAATCTGCCCACCTCCCACGCTTCTCATGCCACAAGCATCTTTTGCGCAAGCCATCATTGCTTTCCTAAATGCATCCAATTCCTCTTCCACTCCCCTTACCTCCTTTGTTCTCACCTTTTTCCATTCTGTACTCAGTCTCTCCTGGTACTTCCTCACACAAGTCTCCTTCCCAAGCTCACTCACTCTCACCACTCTCTTCTCCCCAACATTCTCTCTTCTTTTCTGAAAACCTCTACAAATCTTCACCTTCGCCTCCACAAGATAATGATCAGACATCCCCCCAGTTGCACCTCTCAGCACATTAACATCCAAAAGTCTCTCTTTTGCTCGCCTATCAATTAACACGTAATCCAATAACGCTCTCTGGCCATCTCTCCTACTTACATACGTATACTTATGTATATCTCGCTTTTTAAACCAGGTATTCCCAATCATCAGTCCTTTTTCAGCACATAAATCTACAAGCTCTTCACCATTCCCATTTGCAACACTGAACACCCCATGTATACCAATTATTTCCTCAACTGCCACATTACTCACCTTTGCATTCAAATCACCCATCACTATAACCCGGTATCGTTCATCAAAACCACTAACACACTCATTCAGCTGCTCCCAAAACACTTGCCTCTCATGATCATTCTTTTCATGCCCAGGTGCATACGCACCAATAATCACCCATTTCTCTCCATCAACTTTCAGTTTTACCCATATCAATAGCCGTACACTCTATCACATACTCCCACCACTCCTGTTTCAGGAGTAGTGCTACTCCTTCCCTTGCTCTTGTCCTCTCACTAACCCCTGACTTTACTCCCAAGACATTCCCAAACCACTCTGCCTCTTTACCCTTGAGCTTCGTTTCACTCAGAGCCAAAACATCCAGGTTCCTTTCCTCAAACATATTACCTATCTCTCCTTTTTTCTCATCTTGGTTACATCCACACACATTTAGACACCCAAATCTGAGTCTTCGAGGAGGATGAGCACTCCCCGCGTGACTCCTTCGTCTGTTTCCCCTTTTAGAAAGTTAAAAATACAAGGAGAGGAGGGTTTCTAGCCCCCCGCTCCCGTCCCCTTTAGTCACCCTCCACGACACGTGAGGAATGCGTGGTAAGTACTCTTTCTCCCTTATCCCGAAGGATATATATATTAAAAATGGTGGTGACTCTGTTGTTCACTGGTTGGTAAGGTTATTGAATGTATGTATGACTCATGGTGAGGTGCCAGAGGATTGGCGGAATGCTTGCATAGCGCCACTGAACAAAGGCAAAGGGGATAAAGGTGAGTGCTCAAATTACAGATGTATAAGATTGTTGAGTATTCTTGGGAAATTAAGTGAGAGGGTATTCATTGAGAGGGTGAAGGCATGTACAGAGCATCAGACTGTGGAAGAGCAGTGTGGTTTCAGAAGTGGTATCAGGTGTTTGCTTTGAAGAATGTATGTGGGAAATACTTAGAAAAGCAAATGGATTTGTATGTAGCATTTATGGATCTGGAGAAGGCATATGATAGAGTTGATAGAGATGCTCTGTGGAAGGTATTAAGAATATGTGGTGTGGGAGGCAGGTTGTTAGAAGCAGTGAAAAGTTTTTATCGTGGATGTAAGCCATGTGTACGAGTAGGAAGAGAGGAAAGTGATTGGTTCTCAGTGAATGTCGGTTTGCGGCAGGGGTTCGTGATGTCTGCATGGTTGTTTAATTTGTTTATGGATGGGGTTCTTAGGGAGGTGAATGCAAGAGTTTTGGAGAGAGGGGCAAGTATGCAGTCGGTTGTGGATGAGAGAACTTGGGAAGTGAGTCAGTTGTTGTTCGCTAATGATACAGCGTTAGTGGCTGATTCGGATGAGAAACTGCAGAAACTGGTGACTAAGTTTGGTAAAGTGTGTGAAAGAAGAAAGCTAAGAGTAAATGTGAATAAGAGCAAGGTTATTAAGTACAGTAGGGTTGAGGGACAAGTTAAATGGGAGGTAAGTTTGAGTGGAGAAAAACTGGGGGAAGTGAGGTGTTTTAGATATCTGGGAGTGGGTTTGGTAGCGGATGGAACCATGGAAGCGGAAGTGAATCTTGGGGTGGGGGATAGGACGAAAGTTTTGGTAACGTTGAAAATATGTGGAAGGCGAAAAAATTATCTCAGAAAGCAAAAATAGATATCTTTGAAGAAATTGTGGCTCCAAATATGTTAAATGGTTGCAAGGGGTGGGCTATGGATAGACTTGTGCGGAGGAGGGTGCATGTGTTGGAAATGAGATGTTTGAGGACAGCACGTGGTGTGAGGTGGTTTGATCGAGTAAGTAATGAAAGGGTAAGAGAGATGTGAGATAATAAAGAGTGTGGTTGAGAGAGCAGAAAAGGGTGTTTTGAAATAGTTTCGTCACATGGAGAGAATGAGTGAGGAAAGAGTGACAAAGAGGATATATGTGTCAGAGGTGGAGGGAACGAGAAGTGTGAGACCATATTGGATGTGGAAAGATGGAGTGAAAAAGATTTTGAGTGATCAGGGCCTGAACATGCAGGAGGGTGAAAGGCGTGCAAGGAATAGATTCAATTGGAACGATGTGGTACACCGGGGTCGACGTGCTCTCAATGGATTGAGCCAGGGCATGTGAAGCGTCTGGGGTAAACCATGGAAAGCTCTGTGGGGCCTGGATGTGGAAAGGGAGCTGTGGTTTCGGTGCATTACACATGACAGCTAGAGACAGAGTGTGAACGAATGTTGCCTTTGTTGTCTTTTCCTAGTGCTACCTCGCGCACATGCGGCGGGAGGGGATTGTCATTTCATGTGTGGCGGGGTGGCGACGGGAATGAATAAGTTCAGACAGTGTGAATTATGTATATATATATATATATATATATATATATATATATATATATATATATATATATATATATATATATATATATATATATATATATATATATATATATATATTTTTTTTTTTTTTTTTGCTTTGTCGCTGTCTCCCGCGTTTGCGAGGTAGCGCAAGGAAACAGACTAAAGAAATGGTCCAACCCACCCCCATACACATGTATATACATACGTCCACACATGCAAATATACATACCTACACAGCTTTCCATGGTTTACCCCAGACGCTTCACATGCCCCGATTCAATCCACTAACAGCACGTCAACCCCGGTATACCACATCGATCCAATTCACTCTATTCCTTGCCCTCCTTTCACCCTCCTGCATGTTCAGGCCCCGATCACACAAAATCTTTTTCACTCCATCTTTCCACCTCCAATTTGGTCTCCCTCTTCTCCTCGTTCCCTCCACCTCCGACACATATATCCTCTTGGTCAATCTTTCCTCACTCATTCTCTCCATGTGCCCAAACCATTTCAAAACACCCTCTTCTGCTCTCTCAACCACGCTCTTTTTATTTCCACACATCTCTCTTACCCTTACGTTACTTACTCGATCAAACCACCTCACACCACACATTGTCCTCAAACATCTCATTTCCAGCACATCCATCCTCCTGCGCACAACTCTATCCATAGCCCACGCCTCGCAACCATACAACATTGTTGGAACCACTATTCCTTCAAACATACCCATTTTTGCTTTCCGAGATAATGTTCTCGACTTCCACACATTCTTCAAGGCTCCCAGAATTTTCGCCCCCTCCCCCACCCTATGATCCACTTCCGCTTCCATGGTTCCATCCGCTGCCAGATCCACTCCCAGATATCTAAAACACTTTACTTCCTCCAGTTTTTCTCCATTCAAACTCACCTCCCAATTGACTTGACCCTCAACCCTACTGTACCTAATAACCTTGCTCTTATTCACATTTACTCTTAACTTTCTTCTTTCACACACTTTACCAAACTCATTCACCAGCTTCTGCAGTTTCTCACATGAATCAGCCACCAGCGCTGTATCATCAGCGAACAACAACTGACTCACTTCCCAAGCTCTCTCATCCCCAACAGACTTCATACTTCCCCTCTTTCCAAAACTCTTGCATTCACCTCCCTAACAACCCCATCCATAAACAAATTAAACAACCATGGAGACATCACACACCCCTGCCGCAAACCTACATTCACTGAGAACCAATCACTTTCCTCTCTTCCTACACGTACACATGCCTTACATCCTCGATAAAAACTTTTCACTGCTTCTAATAACTTTCCTCCCACACCATATATTCTTAATACCTTCCACAGAGCATCTCTATCAACTCTATCATATGCCTTCTCCAGATCCATAAATGCTACATACAAATCCATTTGCTTTTCTAAGTATTTCTCACATACATTCTTCAAAGCAAACACCTGATCCACACATCCTCTACCACTTCTGAAGCCACACTGCTCTTCCCCAATCTGATGCTCTGTAAATGCCTTCACCCTCTCAATCAATACCCTCCCATATAATTTACCAGGAATACTCAACAAACTTATACCTCTGTAATTTGAGCACTCACTCTTATCCCCTTTGCCTTTGTACAATGGCACTATGCGCGCATTCCGCCAATCCTCAGGCACCTCACCGTGAGTCATACATACATTAAATAACCTTACCAACCAGTCAACAATACAGTCACCCCCTTTTTTAATAAATTCCACTGCAATACCATCCAAACCTGCCGCCTTGCCGGCTTTCATCTTCCGCAAAGCTTTTACTACCTCTTCTCTGTCCACCAAATCACTTTCCCTAACCCTCTCACTTTGCACACCACCTCGACCAAAACACCCTATATCTGCCACTCTATCATCAAACACATTCAACAAACCTTCAAAATACTCACTCCATCTCCTTCTCACATCACCACTACTTGTTATCACCTCCCCATTTGCGCCCTTCACTGAAGTTCCCATTTGCTCCCTTGTCTTACGCACATTATTTACCTCCTTCCAGAACATCTTTTTATTCTCCCTAAAATTTAATGATACTCTCTCACCCAAACTCTCATTTGCACGTGTTTCCCTCTGGGGGGGGACTGGACCCCCTGTCTTTGGCATGTGGGAGAACGAGGCGGCAAAGATTTAAATTAAATATTGCCTCTGACTCCATTATCAAGAGAAATTTCACAGAGAATTTCTTTGCCATCTGAAGTTTGCATCAGCCTTCACTCCTGCCTGCAGTAGCATGCTTGCCGACATGTTTCATGGGCTCCTCTTCGCCAGCGGATCTACCTTGGCCACCAGTGATGCTGCTGCGTTTGCGAATCAAGAACCATTGCAACACAAACCTCGTCAGGTGGTAGTGTCCCGCAGTGTATCGAGACAGACTTCCCCAGAACTTTTTTAAAGGGGAAGTAAATGTTTATAGTTGTGTTACTGGAGTGATAGTTTTCATACATGGTGCTTTGACAAGAAAATAGTGAAATTGGAAAAAATGTAGCTTAGACATTGAAGCTTATTGATACAGTGGTTAAATTGATGAAAACTACTATTGACCTTTGCGTAAATAAATTAAACATTTCCTTTTTCCATAGCCAGAGGTTGAACCTCTGTATCGAGACAGACTTCCCCAGAACTTTTTTAAAGGGGAAGTAAATGTTGATAGTTGTGTTACTGGAGTGATAGTTTTCATACATGGTGCTTTGACAAGAAAATAGTGAAATTGGAAAAAATGTAGCTTAGACATTGAAGCTTATTGATACAGTGGTTAAATTGATGAAAACTACTATTGACCTTTGTGTGAATAAATTAAACATTTCCTTTTTCCATAGCCAGAGGTTGAACCATTATGTGACACTCATTTTTTTTTCTTTTCATTTCAAGCTAGAAGTTTCAGTTTTCTAAATTGTTTCTTACATTTTTCATATGTATATATATGTATGTGTGTGTGTGTGTGTGTGTGTGTGTGTGTGTGTGTGTGTGTGTGTGTGTGTGTGTGTGTGTGTGTGTGTGTGTGTGTGTGTATGTGTATATATATATATATATGTATATTATCCCTGGGGATAGGGGTGAAAGAATACTTCCCACGCATTCCTCGCGTGTCGTAGAAAGCGACTAGAGGGGACGGGAGCGGGGGGCCGGAAATCCTCCCCTCCTTGTATTTTTTTAACTTTCTAAAATGGGAAACAGAAGAAGGAGTCACGCGGGGAGTGCTCATACTCCTCGAAGGCTCAGATTGGGGTGCCTAAATGTGTGTGGATGTAACCAAGATGTGAAAAAAGGAGAGATAGGTAGTATGTTTGAGGAAAGGAACCTGGATGTTTTGGCTCTGAGTGAAACGAAGCTCAAGGGTGAAGGGGAAGAGTGGTTTGGGAACGTCTTGGGAGTAAAGTCAGGGGTTAGTGAGAGGACAAGAGCAAGGGAAGGAGTAGCAGTACTCCTGAAACAGGAGTTGTGGGAGTACGTGATAGAATGTAAGAAAGTAAATTCTCGATTAATATGGGTAAAACTGAAAGTTGATGGAGAGAGATGGGTGATTATTGGTGCATATGCACCTGGGCATGAGAAGAAAGATCATGAGAGGCAAGTGTTTTGGGAGCAGCTGAATGAGTGTGTTAGTGGTTTTGATGCACGAGACCGGGTTATAGTGATGGGTGATTTGAATGCAAAGGTGAGTAATGTGGCAGTTGAGGGAATAATTGGTATACATGGGGTGTTCAGTGTTGTAAATGGAAATGGTGAAGAGCTTGTAGATTTATGTGCTGAAAAAGGACTGATGATTGGGAATACCTGGTTTAAAAAGAGAGATATACATAAGTATACTTATGTAAGTAGGAGAGATGGCCAGAGAGCGTTATTGGATTACGTGTTAATTGACAGGCGCGCGAAAGAGAGACTTTTGGATGTTAATGTGCTGAGAGGTGCAACTGGAGGGATGTCTGATCATTATCTTGTGGAGGCTAAGGTGAAGATTTGTATGGGTTTTCAGAAAAAAAGAGTGAATGTTGTGGTGAAGAGGGTGGTGAGAGTAAGTGAGCTTGGGAAGGAGACTTGTGTGAGGAAGTACCAGGAGAGACTGAGTACAGAATGGAAAAAGGTGAGAACAATGGAAGTAAGGGGAGTGGGGGAGGAATGGGATGTATTTAGGGAATCAGTGATGGCTTGCGCAAAAGATGCTTGTGGCATGAGAAGAGTGGGAGGTGGATTGATTAGAAAGGGTAGTGAGTGGTGGGATGAAGAAGTAAGAGTATTAGTGAAAGAGAAGAGAGAGGCATTTGGACGATTTTTGCAGGGAAAAAATCCAGTTGAGTGGGAGACGTATAAAAGAAAGAGCCAGGAGGTCAAGAGAAAGGTGCAAGAGGTAAAAAAAAAATATATATATATATATATATATATATATATATATATATATGTATACGTTGAGATGTATAGGTATGTATATGTGCATGTGTGGACGTGTATGAATATGCATGGGCATGTGGGTGGGTTGGGCCATCCTTTCGTCTGTTTCCTTGCGCTACCTCGCTAACGCTGGAGACAGCGACAAAGTATAATATATATATATATATATATATATATATATATATATATATATATATATATATATATATATATATATATATATACATATATATATATATATATATATATATATATATATATATATATATATATATATATATATATATATACATATATATATATATATATATATATATATATATATATATATATATATATATATATATATATATATGTATATATATATATATATATATATATATATATATATATATATATATATATATATATATATATATATAAACAGAGAAGAGGTAGTAAAAGCTTTGCGGAAGATGAAAGCCGGCAAGGCAGCAGGTTTGGATGGTATTGCAGTGGAATTTATTAAGAAAGGGGGTGACTGTATTGTTGACTGGTTGGTAAGGTTATTTAATGTATGTATGACTCATGGTGAGGTGCCTGAGGATTGGCGGAATGCGTGCATAGTGCCATTGTACAAAGGCAAAGGGGATAAGAGTGAGTGCTCAAATTACAGAGGTATAAGTTTGTTGAGTATTCCTGGTAAATTATATGGGAGGGTATTGATTGAGAGGGTGAAGGCATGTACAGAGCATCAGATTGGGGAAGAGCAGTGCGGTTTCAGAAGTGGTAGAGGATGTGTGGATCAGGTGTTTGCTTTGAAGAATGTATGTGAGAAATACTTAGAAAAGCAAATGGATTTGTATGTAGCATTTATGGATCTGGAGAAGGCATATGATAGAGTTGATAGAGATGCTCTGTGGAAGGTATTAAGAATATATGGTGTGGGAGGAAAGTTGTTAGAAGCAGTGAAAAGTTTTTATCGAGGATGTAAGGCATGTGTACGTGTAGGAAGAGAGGAAAGTGATTGGTTCTCAGTGAATGTAGGTTTGCGGCAGGGGTGTGTGATGTCTCCATGGTTGTTTAATTTGTTTATGGATGGGGTTGTAAGGGAGGTAAATGCAAGAGTCCTGGAAAGAGGGGCAAGTATGAAGTCTGTTGGGGATGAGAGAGCTTGGGAAGTGAGTCAGTTGTTGTTCGCTGATGATACAGCGCTGGTGGCTGATTCATGTGAGAAACTGCAGAAGCTGGTGAATGAGTTTGGTAAAGTGTGTGGAAGAAGAAAGTTGAGAGTAAATGTGAATAAGAGCAAGGTTATTAGGTACAGTAGGGGTGAGGGTCAAGTCAATTGGGAGGTGAGTTTGAATGGAGAAAAACTGGAGGAAGTGAAGTGTTTTAGATATTTGGGAGTGGATCTGTCAGCGGATGGAACCATGGAAGCGGAAGTGGATCATAGGGTGGGGGAGGGGGCGAAAATTTTGGGAGCCTTGAAAAATGTGTGGAAGTCGAGAACATTATCTCGGAAAGCAAAAATGGGTATGTTTGAGGGAATAGTGGTTCCAACAATGTTGTATGGTTGCGAGGCGTGGGCTATGGATAGAGATGTGCGCAGGAGGATGGATGTGCTGGAAATGAGATGTTTGAGGACAATGTGTGGTGTGAGGTGGTTTGATCGAGTAAGTAACGTAAGGGTGAGAGAGATGTGTGGAAATAAAAAGAGCGTGGTTGAGAGAGCAGAAGAGGGTGTTTTGAAATGGTTTGGGCACATGGAGAGAATGAGTGAGGAGAGATTGACCAAGAGGATATATGTGTCGGAGGTGGAGGGAACGAGGAGAAGAGGGAGACCAAATTGGAGGTGGAAAGATGGAGTGAAAAAGATTTTGTGTGATCGGGGCCTGAACATGCAGGAGGGTGAAAGGAGGGCAAGAAATAGAGTGAATTGGAGTCATGTGGTATACAGGGGTTGTCGTGCTGTCAGTGGATTGAAGCAAGGCATGTGAAGCGTCTGGGGTAAACCATGGAAAGCTGTGTAGGTATGTATATTTGCGTGTGTGGACGTGTGTATGTACATGTGTATGGGGGGGGGGGGTTGGGCCATTTCTTTCGTCTGTTTCCTTGCGCTACCTCGCAAACGCGGGAGACAACGACAAAGTATAAAAAAAAAAAAAAAAAAAAAAAAAAAAATATATATATATATATATATATATATATATATATATGTATATATATATATATATATATATATATATATATATATATATATATATATATATATATATATATATATATATATATATATATATATATATATATATATATATATATATATATATATATTTGAAGAATATATATGTGAAATACTTAGAAAAACAGATAGATTTGTTTGTATCATTTATGGATCCGGAAAAGGCATATGACAGTGTTGATGGAGATGCTCTGTGGAAGGTTTTAAGAATATATGGTGTGGGAGGCAAGTTGCTAGAAGCAGTGAAAAGTTTTTACCAAGGATGTAAGGCATGCGTACGAATAGGAAGAGTGGAAAGTAATTGGTTCCCAGGGAATGTCTGATTGCGGCAGGTGTGCGTGATATCTCCATGGTTGTTTAATTTGTTTATGAGTGGGGTGGTTAGGGAGGTGAATGCAAGAGTTTTGGAGAGAGGGGCAAGTATGCAGTGTGTTGTGGATGAGAGAACTTGGGAAGTGAGTCATTTGTGGGGAAGGGGGCGAAGGTTCTGGGAGCGTTGAAGAATGTGTGGAAGGCGAGAACGTTATCTCCGAGAGCAAAAATGGGTATTTTTAAAGGAATAGTGGTTCCAACAATGTTATATGGTTGCGAGGCGTGGGTTATAGATAGAGTTGTGCGGAGGAGGGTGGATGTGCTGGAAGTGATATGTTTGAGGACAATATGTGGTGTGAGGTGGTTTGATCGAGTAAGTAATGAAAGGGTAAAAGAGATGTGTGGCAATAAAAAGAGTGTGGCTGAGAGAGCAGAAGAGGGTATGTTGAAGTGGTTTGGACACAGAGAGAATGAGTGGAGAAAGATTGACAAAGAGGACATATGTGTCAGAGGTGGAGGGAAGAAGAAGCGGGAGACCAAATTGGAGGTGGAAGGATGGAGTGAAAAAGATTTTGAACGATCGGGGCCTGAACATACGGAGGGTGAAAGGTGTGCAAGGATTAGAGTGAATTGGAAAGAATTGGTATACCGGGTTCGACATGCTGTCAATGGGTTGAACTAGGCCATGTGAAGCGTCTGAGGTAAACCATGGAAAGCTCTGTGGGGCCTGCATATGGAAAGGGAGCTGTGGTTTCGGTGCATTACACATGACAGCTAGAGACAGAGTGTGAACGAATGTGGCCTTTGTTGTCTGTTCCTGGCGCTGCCTTGCTGGAGGGAGGTGGGGGGGAGATGCTATTTCGTGTGTGGCGGGGTGGCGCTACCTCGCTAACGCGGGAAATGGCGAATGGTTTGAAAGAAAGAAGATATATATATATATATATATATATATATATATATATATATATATATATATATATATATATATATATATATATATATATATATATATATATATACATATGTATATGTCTGTGTATGTATATGTATCTATCTATCTATCTATCTATCTATCTATCTATCTATCTTTATATATATATATATATATATATATATATATATATATATATATATATATATACATATGTATATGTCTGTGTATGTATATGTATCTATCTATCTATCTATCTATCTATATATATATATATATATATATATATATATATATATATATATATATATATATATATATATATATATATGTATATATATATATATGTTATCCCTGGGGATAGGGGAGAAAGAATACTTCCCACGTATTCCCTGCATGTCGTAGAAGGCGACTAAAAGGGGAGGGAGCGGGCGGGGGCTGGAAATCCTCCCCTCTCGTTTTTTTCAATTTTCCAAAAGAAGGAACAGAGAAGGGTGCCAGGTGACGATATTCCCTCAAAGGCCCAGTCCTCGGTTCTTAACGCTACCTCGCTAAAGCGGGAAATGGCGAATAGTTTGAAAGATATTTATATTATTCATTATACATTGTAGCGTTCTCCAGCGTTAGCGAGGTAGCCCAAGGAAACAGACGAAAGAATGGCCCAACCCACCTATATACGCATGTATATACATACACGTCCACACACGAACATATACATACCTATACATTTCAACGTATACATATACATACATACACAGACATATACATACGTACACATGTACATAATTCATACTTATTGCCTTCACTCATTCCCGTCGCCACCCAGCCACACATGAAATGACAACCCCCCCATCCCCCCCACCCCACCCGCATGCGCGTGAGGTAGCGCCAGGAAAAGATAACAAAGGCCACATTCGTTCACACCCAGTCTCTAGCTGTCATGTATATTGCACCGAAACCACAGCTCCCTTTCCACATCCACGCCCCACAAAAGTTTCCATGGTTTACCCAGCCGCTTCACATGCCTTGGTTTAATCCATTGACATCACGTCGACCCCGGTATACCACATCGTTAAAATTCACTCTCTTCCTTGCACACCCTTCATCCTCCTGCATGTTCAGGCCCCGATCAATCAAAAAATTTTTCACACCATCTTTTCAACTCCAATTTGGTCTCCCACTTCTCTTCGTTCCCTCCTCCTCTGACATATGTATCCTCTCTTTCAATCTTTCCTCACTCATTTTCTCCATGTGACCATACCATTTCAAAACACCCTCTTCTCCACTCTCAACCACACTCTTTTTATTACCACACATCTCTCTTACCCTTCCATTACTTACTCGATCAAACCACCTCACACCACAAATTGTCCTCAAACATCTCATTTCCAACACATCCACCTTAACCGCACTACTCTATCTATAGCCCAAACCTCGCAACCATATAACAATTTTGGAACCACTATTCCCTCAAACATACCCATTTTTGCTTTCCGAGATGTTTTCGCCTTCCACACATTTTTCAACACTCCCAGAACTTTCGCCCCCTCCCTCACTCTGTGACTCACTTCCGCTTCCATGGTTCCATCCGCTGCCAAATCCACTCCCATATATCTAAAACATTTCACTTCTTCCAGTTTTTCTCCATTCAAACTTACCTCCCAATTGACTTGTCCCTCAACCCTACTTTACCTAATAACCTTGCTCTTATTCACATTTTCTCTCAGCTTTCTTCTTTCACACACTTTACCCAACTCAGTCACCAGCTCCTGCAGTTTCTCACCCGAATCAGCCACCAGCGCTGTATCATCAGCGAACAACAACTGACTCACTTCCCAAGTTCTCTCATCCACAACAGACTGCATACTTGCCCCTCTTTCCAAAACTCTTTCATTTACCTCCCTAACAACTCCACCCATAAACAAATTAAACAACAAAGGAGACATCACACACCCATGCCGCAAACCGACATTCACTGATGTAGTGATGTTTGATATTAACCTTCACCTCCTCCCCCATCCCTATGATTCACTTCCGTTTACCTGGTTCCATCCGCTTTCATATCCACTCTAAGATATCCAAAACACTTCACTTCCTCCAGTTTTTCTCCATTCAAACTTGCATTCCAACTAACTTTTCCCGAAATCCGCTGAACGTAATAATCTTGTTTTTATTGAAATTTACTATCAACGTTCTCCTTCCACGCACTCTCCAAAACTTAGTCAACAGCTTCTACAGTTTCTCACTCGAATCAGCCACCAGAGCTGTATCATCGGCCAACAACAACTGACTCACATCCCAGTCTTCTCATCCACAACATATGTCATATTCGTCCTTGGGAAAATGAAACACAATAAGTTCCCAAATGCACTTTTGTACGATGATCACATCGTCAGATAAGACACAAGAATGAGATATAGAACAGTCAGTTGATATACAAGGAAGAGACGTAGCTTGGACGCCATGGGTAAACAAGTGTTACCAGATGGAGGTGTTCGGGTTGATGGTGTTCGGGTCTGGCTTCATGCTTGTCATATGATTTTTTTCTATGTTAACAAGAAAGGAAACTGTTTACAAATTTTGCCTACGACAAAGCTATCCAGTTTGTAAAGACCTTCACTAATATTACTTTTACAATTCTTTGTGTAAATGTTTGTTAGAAAGATTCAATTATATTTCTCATGGTAAAGGAGTTACAGTCAGTAGCTAAAATGGTGTTCCTCCATTTAGTGCAATGGACATAATCTTTAACATGTAAACAAGGCACTTGATTCTTGTCCTGTTCTTATATTATATATATGTTGCTGAAGTCTAACATAAAGATCCTTACCAGTCTGCCCAACATATAGCACATTACATTTTTCACAAAGTATTCTGCAAACACATCCCGCAGACTTTTCTGGTGAGTTTTTGATTAAGATATTTCTTATAGTATTGTTATTGCAAAAAAAAGCATTTACATAAAAGGATTTAAGCAACCTGGGAAGTAATGTATACGATATATGTAAGGATATAGCTGTATAGGTAAGGCAATAACGTTAAATATAGATAATAGCGATATATGTAAGACGTAACTTTATAGGCAGGACAGTTGCGCCATATGTAGATAACAATATGTTCTCTAGAACAGCACGAACTGACATGTGTGTGCGTGTGTGTGTGTATGTGTGTGTGTGTGTGGGGGGGGGGGGGGGGGAGGAACAGGATAACTATCTACGTGGATGAGCGTTCAAGTCTCCAGGCAAGATGCAGCAGCCATGGTCAGGTTACTCACCCTAATATACAACCCAGCTTGGTTGTATGACTGGCCAATAACAACATCACTCACCCTAATATACAACCCAGCTTGGTTGTATGACTGGCCAATAACAACATCACTCACTCACGACGAAACCTGAAGCTTTTACAACCAGCTACTTCACAACACAACTGCCTCATAACATATCACAACATGGACCCACACAACACAACCATCCAGACACAATACTACCATACAACATTACCCAGCACTACCTTACAACACCACTAAACAACACTACCAGCACTACCTTACTATACTACCATACAACACTACCTTATAATACTACCATACAACACTACCTTGCTATACCACCATACAACACTACCTTACTGTACTACCATACAACACTACCTTATAATACTAACATACAACACTACCTTACAATACTAACATACAACACTACCTTACAATACTAACATGCAACACTACATAACATCAAACACAACATAGGACATCACATCACAGCATAACATCTAACATAACACAGGACATCATATCACAACATAACATCTAACATAACACAGGATATCATATCACAACGTAATATCTAACTATCACAGGATTTTACAACACAACATAACATCTAACATGATACAGGACATCACATCACAACATAACATCTAACATAACACAGAACATCACATCACAACATAACATCTAATATAACACAGGACACCATATCACAACATATCATCTAACACAACGCAGGATATCATATCACAACGTAACATCTGATACAACACAGGACATCACATCGCAACATAATATCTAACGTAACACAGGGCAGCACATCACAACATAGCATGTAGCAAAACGCAACATAGCATCTAACACAACACAGGACATCACATCACAACAGAACATCTAACACAACATAGGGCATCACGTCACGACATAACATCTAACATAACACAGGACATCACGTCACAACATAACATCCAACATAACACAGGGCATCACATCATACCATAACATCCAACATAACACAGGGCATCACATCATAACATAGCATCTAACATAACACAGGACATTACATCACAACATAACATGTAACATAACATACATCACATAACAATTTAACATCTAACATAACACAGGACGTCACATCACAAGATAACATCTAACATAAGACAGGATATTACATCACAACATAACATCTAACATAAGCCAGGGTATCACATCACATGACATATAACATGGCACAGGACATCACTTCACAATATAACATTTAGCATAAAACAGTACATCTCATCACAAAATAACATCAAACACAACACAGGGCATCACATCATAACATATCATCTAACATAACACAGGACATCATAACACAATAAACCATCTAGCACAAAACAGAACTTTACAACACAACATAACATCTAACATAACAGAGGATATCATATCACAACATAACGTCTAACATAACACAGGACATCACATCACAACATAACATCTAACATAACACAGGACATCATATCACAGCATAAAATCTAACATAACACAAGACATCACATCACAACATAAAATCTAACACAACGCAGGATATCACATCACAACAAAACATCTGATACAACACAGGACATCACATCACAATATAACATCTAACATAACACGGGACATCATATCACAACGTAACATCTAACATAACACGGGACATCACATCAAACATAACATTTAACACAACGCAGGATATCACATCACAACAAAACATCTGATACAACACAGGACATTACATCACAACATAACATCTAACATAACACAGGACATCACATCACAACATCTAACACAACGCAGGACATCACATCACAGCAACATCTAACATAACACAGGACATCACATAACACCATAATATCTAACATAACACAGAACATCACATCACAACATAACATCTAACATAACACAGGACATCATATCACAACATAACATCTAATATAACACAGGACATCACATCACAACATAACATCTAACATAACACGGGACATCATATCACAACATAACATCTAACATAACACAGGACATTACATCAAACATAACATTTAACACAACGCAGGATATCACATCACAACAAAACATCTGATGCAACACAGGACATCACATCACAACATAGCATCTAACATAACACAGGACATCACATCACAACATAACATCTAACATAACACAGGACATCATATCACAACATAACGTCTTACACAACACAGGACATCACATCACAACATAACATCTAACATGACACAGGACATCATGTCACAACATAACATCTAACATAACACAGGATATCACATCATAACATAACATCTAACACAACGCAGGATATCACATCACAACAAAACATCTGATACAACACAGGACGTCATATCACAACATAACATCTAAAATATCAAAGGACTTTACATCACAACATATCATTTAACACAATACAGGACATCACATCAGAGCATAACATCTAACATAACACAGGACAACACTTCACACCATAACATCTAACATGACACAGGACATCACATCACAACATAACATCTAATATAACACAGGGCATCACATCACAACATATCATCTAACACAAGGCAGGATATCATATCACGACATAACATCTGATACAACACAGCACATCACATCGCAACATAACATGTAACATAACACAGGGCAACACATCACAACATAGCATGTAGCATAACGCAACATAGCCTCTGACACAACACAGGACTTCACATCACAACAGAACATCTAACAGCACAGGGCATCACATCACAACAGAACATCTAACATAATACAGGACATCACATTACAACATAGCATCCAACATGACGCAGGACGTCAAATCACAACATGTATCATAATACAGGACATCACATTACAACATAACATCTAACATAACATAGGACATCACATCACAACTTAACATCTAACATAACACAGGACATCTCATCACAACATAACATCTAACATAAGACAGAATATCACATCACAACATAACATTTAACATAACACAGGACATCTCTTCACAACATAACCTCTAACATAACACAAGACATCACAACATAACATCTAACACAAGCCAGGATATAACATCACATGACATATGACATGACACAGGACATCACTTCAAAATATAACATATAGCATAACACAGGACATCTCATCACAACATAACATCTAACACAACACAAGACATCCCATCATAACATATCATCTAACTTAACATGATATCTAACATAACACAGGATATCACTTCACAACATAACCTCTAACATAGCATAAGACATCACATCACAACATAACATTTAACATAGGCCAAGATATCACATCACATGACATATAACATGACACAGGACATCACTTCAAAACATGATGACATGTAGCATAACACAGGACATCTCATCAAAGCATAACATCTAACACAACACAGGACATCGCATCACAGCATATCGTCTAACATAACATAACATCTAACATAACACAGGACAACACTTCACAACATAACCTCTAACATAGCACAAGACATCGCATCACAACATAACATCTAACATAGGCCAGGATATCACATCACATGACATACAAAATGGCAGAAGATATCATTTCACAACATAACATCTAGCATAACACAGTACATATCATCACAACATAACATCTAACACAACACAGGACATCACATCATAACATATCATCTAACATAACACGGGCCATCATATCACAACATAACATCTAACATAACGCACGACTTTACATTACAACATAATACCTAACATAACAGAGGACATCACATCACAACATAACATCTACCATAACGCAGGACATCACATCACAACATAACATCTTACATAACACAGTACTTTACGTTACAACATAACATCTAACATAACACAGGACATTATATCACAACATAACCTCTAACATAACACAGGACATCACATCACAACATAACATCTAACACAACGCAGGATACCACATCACAACAAAACATCTATTACAACATAGGATATCACATCACAACATAACATCTAACATAGCACAGGGCGTCATATCATAACATAATCTCTAACATAACACAAGACATCACATCACAACATAACATCTAACATAACACAGGACGTTATATTACAACATAACATCTAACATAACACAGGACATCACATCACAACATAACAACTAACACAACGCAGGATACCACATCACAACAAAACATTTGATACAACACAGGACATCACATCACAACATAACATCTAATATACCGCAGGACTTTACATCACAACATAACATCTAACATAATATAGGACGTCACATCTCAGCATAACATCTAACATAACACAGGACATCACATCACAACATACCATCTAACACATCGCAGGATATCACATCACAAAATAACATCTGATACAACACAGGACATCACATCGCAACATAACATCTAACATAACACAGAACATCACATCACAATATAGCATATAGCATAACGCAGCATAGCATCTAACACAACACAGGACATCATATCACAACAGAACATCTAACACAACGCAGGGCATCACATCACAACATAAGATCTAACATACCACGGGACATCACGTCACAACAGAACATCCAACATACCCCAGGACATCACATCACAACATAACATCTAACATACCACAAGACCTCACATCATAACATGACATCTAACGTAACACAGGACGTCACATCACAACATAACATCTAACATAACACAGGACATCACATCACAACATAACATCTAACATAACACGGGACATCACGTCACAACAGAACATCCAACATACCCCAGGACATCACATCACAACATAACATCTAACATATCACAGGACATCACATCATAACATAACATCTAACATAACACAGGACGTCACATCACAACATACCATCTAACATAACACAGGACGTCACATCACAACATAACATCAAACATAACACAGGACATCATATCGCAAGATAACATCTAACATATCACAGGACATCATGTCGCAACATAACGTCGAACACAACGCAGGATATCACATCACAAAAAACATATGATACAACACAGGACATCACATCACACCATAACATCTAACATATCACAGGACTTTATATCACAACATAGGATCTAACATACAGGACATCACATCACGGCATAACATCTAACGCAACGCAGGATATCATATCACAACATAACATCTGATACAACACAGGACATCACATCGCAACATAACATCTAACATAACAAAGGGCAACACATCACAACATATCATCTAACAAAACGAAGGATATCACATCACAACATAACATCTGATACAGCACAGGACATCACATCGCAACATAACATCTAACATAACACAGGGCATCACATCACAATACAGCATATAGCATAACGCAACATAGCGTCTAACACAACACAGGACATTATATCACAACATAATATCTAACACAACACAGGATATCACATCACAACATAACATCTAACACAACAAACGACTTCACATCATAACATAACATATAACATTATCCACGATAGTACATCAGAATATAAAATCTAACATAACACAAGACATTGCATCACAACATAACACCTAACACAACGCAGGATATCACATCACAAAATAACATCTAACACGACACAGGACAGCACATTATAACATAACATCTATCATAACACAAGACATCACGTCACAACGTAACATCTAACATAACACAGGACATCGCATCACAACATAACCTCTAACATAACACAGTACGTCACATCACAACACAACATTTAACATGACATAGGACATCACAACATAACATCTAAAATAACACAGGACATCACATCACAACATAAACTTTAACATAACATAGGACATCACATCACAGCATAACATATAACATGAAATAGCACATCACATCACAACATAACATTTAACATAACACAGGACATCACATACCAACATAACATCTAACATAACTGAGGACATCACATCACAACACAACATCTAACATAACACAGACATCACATCACAACATAACAGCTAACAGCACAGGGCATCACATCACAACATAACCTCTAACATAACACAGGACGCCACATCACAACATCTAACATAGCATGGGACATCACATCACAACATTACATCTAACATAACACAGGACATCATATCACAACATAACTTCTAACATAACACAGGACATCACATCACAACATATCATCTAATATATGCCAGGGTATTACATTACAACATAACATCTAACATAACACAGAACATCACACACAACATAACATCTAACATAACATCGGACATCACATCACATAACATCTAACACAGCGCAGGCTATCACATCATACCTTATCATATAACATAACACAGGACATCATATCACAGCATAACATCCAACATAGCACAGGACTTTACATCACAACACAACATCTAACATAACAGAGGACATCACATCACAACATAACATTTAATATAACACAGGACATCACATCACAACATGACATCTAACATAACGCAGGACTTTACATAATCACATTACATCTAACGTAGCCCAGGATATCACATCACAACATAACATCTAACATAACACATGACATCACATCACAACATATCATCCAACATAAGCCAGAATATCACATCACACCATAACATCTAACATAACACGGGACATGACGTTACAACATAACATCTAACATAACACAGGACATCACATAACAACATAACATCTAACATAGCACAAGACATTACATCACAACATAACATATCATAACACAGGGCATCACATCACAATATAACATCTAACATAACTAGGACATTACATCACAACATAACATCTAACATAACACAGGACATCACATCACAACATAACGTCTAACATAAGCCAGGATATCACATCACAACATAAAATCTAACATAACTCAGGGCACCTCTAACATAAAAGAGGACATGAGACATCTAACATGACATCTAACATGACGCAGGACATCACATCACAACATAACATCTAACATGACACAGGGCAACTCATCACAACATAACATCTAACATTACAGAGGACATCACATCACAACATAATGTCTAACATAAGACAGGACATCATATCACAACACAGCATCTAACATAACACAGGACTTTACATCATAACATAACATCTAACATGATTCAAGACATCACATCAAAGTATGACATCTAACATAACACAGGATATCACATCACTACATAACATATTACATAACACAGGACTTTACATCGCAACATAACATCTAACATAACACAGGACATCACATAGCAACATAACATCTAACATAACACAGGACATCACATCACAACATAACATCTAACACAACGCAGGATATCACATCACAACATACCATCTGATACAACACAGGAATCACATCGCAACAACATCTAACATAACACAGGGCATCACATCACAACATAGCATGTAGCATAACGCAACATACATCACAACAGAACATCTAACACAACACAGGACATCACATCACAACATAACATCTAGCACAACAAAGGACATCACATAACATAACTTCTAACATAAGCCAGGATATCACATCACAACATAACCTCTAACATAACACATACATCACATCACAACATAACATCTAACATAACACATCTCAACATAACATCTAACACAACTTAGGATATCACATCACAGTATAACATCTAACACAACACAGTACATCACGTCTCGAAATATCATCTAACATAGCACACGACATCACATCACAGCATAACATCTAACACAACACAGGATATCACATCAGAACATGACATCTAACACATCACAGCTTAACATTCAACACGATACAGGACATCACATCAGAACGTAACATCTAATACAACAGAGGACTTCACATGGCAACATACCATGTAACATAACGCAACATAACATCTAATATAACGTAGGACATCACATCACAACATAATATCTAACACAGGCCAAGACATCTCATCGCTACTTAATATCTAACACAACATATCACAATACAAGATAACATCTAACACAAACCTAGACATCACATCACAACATAACATCTAGCACACCCCTGGACATCACATCACAACATAACATATAACAAACCTGGACATCGCATTACAGTACCTGCTTTAACATGATATAACACAGGTACCTAACCAACTGGCAGAACACTTCACCCTACAGCACAGTAGTTCACAATACCTCTTAGTCCATCACAACACAACCCAATTTCTCACAACACAGAAGTTACGTAAAAACAACAGACAAGACTGTCTTAAAATGGCAGTACAATATGATATAGTGCGCCACAATACAACGCAAAACAATAACTCACAATACGACTTTAAGTAACCACAACACAACATAGTACGTCACAACACGGTAGCTCACAACATACCAACAAGTAGCTGAACGCGACACAGCACCGCACAACACTACACAGTGTTTCATGACAAAAACAGTATAACAGAGTACGCCATTATAGATACAACACAAAGCCACATAATACAACAACACACAGTACACAGGGTATAACAGAACACAGCACACAGGGTATAACAGAACACAGCGCCTCAAAATTTAGCAAAGCGCCTAGTAAAAATCGCAGCAAAAGACAACACAGTGCATCGAAACACAACACAGCACAACACAAACAACACAGAACCTCACAACAAAACACATCATAACACAATACCTCACAACAAAAGACATCATAACAAAACACAACACTTACCAACAAGACGCAATACACCCCAAAACAACATAAGACCATTCAATACAACACAAAACAACATAAGACCATTCAATACAACACAAACCAACATAAGACCATTCAATACAACACAAACCAACATAAGACCATTCAATACAACAAAAAACAACATAAGACCATTCAATACAACACAAAACAACATAAGACCATTCAATACAACACAAAGCAACATAAGACCATTCAATACAACACAAAGCAACATAAGACCATTCAATACAACACAAAGCAACATAAGACCATTCAATACAACACAAAACAACATAAGACCATTCAATACAACACAAAACAACATAAGATCATTCAATACAACACAAAACAACATAAGATCATTCAATACAACACAAAGCAACATAAGACTATTCAATACAACACAAACCGACATTAGACCATTCAATACAACACAAAACAACATAAGACCGTTCAATACAACACAAAACAACATAAGACCATTCAATACAACACAAAACAATATAAGATCATTCAACACAACACAAAACAACATAAGACCATTCAATACAACACAAAACAACATAAGACCATTCAATACAACACAAAACAACATAAGACCATTCAATACAACACAAAACAACATAAGACCGTTCAATACAACACAAAACAACATAAGACCATTCAATACAACACAAAACAATATAAGATCATTCAACACGACACAAAACAACATCAGATTATTCAATACAACACAAAACAACATAAGACCATTCAATACAACACAAAAAACATAGGACCATTCAATACAACACAAAACAGCATGAGATCATTCAACACAACACAAAACAACATAAGACCATTCAATACAACACAAAACAACATAAGACCATTCAATACAACACAAAACAACATAAGACCATTCAATACAACACAAAACAACATAAGACCATTCAATACAACACAAAACAACATAAGGCCATTCAATACCTCACAAAACAATAGAACAAAGCAGCACAATACCTCACAACACAATACGAGAGAATACCTCAAAACGCAACTAAATACCACACAACACACACTCAACACAGTATCTCACAGCACATAACGTAACACAGCATGGCAGGATATACCACAGCCCAGCACGAGACAGCGCCTTATCACACAACATAGCACCTCATAACACAACGTAGTACTTCATAACACGACATAGCATCTCAACACACAAAAAGCACCTCATAACACAATATAGTACCTCATATCACAACATGATACCTCATATCACAATATCACAAAATAGCACCTCAATACACAACGTAGCACCTCATAGCACAACATAGTGCCCCATAATATAGTACCTCATAACATAATATAGCAACTCATTACACAACTTAGCACCTCATGACACAACATAGTAACTCATAACACAACACAGCATTTACAATACAACACATCACCTAACAAAAATGCATCCCATGAGGGAACACAACAATTTATAACATAACATGGCACTCAATACACGACACAGCACCGAACAACACAATTCAGCACATATGCAACACCACCCGACACAGCATAACACAACACAATACTTCACAACACATAACAATACAATATCTCAAAGCGCTACAAACAGTTACACAACACAAGAGAGCACAGGGCCTCACAACACAATGTATTGCCACAAAACACAAGACAATACCTTACAAAAGAGCACAGCAGATCAAAATACAATATCTTCATATTAGCATGTTTCATCATACAACAGCGACACACAACACTTGAAGACACAACACTGCCTAGCAGTGAAGCAAACCTCATAAGACTGACCCACCTCATATGGTAATGAAGCTTCTGTAAGAAGAACTTCACAACCCATTATCTTAAAGCACATAGCACTTATCAACACAGCACAACACTTATCAACACAGCATAGCACTTATCAACACAGCACAACACTTATCAACACAGCACAGCACTTATCAACACAGCACAGCACTTATCAACACAACACAGCACTTCTCAACACAACACCACTTATCAACACAACACGGTACTTCTCAACACAACACAGCACATCTTAACACAACATAGCACATATCAATACAACACAGCACTTCTCAACACAACACAGCACATCCCAACACAATACAGCACATCTTAACACAACACAGTACATCTCAACACAACACAGCACTTCTCAACACAACACAGCACATCTCAATACAACACAGCACATCTTAACACAACACAGCACTTCTCATCACAACACAGCACATCTTAACACAACACAGCATATCTTAACACAATACAGCACATCTCAACACAACACAGCACTTCTCAACAGAACACAGCACATCTTAACACAACACAGCACATCTCAACACAACACAGCACTTCTCAACACAACACAGCACATTTTAACACAACAAAGCGCATCTTAACACAACACAGCACACCTCAACAGAACACAGCACTTCTTAACACAACACAGCACATCTTAACACAACACAGCACATCTCAACACAACAAAGCACATCTCAACACAACACAGCACATCTTAACACAGCACAGCACATCTGAACACAACACAGCAAACCTCAACACAACACAGCACTTCTCAGCACAACACAGCACATCTCAGAAGAACACAGCACATCTCAACAGAACACAACACATCTCAACACAACACAGCACTTCTTAACACAACAAAGCACATCTCAACACAGCACAGCATATCTCAACACAGCACAGCACTTCTCAACACAACACAGCACATTTCAACACAACACAGCAAATCGTAACACAACGCAGCGCATCTCAACACAACACAGCACTTTTTAACCCAACAAAGCACATCTCAACACAGCACTGCACATCTCAACACAACACAGCACTTCTCAACACAACGCAGCACATTTCAACACAACACAGCACATCTTAACACAACGCAGCACATCTCAACACAACATAGCACATCTCATCACAACACAGCACTTCTCAACACAACACAGCACTTCTCAATACAGCGCATCTCAACGCAACACAGCACTTCTCAACAGAACACAACAGTTCTCAACACAACATAGCACATCTCAACACAACACAACACTTCTCAACACAACACAGCACATCTCAACACAACTCAGCACATCTCAGCACAACACAGCAGTGCCTAACGGGCATGATAGCACAGTTATCACAGCTTTCAGTCAGGAAGAACACATAACAAAGAAGATCACAACACAGCAAAACCTCTGACGCTGCCTCACGCTTTAGGAAATAAAGAAATGTCATATCATAGCCGACCAGACACCATAACGCAACACATCCTACCACAGCACAACACAGCACATTAGAATATGGTATCATAGGAGGCCAGCAGAGAGGTTATCACAAGAGTGATAAGTGAGGAGGGTGAGGGTGAAGGTGAGGCCATCCCAGAGGATGCCGTGCCTCACCCGCCCGCCAGCATTATGGTGGTAATGTAACAAGTTGTGGGAGAGTGTGGTGTGGAGGCAGGCAGGGAGGGAGGGGTGGGATGGATGGCCCGCCAGGTTCTGGGTCTTCAACACTCGTCAGTTGGCCCCAGACCGCCTTACCGACCACACGCGCTACTCGACATTGCTAAGCTGCCATTCTCTGGCTGGCACGTGCATCGTGCCCCTCTGTGCTGGGCTCTGCCCGCTCTCGTGTACGATCACTTCGCCTCCCTCCAGGGATTGTGTTTTGTGAGGTAGTGGTTGGGCTGGTGTGAGGTAGTGCTTGGCTAGTGTGAAGTAGTGCTTGGCTAGTGTGAAGTAGTGCTTGGCTAGTGTGAAGTAGTGCTTGGCTAGTGTGAAGTAGTGCTTGGCTAGTGTGAAGTAGTGCTTGGCTAGTGTGAAGTAGTGCTTGGCTAGTGTGAAGTAGTGCTTGGCTAGTGTGAAGTAGTGCTTGGCTAGTGTGAAGTAGTGCTTGGCTAGTGTGAAGTAGTGCTTGGCTAGTGTGAAGTAGTGCTTGGCTAGTGTGAAGTAGTGCTTGGCTAGTGTGAAGTAGTGCTTGGCTAGTGTGAAGTAGTGCTTGGCTAGTGTGAAGTAGTGCTTGGCTAGTGTGAAGTAGTGCTTGGCTAGTGTGAAGTAGTGCTTGGCTAGTGTGAAGTAGTGCTTGGCTAGTGTGAAGTAGTGCTTGGCTAGTGTGAAGTAGTGCTTGGCTAGTGTGAAGTAGTGCTTGGCTAGTGTGAAGTAGTGCTTGGCTAGTGTGAAGTAGTGCTTGGCTAGTGTGAAGTAGTGCTTGGCTAGTGTGAAGTAGTGCTTGGCTAGTGTGAAGTAGTGCTTGGCTAGTGTGAAGTAGTGCTTGGCTAGTGTGAAGTAGTGCTTGGCTAGTGTGAAGTAGTGCTTGGCTAGTGTGAAGTAGTGCTTGGCTAGTGTGAAGTAGTGCTTGGCTAGTGTGAAGTAGTGCTTGGCTAGTGTGAAGTAGTGCTTGGCTAGTGTGAAGTAGTGCTTGGCTAGTGTGAAGTAGTGCTTGGCTAGTGTGAAGTAGTGCTTGGCTAGTGTGAAGTAGTGCTTGGCTAGTGTGAAGTAGTGCTTGGCTAGTGTGAAGTAGTGCTTGGCTAGTGTAAGGTAGTGCTGGGCTGGTGTGAGGTAGTGGTTGGGCTGGTGTGAGGTAGTCCTGGGCTGGTGTGAGTAGTCCTGGGCTGGTGTGAGGTAGTGCTTGGCTAGTGTGAAGTAGTGCTTGGCTAGTGTGAAGTAGTGCTTGGCTAGTGTGAAGTAGTGCTTGGCTAGTGTGAAGTAGTGCTTGGCTAGTGTGAAGTAGTGCTTGGCTAGTGTGAAGTAGTGCTTGGCTAGTGTGAAGTAGTGCTTGGCTAGTGTGAAGTAGTGCTTGGCTAGTGTAAGGTAGTGCTGGGCTGGTGTGAGGTAGTGCTTGGCTAGTGTGAAGTAGTGCTTGGCTAGTGTGAAGTAGTGCTTGGCTAGTGTGAAGTAGTGCTTGGCTAGTGTGAAGTAGTGCTTGGCTAGTGTGAAGTAGTGCTTGGCTAGTGTGAAGTAGTGCTTGGCTAGTGTGAAGTAGTGCTTGGCTAGTGTGAAGTAGTGCTTGGCTAGTGTGAAGTAGTGCTTGGCTAGTGTGAAGTAGTGCTTGGCTAGTGTGAGGTAGTGCTTGGCTAGTGTGAAGTAGTGCTTGGCTAGTGTAAGGTAGTGCTGGGCTGGTGTGAGGTAGTCCTAAGGTGGTGTGAGGTAGTGGTTGGGCTGGTGTGAGGTAGTGGTTGGGCTGGTGTGAGGTAGTCCTGGGCTGGTGTGAGGTAGTCCTGGGCTGGTGTGAGGTAGTGCTGGGCTGGTGTGAGGTAGTCCTGGGCTGGTGTGAGGTAGTGCTGGGCTGGTGTGAAGGTAGTCCTGGGCTGGTGTGAGGTAGTCCTGGGCTGGTGTGAGGTAGTCCTGGGCTGGTGTGAGGTAGTCCTGGGCTGGTGTGAGTAGTCCTGGGCTGGTGTGAGGTAGTGCTGGGCTGGTGTGAGGTAGTGCTGGGCTGGTGTGAGTAGTCCTGGGCTGGTGTGAGGTAGTGGTTGGGCTGGTGTGAGGTAGTGCTTGGGCTGGTGTGAGGTAGTGGTTGGGCTGGTGTGAGGTAGTCCTGGGCTGGTGTGAGGTAGTGCTGGGCTGGTGTGAGGTAGTCCTGGGGTGGTGTGAGGTAGTCCTGGGCTGGTGTGAGGTAGTCCTGGGCTGGTGTGAGGTAGTCCTGGGCTGGTGTGAGGTAGTCCTGGGGTAGTGTGAGGTAGTCCTGGGCTGCGCTTTTCTACCCACCATTAGGGTTTTGGTGCCCTGGGCCACACACCCGTTACGGTACCTGCTGGTCAACCCCCCCCCCCCCCCGGCTAGCGGTAGTTATCGTGGTGGATGAGGGTCGCGTTCAGCGTCTGTCTCTCACTGTTACCTACCACCACACCTGCTGCTGTTCCTTGCCCACTCTCTGTTACCTACCACCACACCTGCTGCTGTTCCTTGCCCACTCTCTGTTACCTACCACCACACCTGCTGCTCTTCCTTGCCCAACCTCCTATTACCACACTTGCTGGTAATCACTTCTCTCTCTCTCTCTCTCTCTCTCTCTCTCTCTCTCTCTCTCTCTCTCTCTCTCTCTCTCTCTCTCTCTCTCTCTCTCTCTCTCTCTCTCTCTCTCTCTCTCTCTCTCTTTCTCTCTCTCTCTCTGCGCAGAGCATTACCATAAATGGACGTTTCTTGGTTGTTCCCTGCACAAAGCTTCGGGCAACGGAACTCCATAGCCCTTGGTGCACGGAACGTTAAGCGAGCGTTCCTGCGCCACCTCCTGCACGGAACCGTAAGGAACTACTTCACCCACTAAGGGAATGGCTTACATGTACAGCAAGTGGAGCAGAATGTTGGACGCTTAACAATCCCAGACCTTCTCAGTCTAGTCCATTTACGTGGCTGACGGGCTGGTCCACTGTACGTGGCTGACGGGCTGGTCCACTGTACGTGGTTGACGGACTGGTCCACTATACGTGGCAGACGGGCTGGACCACTGAACGTGGCTAACGGGCTGGTCCACTGTACGTGGCAGACGGTTGGGTCCACTGTGCGTGGCAGACGAGCGGTCCACTGCACATGGCGGACGTGGTTCCCAGGTGACTTGATGTGGGTGGAAGTATTGCGGGTGGGAGGCGAGGTGGAGAGTTTAGCCACTGTGAATGGAAGTGGAGGGGAGTGAGGCTGGGTGTCCAGCTAGATCGACCTGGAGCATTGCTCGATCTTCTTTTGTTTCACCTTCCACAACCAACGACCCTCGCCCCCTACCATGACTCCTCCTTCCTGGCGCAGAATTGGAAGGCCACAGGTGTTTGAACCACCCGTCCGCACACACCTGCCAAGAAAGCACATGTGTAAAGGTATATATGTGGATTCTCCTACAAGTTTGCATCATCTCTATCGTTATTTACAAACATTAAGGCAGCGAGGGTGTGTTGAATGAAAGGTGTGTGCCCCCGCCACTAGCAGGGCAACACTGGTGTGGACGTGCAGGTGTGTGTGTGTGTGTGTGTGTGTGTGTGTGTGTGTGTGTGTGTGTGTGTGTGTGTGTGTGTGACAAACACTGCCACAGCCACAGACACGTGTCTGCACCGCTCCCTACCTCCCTCATGTTGTGTCCAGCTGAACAGCTGGTCCGGTTGTAATGTTAAAGCAAATTATAGCAACCATTTGCTATGTTGTTGTCAGGGTCCTTATTATTGCTGCTGCTGCTGCTGCTGTCAGGAGGTGTTGGTAGATTGCTACTTTAGTCTCCACAGCAGCTGCTGTGTCTGCTGTTCCCTGGCCAGTAACAGTTACAGGAGCAGCAGAGAGTGGAACTAAGGCTTCACAACACCCTGGCGCTCACTATCTGCATCCACTGGCTGCACCCTTGCCCTTCCTTGGTGTAGCTTTTGACCACACCCTCACCCTAGCCACACCTTCTCCCTGGCCACACCTTCATCCTGGCAACACTCTTATACTGTCCACACCTTTACCTGGCCACACCCTCACCCTTGCCACACCCTCACCCTTGCCACACCCTCACCCATCCTTACCTTGGCCCCACCCTCAACCTTGTCTCACCCTCGATCCGGTCACACTCATAGCCATCTCCCTCACCCAAACTGTCGCCCTCCCCACACCGTCACTCTGCCTACACCGTTAACCAAGCCACATCGTCATCTTGGTATAAGGCATATATTATGAAGGTGGACAGACAGCAATAGTGCGTGTGTGTGTGTGTGTGTGTGTGTGTGTGTGTGTGTGTGTGTGTGTGTGTGGAGTGGTGGAGGGGAGGTTGTAATTGCCTATGTGTGCTATCCGGGGAGGGAGCTCTACAGTGGTGGGTCTCCATTGGTACTGTACAGGAGTAAGTTCTACTCAGGTGGGTCCCCATATGTTGTACTGTACGAGAAGGAGTTGTACAGTGGTGGGTCGTCATCTCTTGTACTGTACGGGAGGGAGTTGTACAGTGGTGAATCGTCATCTTCTGAACATTACCTGCTCTCATACAACTTGTGTATGGTGTCCACACTCACAGTCTCATAACTCAGTTGTTCCATTCCTCCACTGATCTTATAATACAGAAACTCTTGTTTACATCTCCTCCAACACTTTTTTAGTTTTCTTTAATTCTTTATAGAATAATAGATTTATGTTTGTTGTCAAGTCACCTTAACTTCTTTTTTCTAAAGCAGACAAATTTATGGCTCTGACCTCTCAGTGTAACTCAAGTCTCTAATTCTGGTACCATCTTTGTGTCCCTCCGCTGGACCTTCTTTATTAGCTCTTTGTCCTTCATTAAGTGCAGTGACCCAACCTGAGAAGCTTGTTCTAGTTGTGGTCTTATGAAGGATATGACCAGCTTGCTGCTCAATGTTTCCCCCGTCTCCATCCATATACCTGAGAACTACTGTCATATTAGCCAGTAGACTGTTGGTCTCCTCCCATCTTAATGTGGGACTCTGGCGACACTGGGAGTGTGTAGGGTAAGCCGTTCTGCGTGTGTGTGGACAGCATGGTGTAATCTGGAGGGCTGGGTGAGGGCTCCTGTGGTGCTGTGGCCTCGAGGGCTGTGTGAGGGCCGTTCCAGTGGTAAGGCCAAAAGGGCTGTGTGAGGGCTGCTATGGTGGTGTCGCCTGAAGGGCTGGGTGAGGGCTGCTATGGTGGTATCGCCTGAAGGGCTGGGTGAGGGCTGGTAGAGTACCGTTACGTCTGGTGGGCCAGGTTCCGCTACTCGCTGCCGCCCTCCACCGCCACCAACCACTTGCTCTTTCCTAGGCTGGGTGGGTAGCGTCCTGCCTGGCGACGCCGACAACCCTGCAAGAGATCTCGCCAGCCTTGGCCTGACACTGACGCCACTGGTCAGCCTACTGCATGGCAGGTGTGCTGGTGTACCGTCCTGTTGCCAGAGTTACAGGTGTGCGGGTGTACCGTCCTGTTGCCAGAGTTACAGGTGTGCGGGTGTACCGTCCTGTTGCCAGAGTTACAGGTGTGCGGGTGTACCGTGCTGTTGCCAGAGTTACAGGTGTGCTGGTGTACCGTGCTGTTGCCAGAGTTACAGGTGTGCTGGTGTACCGTGCTGTTGCCAGAGTTACAGGTGTGCGGGTGTACCGTGCTGTTGCCAGAGTTACAGGTGTGCTGATGTACCGTGCTGTTGCCAGAGTTACAGGTGTGCGGGTGTACCGTCCTGTTGCCAGAGTTACAGGTGTGCGGGTGTGCCGTGCTGTTGCCAGAGTTACAGGTGTGCGGGTGTACCATGCTGTTGCCAGAGTTACAGGTGTGCGGGTGTACCGTGCTGCTGCCAGAGTTACAGGTGTGCGGGTGTACCGTGCTGTTGCCAGAGTTACAGGTGTGCTGATGTACCGTGCTGTTACCAGAGTTACAGGTGTGCGGGTGTACCATGCTGCTGACAGAGTTACAGGTGTTCGGGTGTACCATGCTGCTGCCAGAGTTACAGGTGTGCTGGTGCACCGTTCTGCTGCCAGAGTTACAGGTGTGCTGGTGTACCGTGCTGCTGCCAGAGTTACAGGTGTGCTGGTGTACCGTGCTGTTGCCAGAGTTACAGGTGTGCTGATGTACCGTGCTGTTGCCAGAGTTACAGGTGTGCGGGTGTACCGTCCTGTTGCCAGAGTTACAGGTGTGCTGATGTACCATGCTGTTGCCAGAGTTACAAGTGTGCGGGTGTACCGTCCTGTTGCCAGAGTTACAGGTGTGCGGGTGTACCGTGCTGCTGCCAGAGTTACAGGTGTGCGGGTGTACCGTGCTGCTGCCAGAGTTACAGGTGTGCGGGTGTACCATGCTGCTGCCAGAGTTACAGGTGTGCGGGTGTACCGTGCTGTTGCCAGAGTTACAGGTGTGCGGGTGTACCGTGCTGTTGCCAGAGTTACAGGTGTGCGGGTGTACCGTGCTGTTGCCAGAGTTACAGGTGTGCGGGTGTACCGTGCTGTTGCCTGAGTTACAGGTGTGCGGGTGTACCGTGCTGTTGCCAGAGTTACAGGTGTGCGGGTGTACCGTGCTGTTGCCAGAGTTACAGGTGTGCTGGTGTACCGTTCTGTTGCCAGAGTTACAGGTGTGCGGGTGTACCATGCTGTTGCCAGAGTTACAGGTGTGCGGGTGTACCGTGCTGTTGCCAGAGTTACAGGTGTGTGGGTTTACCGTGCTGCTGCCAGAGTTACAGGTGTGCGGATGTACCGTGCTGTTGCCAGAGTTACAGGTGTGCGGGTGTACCGTGCTGCTGCCAGAGTTACAGGTGTGCGGGTGTACCGTGCTGTTGCCAGAGTTACAGGTGTGCGGGTGTACCGTCCTGTTGCCAGAGTTACAGGTGTGCGGGTGTACCATGCTGTTGCCAGAGTTACAGGTGTGCGGGTGTACCGTGCTGTTGCCAGAGTTACAGGTGTGCGGGTGTACCATGCTGCTGCCAGAGTTACAGGTGTGCGGGTGTACCGTGCTGTTGCCAGAGTTACAGGTGTGCGGGTGTACCTTGACCTTGCTGTGTGATGGTGAGGAGCGGGGCAGCAGGTGGTAGCGCCGCCTCCCGCTCGCCGTAAGAAAGTAAGGCGAAGGGTGAGTGACCGGGCGGGCCAGGCCAGCCACACTGACAGGCCAGACCAGGCCAGGCATCACTGGTAGACCAGGCCAGGCCAGCCATCGCTGGTAGACTAGACCAGGCCAGGCCAGACCAGACCAGACGAGCCATCACCGGTTGACCAGGCCAAGCCAGCCATAACTGGTAGACCAGGCCAAGCCAACCATAACTGGTAGACCAGGCCAGGCCAGCCATCACTGGTAGACTAGACCAGGCCAGACCAGGCCAGGCCAGACCAGGCCAGGCCAGACCAGGCCAGGCCAGCCATCACCGGTAGACCAGGCCAAGCCAGCCATCACTGGTAGACCAGGCCAAGCCAGCCATAACTGGTAGACCAGGCCAGGCCAGCCATCACTGGTAGACTAGACCAGGCCAGACCAGGCCAGGCCAGACCAGGCCAGGCCAGCCTTCACCGGTAGACCAGGCCAAGCCAGCCATAACTGGTAGACCAGGCCAAGCCAGCCATCACTGGTAGACTAGACCAGGCCAGACCAGGCCAGGCCAGACCAGGCCAGGCCAGCCATCACCGGTAGACCAGGCCAAGCCAGCCATAACTGGTAGACCAGGCCAAGCCAGCCATAACTGGTAGACCAGGCCAGGCCAGCCATCACTGGTAGACTAGACCAGGCCAGACCAGGCCAGGCCAGCCTTCACCGGTAGACCAGGCCAAGCCAGCCATAACTGGTAGACCAGGCCAAGCCAGCCATCACTGGTAGACTAGACCAGGCCAGACCAGGCCAGGCCAGACCAGGCCAGGCCAGCCATCACCGGTAGACCAGGCCAAGCCAGCCATAACTGGTAGACCAGGCCAAGCCAGCCATAACTGGTAGACCAGGCCAAGCCAGCCATAACTGGTAGACCAGGCCAGGCCAGCCATCACTGGTAGACTAGACCAGGCCAGACCAGGCCAGGCCAGACCAAGCCAGGCCAGCCATCACCGGTAGACCAGGCCAAGCCAGCCATAACTGGTAGACCAGGCCAAGCTTGCCATAACTGGTAGACCAGGCCAGGCCAGCCATCACTGGTAGACTATACCAGGCCAGACCAGGCCAGGCCAGGCCAGACCAGGCCAGGCCAGCCCAGGCCAGGCCAGCCATCACCGGTAGACCAGGCCAAGCCAGCCATAACTGGTAGACCAGGCCAAGCCAGCCATAACTGGTAGACCAGGCCAGGCCAGCCATCACTGGTAGACTAGACCAGGCCAGACCAGGCCAGGCCAGACCAGGCCAGGCCAGACCAGGCCAGGCCAGACCAGGCCAGGCCAGCCATCACCAGTAGACCAGGCCAAGCCAGCCATAACTGGTAGACCAGGCCAAGCCAGCCATAACTGGTAGACCAGGCCAGGCCAGCCATCACTGCTAGACTAGACCAGGCCAGACCAGGCCAGCCAGGCCAGACCAGGCCAGGCCAGCCATCACTGGTAGACCAGACCATACCAGACCAAACCAGGCCAGGCCAGACCAGGCCAAGCCAGCCATCACTGGTAGACCAGGCCAGGCCAGCCATTACTGGTTGACCAGACTAGGCCAGACCAGGCCAGGCCAGACCAGGCCAGGCCAGCCATCATTGGTTGACTAGACCAGACCAGACCAGACCAGGTCAGCCATCACTGGTAGGCGCCAGACTCCAGCAGGAAGGCGGAGTGGGCCAGCCGGACAGACAGACACAAGCTAACCTACAACTTTCTCAATGTGTCTTTATCGTCCGCAAGTGTTTGATGTGACGCCTGCGGTACCGCCCGCCTGGCGTCCGCAGCCGCAGCCGGGGAGGGGGTGGAGACATACCGCCAGGCCAACGGTGCGGAAGCGGAGATTCCAACACAGCCGCAAGTAGTGATCTGAGGATGGCCTCCACAAGTATGTGGCCTCCGTCATCACGCTCCACACTCCACAAGTATGTGGCCTCCGTCATCACGCTCCACACTCCACAAGTATGTGGCCTCCGTCATCCAGATCCACACTCCACAAGTATGTGGCCTCCGTCATCCCGCTCCACACTCCACAAGTATGTGGCCTCCGTCATCCGCTCCACTCTCCACAAGTATGTGGCCTCCGTCATCCCGCTCCGCACTCCACAAGTATGTGGCCTCCGTCATCCGCTCCACACTCCACAAGTATGTGGCCTCCGTCATCCCGCTCCACACTCCACAAGTATGTGGCCTCCGTCATCCCGCTCCACACTCCACAAGTATGTGGCCTCCGTCATCCCGCTCCACACTCCACAAGTATGTGGCCTCCGTCATCCGCTCCACTCTCCACAAGTATGTGGCCTCCGTCATCCCGCTCCACACTCCACAAATATGTGGCCTCCGTCATCCGCTCCACACTCCACAAGTATGTGGCCTCCGTCATCCCACTCCACACTCCACAAGTATGTGGCCTCCGTCATCCGCTCCACACTCCACAAGTATGTGGCCTCCGTCATCCCGCTCTACACTCCACAAGTATGTGGCCTCCGTCATCCCACTCCACACTCCACAAATACGTGGCCTCCGTCATCCGCTCCACACTCCACAAGTATGTGGCCTCCGTCATCCCGCTCCACACTCCACAAGTATGTGGCCTCCGTCATCCGCTCCACACTCCATAAATATGTGGCCTCCGTCATCCCGCTCCTCACTCCACAAGTATGTGGCCTCCGTCATCCACTCCACACTCCACAAGTATGTGGCCTCCGTCATCCAGATCCACACTCCACAAGTATGTGGCCTCCGTCATCCCGCTCCACACTCCACAAGTATGTGGCCTCCGTCATCCCGCTCCACACTCCACAAGTATGTGGCCTCCGTCATCCCGCTCCTCACTCCACAAGTATGTGGCCTCCGTCATCCACTCCACACTCCATAAGTATGTGGCCTCCGTCATCCAGATCCACACTCCACAAGTATGTGGCCTCCGTCATCCCGCACCACACTCCACAAGTATGTGGCCTCCGTCATCCCGCTCCTCACTCCACAAGTATGTGGCCTCCGTCATCCACTCCACACTCCACAAGTATGTGGCCTCCGTCATGCCACTCCACACTCTGCAAGTATGTGGCCTCCGTCATTCCGCACCACACTCCACAAGTATGTGGCCTCCGTCATCCCACTCCACACTCCACAAGTATGTGGCCTCCGTCATCCAGATCCACACTCCACAAGTATGTGGCCTCCGTCATCCCGCTCCAAACTCCACAAGTATGTGGCCTCCGTCATCCCGCTCCACACTCCACAAGTATGTGGCCTCCGTCATCCCGCTCCACGCTCCACAAGTATGTGGCCTCCGTCATCCCGCACCACACTCCACAAGTATGTGGCCTCCGTCATCCTACTCCACACTCCACAAGTATGTGGCCTCCGTCATCCAGATCCACACTCCACAAGTATTTGGCCTCCGTCATCCCGCTCCACACTCCACAAGTATGTGGCCTCAGTCATCCAACTCCACACTCCACAAGTATGTGGCCTCCGTCATCCCGCACCACACTCCACAAGTATGTGGCCTCCGTCATCCCACTCCACACTCTGCAAGTATGTGGCCTCCGTCATCCCACTCCACACTCCACAAGTATGTGGCCTCCGTCATCCCGCTCCACACTCCACAAGTATGTGGCCTCCGTCATCCCACTCCTCACTCCACAAGTATGTGGCCTCCGTCATCCCGCTCTACACTCCACAAGTATGTGGCCTCCGTCATCCCGCTCCACACTCCACAAGTATGTGGCCTCCGTCATCCCGCACCACACTCCACAAGTATGTGGCCTCCGTCATCCCACTCCACACTCCACAAGTATGTGGCCTCCGTCATCCACTCCACACCCCACAAGTACGTGGCCTCCGTCATCCCGCTCCACACTCCACAAGTATGCGGCCTCAGTCATCCCACTCCACACTCCACAAGTATGTGGCCTCCGTCATCCCACTCCACACTCCACAAGTATGTGGCCTCCGTCATCCAGATCCACACTCCACAAGTATGTGGCCTCCGTCATCCCGCTCCAAACTCCACAAGTATGTGGCCTCCGTCATCCCGCTCCACACTCCACAAGTATGTGGCCTCCGTCATCCCGCTCCACACTCCACAAGTATGTGGCCTCCGTCATCCCGCACCACACTCCACAAGTATGTGGCCTCCGTCATCCTACTCCACACTCCACAAGTATGTGGCCTCCGTCATCCAGATCCACACTCCACAAGTATTTGGCCTCCGTCATCCCGCTCCACAATCCACAAGTATGTGGCCTCAGTCATCCAACTCCACACTCCACAAGTATGTGGCCTCCGTCATCCCGCACCACACTCCACAAGTATGTGGCCTCCGTCATCCCACTCCACACTCTGCAAGTATGTGGCCTCCGTCATCCCACTCCACACTCCACAAGTATGTGGCCTCCGTCATCCCGCTCCACACTCCACAAGTATGTGGCCTCCGTCATCCCACTCCTCACTCCACAAGTATGTGGCCTCCGTCATCCCGCTCCACACTCCACAAGTATGTGGCCTCCGTCATCCCGCTCCACACTCCACAAGTATGTGGCCACCGTCATCCCGCTCCACACTCCACAAGTATGTGGCCTCCGTCATCCCACTCCACACTCCACAAGTATGTGGCCTCCGTCATCCACTCCACACCCCACAAGTATGTGGCCTCCGTCATCCCGCTCCACACTCCACAAGTATGTGGCCTCAGTCATCCCACTCCACACTCCACAAGTATGTGGCCTCCGTCATCCCGCACCACACTCCACAAGTATGTGGCCTCCGTCATGCCACTCCACACTCTGCAAGTATGTGGCCTCCGTCATCCCACTCCACACCCCACAAGTATGTGGCCTCCGTCATCCCGCTCCACACTCCACAAGTATGTGGCCTCCGTCATCCCACTCCTCACTCCACAAGTATATGGCCTCCGTCATCCCGCTCCACACCCCACAAGTATGTGGCCTCCGTCATCCCGCTCCACACTCCACAAGTATGTGGCCTCCGTCATCCCGCTCCACACTCCACAAGTATGTGGCCTCCGTCATCCCGCTCCACACTCCACAAGTATGTGGCCTCCGTCATGCCACTCCACACTCCACCTTACTCCACAATCCTCGCATTACTCCCGGGTTCCCCACCTCCCCTCCCACTTCCACCAGCGCATGAGACATTTCGGCCAGAGATATACTGTATCGTCCACTTACACGTATATAGTCGTTTACCCCCCCACCCCCCCACCCGCGATGCCCCTCCATCCGTGATGCCCCTCCAACCGTGGTGCCCCTCCACCCGTGATGCTCCTCCATCCGTGATGCCCCTCCAACCGTGGTGCCCCTCCACCCGTGATGCTCCTCCACCTGTGATGCCCCTCCACCCATGGTGCTCCACCCGTGAAGCCTCTCCACCTGTTATGCCCCTCCACCCGTGGTGCCCCCCCACCCGCGGTGCCCCTCCACCCGTGGTGCCCCCACCCGTGGTGCTCCCCCCCCACCCGTGGTGCCCCTCCACCCGTGGTGCCCCCCACCCGTGGTGCTCCCCCCCCACCCGTGGTGCCCCTCCACACGTGGTGCCCCTCCACACGTGGTGCCCCTCCACCGTGGCACTCAGTTGTAGGATGAGCCCACAGCACCATGTCTGGGATCACCAGCAGGTGCACATGTGTCACTGCACACAGAACGTGACCAGCGCAGGAGACTTACATGGTCTTATTATGACATGTACAATGTCAGCAGCAACAGGCCATGGCCTGTCCTCTGGCCAGGAGGGACCTGTTGACCTCTAACCATCTCTTGGCCGGGAGGGACTTGTTGACCTCCAACAACGTCTTTGCTGTGGTCTAAGCAGTAGATAAGATAATAATGTGCGAAGAGAATCATACCAGGACGGATACATAAAGATACATACCATAATACATCTGGCAAGTTGGAAGTGTGTTGGGCCTTAATAGGAGAACTTGCTAGTGTTGGTCGAAGGAAGAGGGCCGGCCAGTGTTGGCCGAGGGAGGGGGGTTGGCCAGTGTTGACCGAGGGAGGAGGGCTGGCCAGTGGTGGCCAAGGGAGGAGGGCTTCCCAGTGATGGCTGATGAAGGAGGACTGGCCAGTGTTGACCGAGGGAGGAGGCCTGGCCAGTGTTGACCGAGGGAGGAGGGCTGGCCAGTGTTGACCGAGGGAGGAGGGCTGGCCAGTGTTGACCAAGGGAGGAGGGCTGGCCGGTGGTGGCCAAGGGAGGAGGGCTTCCCAGTGGTGGCCGAGGAAGGAGGGCTTGCCGGTGATGGCCGAGAGAGAAGGGCTGGCCGGTGGTGGCCGAGGAAGGAAGGCTATCCTGTGGTGGCCGGAGGAGGAGAGCTGGCCAGAGTTAACCGAGGGAAGAGGGCTGGCCAGTGGTGGCCGAGGGAGGAGGGCTGGCCAGTGGTGGCCGAGGGAGGAGGGCTGGCCAGTGTTGACCAAGGGAGGAAGGCTGGCCAGTGATGGCCAAGGGAGGAGGGCTTCCCATTGGTGGCCAAGGAAGGAGGGCTGGCCGGTGATGGCCGAGGGAGGAGGGCTGGCCGGTGATGGCCAAGGAAGAAGGACTGGTCTGTGGTGGCCGAGGAAGGACAGCTGGCCAGAGTTAACCGAGGGAGGAGGGCTGGCCAGTGGTGGCCGAGGAAGGAGGGCTGGTCAGTGTTGATCGACGGAGGAGGGCTGGCCGCTGATGGCCGAGGGAGGAGGGCTGACCATTGGTGGCCGAGGAAGGAGGGTTGGCCAGTGTTGATCGAAGGAGGAGGGCTGGCCGCTGGTGGCCGAGAGAGGAGGGCTGATCAGTGGTGGCCGAGAGAGGAGGGCTGGCCAGTGGTGGCTGAGGGCAGCCCGTGTTGATCGAGGGAGGAGGGCTGGCCAGTGGTGGCTGAGGGAGGAGGGCTGGTCAGTAGTGGCTGAGGGAGGAGGGCTGGCCAGTGGTGGCTGAGGGAGGAGGACTGGCCAGTGGTGGGGAGCAGCATGGCGTGGGTCCGGTCATTGACTCGCTCGCAACACAACCCCACTACACGACCCTCGCTGACCGTACACTGCTGGCCGTGCACTGTTGGTCGTACAGTGCTGGCCGTGCACTGTTGGTCGTGCACTGCTGGCCGTGCACTGTTGGTCGTGCATTGCTGGCCGTGCACTGTTGGTCGTGCACTGCTGACCGTACACTGCTGGCCGTGCACTGTTGGTCGTGCACTGCTGGCCGTGCACTGTTGGTCGTGCACTGTTGGTCGTGCATTGCTGACCGTACACTGTTGGCCGTACACTGCTGGCCGTGCACTGCTGGCCGTGCACTGTTGATCGTGCACTGCTGGTCTTGCACTGTTGGTCGTACACTGCTGGCCGTGCACTGCTGGCCGTACACTGTTGGTCGTGCACTGCTGGTAGTGCACTGTTGGTCGTGCACTGTTGGTCGTGCACTGCTGGCCGAGCACTGTTGGTCGTGCACTGCTGACCGTACACTGTTGGTCGCACACTGCTGGCCGTGCATTGCTGGCCGTGCACTGTTGGTCATGCACTGTTGGTCGTGCACTGTTGGTCGTGCACTGCTAACCGTACACTGTTGATCGTACACTGCTGGCCGCACACTGTTGGTTGTACACTGCTGGCCGTGCACTGCTGACCGTGTACTGTTGGTCGTACACTGTTGGCCGTGCACTGCTGGCCGTGCACTGTTGGTCGTGCACTGCTGGTCTTGCACTGTTGGTAGTACACTGCTGGCCGTGCACTGCTGGCCGTGCACTGTTGGTCGTGCACTGCTGGTCATGCACTGTTGGTCGTGCACTATTGGTCGTGCACTGCTGGCCGAGCACTGTTGGTCGTGCACTGCTGACCGTACACTGCTGGCCGTGCACTGCTGGCCGTGCACTGTTGGTCATGCACTGTTGGTCGTGCACTGTTGGTCGTGCACTGCTAACCGCACACTGTTGATCGTACACTCCTGGCCGTACACTGCTGGCCGTGCACTGTTGGTCGTACACTGCTGGCCGTGCACTGCTGACCGTGTACTGTTGGTAGTACACTGCTGGCCGTGCACTGCTGGCCGTGCACTGTTGGTCGTGAACTGTTGGTCGTGCATTGCTGACCGTACACTGTTAGTCGTACACTGCTAGCTGTGCACTGCTGGCCGTGTACTGTTGGTCGTGCACTACTGACCGTGCACTGTTGGTCGTGCTTTGCTGGCCGTGCACTGTTGGTCGTGCATTGCTGACCGTACACTGCTGGCCGTGCACTGTTGGTCGTGCACTGCTGGCCGTGCACTGCTGGTCGTGCACTGCTGGCCGTGCACTGTTGGTTGTGCACTATTGGTCATGCACTGCTGGCCGTGCACTGCTGGTCGTGCAATGCTGACCGCACACTGCTAGTTGTGCACTGTTGGTCGTGCATTGTTGGTCGTGCACGGCTGACCGTACAAAGCTGGTCGTGCACTGCTGGCCATGCATTGCTGACAGTACACTGCTTACCGTCCACTGCTGGCCGTGCACTGCTGATCATGCACTGATGACCGTGCACTGCTTATCGTGCAATGATGGCCGTGCACTGTTGTCGTGCACTGCTGAACGTGTTCTGATGGCCGTGAACTGTTTGTCGTGCACTGCTGGCCTTGCCCCGCTGCCGTGCACTGATTGGTCATGCGCTGCTACACTGTTAGCTTGGTGACACGCCAGAGCAAGAGTGCACTTGTGCACTCCACACCTGACACACCCGACTGGCCGTATTCTTCACATCTGACACATCCGGCTGGCCGTACACTCCACACCTGACACACCCGGCTGGCCCTACACTGTACATCTGACACACCCGGCTGGCCGTGCACTTCACATCTGACACACCTGGCTGGCCCTACACTCCACACTTGACACATCCGGCTGGCCATACTCTCCACACCTAACAAATCCGGCTGGCCGTATAATCCACACCTGACACACCCGGCTGGCTGTACACTCCACATCTGACACACCCGGCTGGCCGTACACTCCACATCTGACACATCTGGTTGGCCGTACACTCCACACCTGACACACCTGGCTGGCCATACACTCCACACCTGACACAAACAATTGGTCGTACACTCCTCACTTGACACACCCGGCTGGCCGCACACTCCACACCTGACACCTGGCTGGCCGTACACTCCGCACCTGACACACCCTGTTGGCCGTACACTCCACACATGACCCTACTTCTCAGGGAGGAATATGAGTGTCGTTTCGTGCGTGACGTGTAGATATGCGAGGGTGGAGGTACCACAAGTGGCCTTACCCCAGTGATGGGAGGGTGGAGGTACCACAAGTGGCCTTACCCTACTGCTGGTGCCCCTCAGTGATGGGAGGGTGGAGGTACCACAAGTGGCCTTACCCCAGTGATGGGAAGGTGGAGGTACCACAACTAGCCTTACCCCAGTGCTGGTGCCCATCAGTGATGGGAGGGTGGAGGTAACACAAGTGGCCTTACCCCAGTACTGGTGCCCCTCAGTGATGGGAGGGTGGAGGTACCACAAGTGGCCTTACCTCAGTGATGGGAGGGTGGAGATAACACAAGTGGCCTTACCCCAGTACTGGTGCCCCTCAGTGATGGGAGGGTGGAGGTACCACAAGTGGCCTTACCCCAGTACTGGTGCCCCTCAGTGATGGGAGGGTGGAGGTACCACAAGTGGCCTTACCCCAGTACTGGTGCCCCTCAGTGATGGGAGGGTGGAGGTACCACAAGTGGCCTTACCCCAGTACTGGTGCCCCCCAGTGATGGGAGGGTGGAGGTAACACAAGTGGCCTTACCCCAGTACTGGTGCCCCTCAGTGATGGGAGGGTGGAGGTAACACAAGTGGCCTTACCCCAGTACTGGTGCCCCTCAGTGATGGGAGGGTGGAGGTAACACAAGTGGCCTTACCCCAGTACTGGTGCCCCTCAGTGATGGGAGGGTGGAGGTACCACAAGTGGCCTTACCCCAGTGCTGGTGCCCCTCAGTGATGGGAGGGTGGAGGTACCACAAGTGGCCTTACCCCAGTACTGGTGCCCCTCAGTGACGGCAGGGTGGAGGTACCACAAGTGGCCTTACCCCAGTACTGGTGCCCCTCAGTGACGGCAGGGTGGAGGTACCACAAGTGGCCCTACCCCAGTACTGGTGCCCCTCAGTGACGGCAGGGTGGAGGTACCACAAGTGGCCTTACTCCAGTACTGGTGCCCCTCAGTGACGGCAGGGTGGAGGTACTACAAGTGGCCTTACCCCAGTACTGGTGCCCCCCAGTGATGGGAGGGTGGAGGTAACACAAGTGGCCTTACCCCAGTACTGGTGCCCCTCAGTGATGGGAGGGTGGAGGTAACACAAGTGGCCTTACCCCAGTACTGGTGCCCCTCAGTGATGGGAGGGTGGAGGTAACACAAGGGGCCTTACCCCAGTACTGGTGCCCCTCAGTGATGGGAGGGTGGAGGTACCACAAGTGGCCTTACCCCAGTACTGGTGCCCCTCAGTGATGGGAGGGTGGAGGTACCACAAGTGGCCTTACCCCAGTACTGGTGCCCCTCAGTGACGGCAGGGTGGAGGTACCACAAGTGGCCTTACCCCAGTACTGGTGCCCCTCAGTGACGGCAGGGTGGAGGTACCACAAGTGGCCCTACCCCAGTACTGGTGCCCCTCAATGACGGCAGGGTGGAGGTACCACAAGTGGCCTTACTCCAGTACTGGTGCCCCTCAGTGACGGCAGGGTGGAGGTACCACAAGTGGCCTTACCCCAGTACTGGTGCCCCTCAGTGACGGCAGGGTGGAGGTACCACAAGTGGCCTTAACCCAGCGCTGTGATAGGAGAGTCTAGGTGCCTCAAATGAACCCTTTCCCCTAAAGTATTGTACACGGTAACCTTTTGTATTCCTGAAGTACTCTACATGGCAACCTGCATTCCTGAAGTACTGTATACGGTTACCTTCTGTATTCCTGAATACTCTGCGCGGTAACCTTCTGTTGTCCTGAAGTACTTTACACGGTAACCTTCTGTATTCCTGAAGTACTGTACACGGTAACCTTCTGTATTCCTGAAGTATTGGGCACGGTAACTTTCTGTATTCCTGAAGTACTTTGCATGGTAACCTTCTGTAGTCCTGAAGTACTATACACGGTAACCTTCTGTATTCCTGAAGTACTGTGCACGGTAACCTTCTGTACTCCTGAAGTACTGTGCACGGTAACCTTCTGTACTCCTGAAGTACTGTGCACGGTAACCTTCTGTATTCCTGAAGTACTGTGCACGGTAACCGTCTGTATTCCTGAAGTACTGTACACGGTAAGCTTCTGTAGTCCTGAAGTACTATACACGGTAACCTTCTGTATTCCTGAAGTGCTGTGCACGGTAACCTTCTGTACTCCTGAAGTACTGTTTACGGTAACCTTCTGTATTCCTGAAGTACTGTACACGGTAAGCTTCTGTAGTCCTGAAGTACTATACACGGTAACCTTCTGTATTCCTGAAGTACTGTGCACGGTAACCTTCTGTACTCCTGAAGTACTGTGCACGGTAACCTTCTGTATTCCTGAAGTACTGTACACAGTAACCTTCTGTATTCCTAAAGTACTGTACACGGTAACCTTCTGTATTCCTAAAGTACTGCACACGGTAAGCTTCTGTAGTCCTGAGGTACTGTACACGGTAACCTGTATTCCGGAAGTACTGTACACGGTAACCTGTATTCCTGAAGTACTGTACACGGGAGCCTTCTATACTGCTGAAGTACTGTAAACGGTAAACTTCTGTAGTCCTGAAGTACTGTACACGGTAACCTTCTGTAGTCCTGAGGTACTGTACACGGTAACCTGTATTCCGGAAGTACTGTACACGGTAACCTTCTGTATTCCTGAAATACTCTGTACGGTAACCTTCTGTATTCCTGAAGTACTGTATACGATAACCTTCTGTAGTCCTGAAGTACTGTACACGGTAACCTTCTGTAGTCCTGAAGTAGTGTACACGGTAACCTTCTGTAGTCCTGAAGTAGTGTACATGGTAACCTTCTGTAGTCCTGAAGTAATGTACACGGTTATCTTCTGTATTCCTGAAATACTCTGCAAGGTAACCTTCTGTATTCCAGAAGTACTGTACACGGTAACCTATTGGAGTCCTGAAGCACTGTACACGGTAGCCTTCTGTGGTCCTGAAGTACTGTACACGGTTACCTTCTGTATTTTTGAAATACTCTGCACGGTAACCTTCTGTAGTCCTGAAGTACTGTACACGGTAACCTTCTGTAGTCCTGAAGGACGTAAGATCCAATGTAAAAGAGTAATCGTTAACTGAAGAGCAAGGCTGAGTTCCGCCAGGTTAGTTCATTTATGGTGGAAGAGAGAGAGAGAGAGAGAGAGAGAGAGAGAGAGAGAGAGAGAGAGAGAGAGAGAGAGAGAGAGAGAGAGAGAGAGAGAGAGAGAGAGGTGAAGGCCTGACTCAGTGTCAGTGTCAAGGCCCCGAGAACCTGCTTGGCTGGAGTTTACTGTCTTATGTTTCTCCTGTGTCACCTCCTGCCTCCCCTCCTGTCTTACCTCCTGCCTCCCCTCCTGTCTTACTTCCTGCCTCCCCTCCTGTCTTACCTCCTGCCTCCCCTCCTGTCTTACCTCCTGCCTCCCCTCCTGTCTTACCTCCTGCCTCCCTTCCTGTCTTACCTCCCGCCTCCCCTCCTGTCTTACCTCCCAACTCCCTGTCTTACCTCCTGCCTCCCCTTCTGTCTTACCGTCTGCCTCCCCTCCTGTCTTACCTCCTGCTTCCCTTCCTGTCTTACCTCCCACCTCCCCTCCTGATTTACCTCCTGCCTCCCCTCCTGTCTTACTTCCTGCCTTCCCTCCTGTCTTACCTCCTGCCTCCCTTCCTGTCTTGCCTCCTACCTCCCCTCCTGTCTTACCTCCTACCTCCCCTCCTGTCTTACCTCCTGTATCTCCTCCTTTCTTACCTCCTGCCTCCCCTCCTGTCTTACCTCCTGCCTCCACTTCTGTCTTACCTTCTGCCTCCCCTCCTGTCTTACTTCCTGCCTCCCCTCCTGTCTTACCTCCTGCCTCCCCTCCTTCTTACCTCCTGCCTCCCCTCCTGTCTTACCTCCTGCCTCCACTTCTGTCTTACCTTCTGCCTCCCCTCCTTTCTTACCTCCTGCCTCCCCTCCTGTCTTACCTCCCACCTCCCCTCATGTCTTACCTTTTGCCTCCCCTCCTGTCTTACCTCCTACCTCCCCTCCTGTCTTACCTCTTGTCTCCCCTCCTGTCTTACCTCCTGCCTCCCCTCCTGTCTTACCTCTTGTCTCCCCTCCTGTCTTACCTCCTGCCTCCCCTCCTGTCTTACCTCCCACCTCCACTCATGTCTTACCTTTTGCCTCCCCTCCTGTCTTACCTCCTGCCTCCCCTCCTGTCTTACCTCCTGCCTCCCCTCCTGTCTTACCTCCTGCCTCCCCTCCTGTCTTACTAACTGCCTCCCCTCCTGTCTTACCTCCTCCCTCCCCTCCTGTCTTACCTCCTGCCTCCCCTCCTGTCTTACCTCCTGCCTCCCCTCTTGTGTTACCTCCTACCTCCCCTCCTGTCTTACCTCCCACCTCCCCACCTGGGTCAGCTCCCACCTCCCCACCTGGGTCACCTCCCACCTGTGTCTACGTCTACTCTACAGGCCACCTCTGGTATCCCTCCTGACGTACCCCAGAGTCAACCCCCCAGGCCGCCTGCCCCCCCCCCCCCCCCCCCCACCTCCAACGTAGCATCACGTCCGCTCCGCCAAGCCAAGTCCACCGTAGCGAACGACCTCCCAAGTCCCGTTGCTGGCTTCCGATCTCTGGCTGCGGCGCTGGGGTCTGTAGCGGTGGTGCTGGGGTCTGTAGCGGTGGTGTTGGGTCTGTAGCGGTGGTGCTGGGGTCTGTAGCGGTGGTGCTGGGGTCTGTAGCGGTGGTGCTGGGGTCTGTAACGGTGGTGCTGGGGTCTGTAGCGGTGGTGCTGGGGTCTGTAGCGGTGGCGCTGGGGTCTGTAGCGGTGGTGCTGGGGTCTGTAGCGGTGGTGCTGGGGTCTGTAGCGGTGGTGCTGGGGTCTGTAGCGGTGGTGCTGGGGTCTGTAGCGGTGGTGCTAGTGCATGCCTCTGGCACTATAAGGTCACATAACCATGTCACTGCTGGGACACAGGTCATATAACCATGTCACTGCTGGGACACAGGTCACATGACTATGTCACCGCTGGGACGCAGGTCATATAACCCTATCACTGCTGGGACACAGTACCATACAGCGTTACCTGTATCCGTGTGTTCTGTAACCACTGTAGTAAGTACCATACAGCGTGACCAGGCACTTGCCAGTGGTCGGTCTGTTTCAGCCTCGTCATCAGTAACGGGATCTGCATCAGATATGATGACGTGAATCACATATTGAGGGTCCCACCCGGGACCCAACAACACAGCCACCATCCCGGGCTATTATACACTCGTCCCAAGGCGTCCCGGGCCATCATACACCCGTCCCCAAACGTCCAGGGCCATCATACACCCGTCCCCAGGCGTCCCGGGCCATCATACGTCCGTCTCTAGGCGTCCCGGGCCATCATACACTCGTCCCCAGGCGTCCTGGGCCATCATACGTCCGTCCCTAGGCGTCCTGGGCTATCATACATCCGTCCCCAGGCGTCCGGGCCATCATACGCCCTTCCCCAAGCGTCCCGGGCCATCATACGCCCGTTCCCAAGCGTCCCGGGCCATCATACGTCCGTCTCTAGGCGTCCCGGGCCATCATACACCCGTCCCCAGGCGTCCCGGGCCATCAAACGCCCGTCCCCAGGCGACTCGGGCCATCATACACCCGTCCCCAGGCGTTCTGGGCCATCATACGTTCGTCCCCAGGCGTCTTAGGCCATCATACATCCGTCCCCAGGCGTCCGGGCCATCATACGCCCATTCCCAAGCGTCCCGGGCCATCATACGCCCGTTCCTAAGCGTCCCGGGCCATCATACGCCCGTCCTGAGCCGTCCCGGACCATCATACACTCGTCCTCGTCCGTCCCAGGCCATCATACACTCATCCTCTGGCGTCCCGGACCATCATAAACCCGTCCACAGGCGTCCCGGGCGATCATACACTCGTCGCCAGGCGTCCCGGGTCATCATACACTCGTCCTCGTTCGTCCCAGGCCATCATACACTCATCCTCTGGCGTCCCGGACCATCATAAACCCGTCCACAGGCGTCCCGGGCCATCATACACTCGTCGCCAGGCGTCCCGGGCCATCATACACTCGTCCCCAGGCGTCCCGGGCCATCATACACCCGTCCACAGGAGTCCCGGGTCATCGTACACCCGTCCCCATGCGTCTCGGGCCATCATACACCCGTCCTCAACCGTCCCGGGCCACAATACCCCCGTCCCCTGGCGTCCCGGACTGTCCCCAGGCCTCCAGGACTGCTGCCTCGCGTCACTAGTTGGGTTAAGTCGGGTAACAGAGTAAACAAAGACCTGGAGGGGTAAGGCGAGGTGGGGTGACTTCCTCAGTCCTTAGGGACTCAGGGCGTCCTCATCCTCCCTGTATACCCCAGCCTCCCCTAGCATACCCACCCTACACCACCCTCCCATACCCACCCTACACCACCCTCCCATACCCACCCTACACGACCCTCCCATACCCACCCTACACCACCCTCCCATACCCACCCTACACCACCCTCCCATACACACCCTACACCACCCTCCCATACCCACCCTACACCACCCTCCCATACCCACCCTACACCACCCTCCCATACCCACCCTACACCACCCTCCCATACCCACCCTACACCACCCTCCCATACCCACCCTACACCACCCTCCAATACCCACCCTACACCACCGTCCCATACCCACCCTACACCACCGTCCCATACCCACCCTACACCACCCTTCCATACCCACCCTACACCACCCATCCATACCCACCCTAATCTCTCTCATTCCATCATACCCCGACCTCCCCCACCCCCCCCCCCCCCTCTCCCGCAGCACCTGTCCTGTGACCCAGATACTTGTCGTCAGTGGGCCACACTCCGCCGCCACGCCCGCCGCCACGCCCACATTAGCCTCCCTCTCCACCAATGCCACTACCACCAACACTTACACCAACGCCACCAACGCCAGCACCACCACTACCACCACCACCACCAACACCAACACCACCATTACCACCATCACCACCACCAACACCAACACCACCATTACCACCACCACCACCAACGCCAGCACCACCACTACCCCAACCACCACCCTACCACCACCACCACCACCACCACCACCACCACCAACGCCAACACCACCACTGCCACCACCACCATCACCACCAGCACCACCAACGCCAACACTACCACTACCACCACCACCACCACCAACGCCAGCACCACCACTACCCCCACCACCACCACCAACAACAACAACAACGCCAACACCACCACTACCACCACCACCACCAACGCCAGCACCACCTTAATCCTCACCATCACCAACGCCAACACTACCACAACCACCATCAACAACAACGCCAGCACCACCACTACCAACACCACCACCAACGCCAACACCACCACTACCACCACCAACAACAACGCCAACACCACCACTACCACCGCCAACAGCAACGCCAACACCACCACTACCACCACCACCACCAACGCCAGCACCACCTTTATCCCCACCATCACCAGCGCCAACACCACCACTACCACCACCACTACCAACGCCAACACCACCACTACCACCGCCACCACCACCGCCATCATCGCCAACGCCAACACCACCACCACCGCCAACACCATCACTGCCACCACCGCTAACACCACTACTACCACCACCAACACTACCACCACAACCAACGCCAACACCACCACTACCACCACGTTTAACACCACCACTACCACCACCAACGCCAACACCACCACTACCACCACCAACAACAACGCCAACACCACCAAAACCACCACTACCACCAACAACAACGCCAACACCACCACTACCAACACCACCAAAACCACCACTACCACCAACAACAACGCCAACACCACAACTACTACCACCACCACCAACGGCTAAAACCACTACTACCACCACCACCACCAACAACGCCAACACCACCACTACCACCACCGCTAACACCACTACTACCACCACCAGCATCACCACTACCAACACCACCACTAACAACGCCACAACCACCACAGACACAACTAGATCACCACCAACCCAACGCCAACACCACCAGTACCATCATCACTAACGCCAACATCACCATTACCACCACCACCACCACCAACGCCAACACCACCACCAACGCCAACACCACCACCAACGCCAACACCACCACCAACGCCACCACCACCACCAACGCCAACACCACCACCAACGCCAACACCACCACCAAAGCCAACACCACTACTACCACCACCAACACCACCACCACCACCACCAACGCCAACACCACCACTACCACCAACATCACCACTACCAACACCACCACCACTACCAACACCACTAACATCACCGTCATCAACGCCAAAACCACCACTTACATCACCAGCACCAATGCCAACACCATTACTACTAACGCCAACACCACCATCACCAATGCCAATACCACCAACGTCAACACCACCACTACCACCACTACTAACAGCACTACCACCACCACTAACATCACCGCCATCAACGCCAACACCACCACTAACATCCCAGCACCAACGCCAACACCACCACTACCAACGCTAACACCACCACCACCAACGCCAACACTGCCACTACCAACGCCAACACCACCAACGTCAACACCACCACTACCACAACTACTAACACCATTACCACCACCACTAACATCACCAGCATCAACGCCAACACCACCACTACCAACGCCAACACCGCCACTACCAACGCCAACACCGCCACTACCAAAGCCAACGCCACCAGCGTCAACATCACCATCGCCAACACCCCTACCGCAAACAACAGCACCAACAAAACCACCAACACCAACGCCAACACCACCACTAACACCACCACCAAAAACAACAACATCGAAAACACTAACAACAACACCACCAACAACAACACCTCCTACACCAGCGCCACCATCACCAACAACAACAACAACAACAACAACAACAACAACAAAGCTAACACCACAACCCACAACAACAACAACAACAACAACAAAGCTAACACCACAGCCCACAACAACAACAACAACAACAACAAAGCTAACACCACAACACACAACAACAACAACAACAACAACAACAACAACGATGACAACATCAACAACAACAACGATGACAACAACAACAACAACAACAACAACAACAACAACAACGCCAATATCACTACCAACAACAACAACAACATCTACAACAACAACAACAACAACAACAACAACAACAACAACAACAAAACAACCCAACACATCACCACCACCACCGCCACCAATACCTACACCACCAACGCCAACACAATCACCACCAACACCACCAAAAACACCGCCACCAACAACAACCATAACACCACCAACTTCAACAACAACGACAGCACCACCAACAACACCAACAGCACCACCACTAACACCACCAGCACCAACAATAACAACTACAACAACAACAACGACAACAGCAACATCACCAACACCGCCAAAAACACCGCCACCAACAACAAAAACAACGAAAACACCACCGACAACACCACCACCAACAGCGATACCAGCAGCACCACCAGCAACAACAACAACAACACTACCAACCACCACCAACACCACCAACATCTCCAACATCACCAACAACAGCGACATCACCAACAACAACAACAACACTACCAACACCACCAACAGCACCATTACCAACAACAACAACAACGACAGCACCATCACCGACACCACCACCAACAACGACACCAGCACCACCACCAACAATAACAACAACAACAACAACAACAACAGCAACAACAACAACGACGACGACGACGACGAGACAACAACACCAACACCAACAACGACACCACCTACCACCAGCAACAACAACAACAACAACAACAACAACGACGACGACGACGACGACAACACCAACACCAACAATGACACCACCACCAGCAACAACAACAACAACAATAAAAACAACACTACCAATCCCAACACCAACACCAACCTTACCGCCAACACCATCACCTACAACAACACCAACACCTCAACAACAACAACGACAACACCGCCATCAACACAGCAAAAACAACAACAACAATAACATCGACAACACCACCACCACTAGCACCACCAACAACATCAACATCACCACCACTAACACCACCAACAACATCAACACCACCACCACCACCAACAAACAGCAACATCGACAACACCACCAACACCAACGACAACACCACCAGCAACAATGACAACACCACCCTTACACCTCCACTAACACCAACACCAACAACGCTGATACCACCACCAACACCACCAAAACAACAACAGCAACGAAAACAGCATCATTACCAACACCACCAACAACACCGCCACCACCAACAACAAAAACAACGAAAACACCACCGACAACACCACCACCAACAACGATACCACCACCACCACCAGCAACAACAGCAACAACACCACCAACCTCTACCAACATCACCAACAACAACGACATCAACAACAACAACAACAACAGCAACACTACCAACACCACCAACACCACCACTACCAACAAAAACAACAACAACAACAACAGCAACAACAACACCACCACCACCAGTAAAAACAACAACAACAACAACAACAACAATGACGACGACGACGACAACACCAACACCAACAACGACACCACCACCAGCAACAACAGCATCAACAATAAAAATAACACTACCAACAACAACAACAGCAACGACGACAACACCAACACCACCAACAACACCATCACAACAACCACAACACCAACACCCCAACAACAACAACGACAACACCGCCACCAACATAGCAAAAGCAACAACAACAACAACAACAACAATAACAACGACAACACTACCACCACTAACACCACCAACAACAATGACAACACCACCATAAACATCATCACCACCAACATCACCAACGTCACCAACACCACCATCATCAGCAGCAACAACGACAACATCACCATCAACACCAGCACCAACAGCAACAACGACAACACAACCAACAACACCCTCACCACCACCAACAAACAAAAACAACGACAACACCCCAACAACAACGACAACACCACCAGCAACAATGACGACACCACCCTTACACCTCCACCAAAACCAACACCAACAACGCTGATATCACCACCAACACCACCAAAAACCCCACCACCACCACCATCAACAACAATAACAACAACAACAACAACAACAACAACAACAAAAACACTAGCGATAACAACACCACCAACGCCAATAACAATAACACCAACGCCAACACCACCACACCACCAACGCCACACCAACACCACCAACACCAACACCACCACCACACCACCATCAACAACACCAACAGCAACACTAGCAATAACAACACCACCACCAACAATAACACCAACACCAACACCATCAACACCGCCAACACCAACACCAACACCACCACCATTAACAACAACAACAATAACAACAGCAATAACAACACCACCACCAACACCAACAACAACAACAACAATGCCAATACCACCACAAACGCCAACACCACCACCAACACCAATGTCAACACTAGTACCACAAATAACAACACCATCACTAACAACGACAACACCACCAACAACAAGAACAACAACAATGCCAACACCACCACCAACAAGAAAAACAACAACGACAACACCACCACCAACAAGAACAACAACAGCGACAACACCACCACCAAGAACAACAACAACGACAACACCACCACCAAGAACAACAACAGTGACAGCACCACCACCAACAACGCCAACATCACCAACAACGCCCTCAATACCAACGACATCACTACTAACACCACCACCAACACCATCACCACCACCAACGCCAACACCACCAACAACAACAATCATGTTTACTGGCTTCACCTTCATCACTGTAGCAGCCACCAGCTCCGGTACCCCAGTGGTACTGGTAGTACTGTAGCAGGCCCCGGCTCCAGTACCCTAGTGGGTACAGTGGTAGGGCCACACCACCACTACAGAAATAGTAGTAGGGCCACACCGCCAGTACGACCAAAGCAGTAGGGTCACACCACCACTACGACCCCAGTAGTAGGGTCACACCACCACTACAACCATAGCAGTCGGGCCACACTACCACTAAAATCACAGTAGTAGGGTCACACCACCACTACGACCACAGTAGTAGGGTCACACCAACATTATGACCACACCAGTAGGGCCACACCACCACTACGACCACAGCAGTAAGGTCACACCGCCATTACGACCACAGCAGCAGGGCCACACCGCCATTACGACCACAGTGGTTGGGCTACATCACCATTACGACCACAGCAGTAGGGGTACACCACCATTACGATCACAGTCGTAAGGTCACACCACCACTACGACCCCAGCAGTAGGGGTACACCACCATTACGATCACAGCAGTAGGGCCACACCACCATTATGACCATAGCAGTAAGGCCACACCACCACTACGACCACAGTAGTAGGGTCACACCACTATAACCACAGCGGTAGGGCCACACCACCACCACCATCATAGCAGTAAGGTCACACCACCATTACGATCACAGTGGTAGGGCCACATCACCACTACGACCACAGTAGTCGAGTCACATTGACACCATTGACAACAAGGGCCACACCACCATGACCAAAGCAGTAGGGCTACACCACCAAAACAACCAAAATATTAACGACTTAAAACGATTACGACTACAGTACCAAGGCCACACCACCAATACGACCACAGTACCAAGGCCACAGCACCAATACGACCACAGTAGCAAGGCCACAGCACCAATACGACCACAGTACGAAGGCCACAGCACCAATACGACCACAGTACCAAGGCCACAGCACCAATACGACCACAGTAGCAAGGCCACACCACCAATACGACCACACAAGCAAGGCCACAGCACCAGTACGACCACAGTAGCAAGACCACACCACCAATACCACCACACTAGCAAGGCCACAGCATCAGTACGACCACGATAGCAAGGCCACAGCACCAAGACGACCACAGTACCAAGGCCACAGCACCAAGACGACCACAGTACCAAGGCCACAGTACCAATACGACCATAGTAGCAAGGCCACACCACCAATACAATAACAGTACCAAGGCCACACCACCAACACGACCACAGTAGCAAGGCCACAGCACCAATACGACCACACTAGCAAGGCCACACCACCAATACGACCACACTAGCAAGGCCACAGCACCAATACGACCACAATAGCAAGGCCACAGCACCAAGACGACCACAGTACCAATACGACCACAGTGTAAGGCCACACCACAATACAACCACAGCACCAAGGCCACACAACCAATATGACCACAGTAGGAAGGCCACAGCACCAGTTCAATAACAGTACCAAGGCCATAGCACCAATACGACCACAGTACCAAGGCCACAGCACCAATACGACCATAGCACCAAGGCCACACCACCAATACGGCCACAGTAGTAAGGCCACAGCACCAATACAATAACAGTACCAAGGCCACAGCACCAATACGACCACAATAGCAAGGCCACAGCACCAATACGACCACACTAGCAAGGCCACACAACCAATACGACCTCAGTAGGAAGGCCACAGCACCAACACAATAACAATGCCAAGGCCACACCACCAATACGACCACAGTAGCAAGGCCACAGCACCAATACGACCACAGTAGAAAGGCCACAGCACCAACACAATAACAATTCAAGGCCACACCACCAATACGACCACAGTAGCAAGGCCACAGCACCAATACGACCACAGTAGAAAGGCCACAGCACCAACACAATAACAATATCAAGGCCACACCACCAATACGACCACGGTAGCAAGGCCACAGCACCAATACGACCACAGTAGAAAGGCCACAGCACCAACACAATAACAATACCAAGGCCACACCACCAATACGACCACAGTAGCAAGGCCACAGCACCTCGGGCCGCCAGAGAAGTAGAGCATGGTTGAGTTCACTGACCGCGTGTTCCAGTGTAGCGGCCCGTGAGGGCTGGAGCCCAGGCTTCGGGAGGAAGATGTTCACATTGTAGGTATGGGGGATGGGCTGGCAACAGGTGTTGAGAGCGGGGCTAGAGGGCTGGCTGCAGGTGTTGAGAGCGGGGCTAGGGGGCTGGCTACAGGTGTTGAGAGTGGGGTTAGAGGGCTGGCTACAGGTGGTGAAAGTAAGGTTAGAGGGCTGGTGCTGAGAGTGGGTTAGAGGTCTGGCTACAGGTGTTGAGAACGGGGCTAGAGGGCTGGTTACAGGTGTTGAGAGTGGGGTTAGAGTGCTGGCTACAGGTGTTGAGAGTGAGGTTAGATGGCTGGTGTTGAGAGTGGGTTAGAGGGCTTGCTGCAGGTGTTGAGAGCGGGGCTAGAGGGCTAGCTACAGGAGTTGAGAGTGGGATTAGAGGGCTAGCTACAAGTGTTGGGAGAGGGTTAGAGGGCTGGCTACAGGTGTTGAGAGCGAGGGAGAGGGCTGGCTACAGGTGTTGAGAGCGAGGGAGAGGGCTGGCTACAGGTGTTGAGAGCGGGGTTAGAGGGCTGGCTACAGGTGTTGAGAGCGAGGGAGAGGGCTGGCTACAGGTGTTGAGAGCGGGGTTAGAGGGATGGCTACAGGTGTTGAGAGTGGGTAAGAAGGCTGGCTACAGGTGTTCTACAGGTGTTGAGAGTGGGTTAGAGGGCTAGCTGCAGCTGTTGACAGCGGGGCTAGAGGGCTGGCTACAGGTGTTGAGAGCGGGGTTAGAGGGCTGGCTACAGGTGTTGAGAGCGGGGTTAGAGGGCTGGCTACAGGTGTTGAGAGCGGGGTTAGAGGGCTGGCTACAGGTGTTGAGAGCGGGGTTAGAGGGCTGGCTACAGGTGTTGAGAGCGGGGCTAGAGGGCTGGCTACAGGTGTTGAGAGCGGGGTTAGAGGGCTGGCTACAGGTGTTGAGAGCGGGGCTAGAGGGCTGGCTACAGGTGTTGAGAGCGGGGTTAGAGGGCTAGCTACAGATGTTGAGAGCGGGGTTAGAGGGCTGGCTACCGGTGTTGAGAGCGGGTTAGAGGGCTGGCTACAGGTGTTGAAAGTGGGGTTAGAGGGCTGGCTACAGGTGTTGAGAGTGGTGTTAGAGGGCTGGCTGCAGGTGTTAAGAGCGGGGTTAGAGAACTGGCTGCAGGTGTTGAGAGTGAGGTTAAAGGGCTGGCTGCAGGTGTTGAGAACGGGGCTAGAGGACTGGCTGCAGAAGTTGAGAGCAGGGCTAGAGGACTGGCTGTAAGTGTCCAGAGCGGGGCTTGGGACTGGCTACAGACCCCCTAGTGACCAGGTGACACAGACATAACCCTCTGCTAACCAGGTGACACAGACATAATCCTCTCGTGACCAGGTACACAGACATGGCCCTCTAGTGACCAGGTGACACAGACATAACCCTCTAGTGACCAGGTGACACAGACATAGCCCTTTTGTGACCAGGTGACACGGACATAGCCCTCTGGTAACCAGGTGACACAGACATGGCCTTCTAGTGACCAGGTAACACAGACATGGCCTTCTAGTGACCAGGTGACACAAATATAGCTCTCTAGTGATCAGGTGACACAGACATGACCCTTTAGTGACCAGGTGACACAGGCATGGCTTTTCAGTGACGAGGTGGCACAGACATAGGCTTCTAGTGACCAGGTGACACAGACATGGCAATTTAGTGACCAGGTGACACCGACATAGCCCTCTAGTGACCAGGTAATACAGACATGGCCCTTTACTGACGAGGTGACACAGATATAGGCCTCTAATGACCAGGTGACACAGACATGGCCCTCTTGTGGCCAGGTGTCACTGACTTAGCCCTCTAATGACCAGGTGACACAAACATGGCCTTTTTGTGACCAGATGACACAGACATAGCCCTCTAGTGACCAGTTGACACAGACATGATCCTCTAGTGACAAGGTGACACAGACATGGCCCTCTAGTGACCTGTCACACAGATATGGCCCTCTAGTGACCAGGTGACACAGATATAGTCCTCTAGTGACCAGGTGACTCAGACATGGCCCTCTAGTGACCAGGTAACACAGGCATGACATTCTAGTGACCATGTGACTCAGGCATGACCCTCTAGTGGCAAAGTGACACAGATATGGCCTGTTTTGACCAGATGACACAGACATGGCCCTCTCGTGACCAAGTGACACAGACATGACCCTCTAGTGACCAGATGACACAGACATGGCCCATTAGTGACCAGGTGACCCAGACATGACAAACTCTTGTGACTAGGTGACACAGACATAGCCATCTAGTGACCAGGCGACACAGACAAGGCCCTCTAGTGACCAGATAACACAGACATGGCCCTCTAGTGACCAGATGACACAGATATTGTCCTCTGGTGACTAGGTGACACAGAGATGGCCTTTTAGTTACCAGATGACACAGACATGACCCTCCTATGATTAGGTGACACAGACATGACTCTCATGTGACATGGTGGCACAAACATGACCCTCTAGTGGAGGGATGACAGAGACATGACTCTCTTGTCTCCAGACGACACAGACATCCCCCTCCCTCCCTCGTAAGACGTCAGCCAGAGAAAGCGGCTAGGAGGGAGGGAGGGAGGGAGGGAGGGAAGGTATGTGTTACAGGTCAACAAGATTTCCTGTGAGGAAATAGGAAGTCGTCATCCTCGGTGTGGGAGTTAGCAACACTGCTGCCCACCAGACATGGCTAACTCTCGAAAGTTTCAGGAAAATATCTTAGTAAGCAGGAAGCAGCAGCAGGAGCAGCAGGAGGAGCAGCAGTAAGGAGAATCCCCTCCAATTCCCCGCGATCTGTTCGGCCTACATTTCCTGGAACTGTGACGTCAGTATGCACTGGCCAATGACGGGGCGTTGACACTGTGAACTCTTCCGCCATTGGTACTTTCTCCAAGACGTCATCGACCCCATCCTGGTCTGTGCTCACTAACGACATACATACACACGTACGTACATACGTACGTACAGTCGTGTAGCATAGCTCGACATGTGCCCTTGATGGCCCGTGAGGAACAGCTAGGGGGAGAGTAGCACCTGCCTGCTGTAGTGAGAGCAAGTTGTAAATATGTGGGTAAGGAGCGAGACGAGGAGCCTCCCGGAGCGACGCCATGTTGTAGACCCAGTAACCCAGAAGGTAGCCATCGGTCTCTCTCTCTCTCTCTCTCTCTCTCTCTCTCTCTCTCTCTCTCTCTCTCTCCTCTGGCCCTCACCCTGCCACACCCGTTCCTACCCCTGCCACAACTGCCCCTACACCTGCCATATCTGCCCCAACTCTACCACACCTGACCCCTCTCCCTACCACACCTGCCCCTACCCTTGCCATACCTGCCTCTACCTCTGCCACATCTGCCACTACCCCTGCCATACCTGCCCTTACCCCTGCTACACCTGCCTCTACCCTTACCACATCTACCCTTACCCCTACCACAACTGCCCCTCTTCGTACCACACCTGCCCCTGCCACACCTGCATCAACTCTGTCACACCTGACCCTCTCCCTGCCACACCTGCCCCTACACCTGCCATACCTGCCCCTACCTCTGCCACACCTGCCCCTACCCCTGTTACATTTGCCTCTACCCCTGTCACACCTGATCCTCTCCCTGCCACACCTGCCCCTACCCCTGTTACATTTGCCTCTACCCCTGTCACACCTGATCCTCTCCCTGCCACACCTGCCCCAACTCTAACACATCTGCACCTACCCGTGCTACACCTGCCCATACCCCGGCCACATCTGCCCCTTCCTCTGCCACACTTGACCCCTCTCCCTGCCACACCTGCCCCAACTCTGTCAAGCCTAAGCTTCATCGAATCCTATTTTCTTGACCAGTTTGTTCTGCCTCCCCTTCATGCGTCCGTCCCATCCCAGTGCCCCTTCATGCGTCCCTCCCATTCCAGTGCCCCTTCATGCGTCCGTCCCATCCCAGTGCCCCTTCATGCGTCCCTCCCATTCCAGTGCCCCTTCATGCGTCCGTCCCATCCCAGTGCCCCTTCATGCGTCCGTCCCATCCCAGTGCCCCTTCATGCGTCCGTCCCATCCCAGTGCCCCTTCATGCGTCCCTCCCATCCCAGTGCCCCTTCATGCGTCCCTCCCATCCCAGTGCCCCTTCATGCGTCCCTCCCATTCCAGTGCCCCTTCATGCGTCCGTCCCATCCCAGTGCCTTCATGCGTCCCTCCCATCCCAGTGCCCCTTCATGCGTCCCTCCCATCCCAGTGCCCCTTCATGGGTCCCTCCCATCCCAGTGCCCCTTCATGCGTCCGTCCCATCCCAGTGCCCCTTCATGCGTCCGTCCCATCCCAGTGCCCCTTCATGCGTCCCTCCCATCCCAGTGCCCCTTCATGCGTCCCTCCCATCCCAGTGCCCCTTCATGCGTCCCTCCCATTCCAGTGCCCCTTCATGCGTCCGTCCCATCCCAGTGCCTTCATGCGTCCCTCCCATCCCAGTGCCCCTTCATGCGTCCCTCCCATCCCAGTGCCCCTTCATGGGTCCCTCCCATCCCAGTGCCCCTTCATGCGTCCCTCCCATCCCAGTGCCCCTTCATGCGTCCCTCCCATCCCAGTGCCCCTCCATGCGTCCCTCCCATCCCAGTGCCCCTTCGTGTCCGTCCCATCCCAGTGCCCCTTCATGGGTCCCTCCCATCCCAGTGCCCCTTCATGGGTCCCTCCCAGTGCTCCTCGTCCAGGTCCCGTGTTAAAGTCATGTGTCCGGCCCATCCCAGTGCTCACCTCATGTGTCCGGCCCGTCTCAGTGCTCATGTCATGTGTCCTGCCCGTCCCAGTGCTCACATCATGTGTCCTGCCCGTCCCAGTGCTCACGTCATGTGTCCGGCCCGTCCCAGTGCTCCTGTCATGTGTCCGGCCCATCCCAGTGCTCACGTCATGTGTCCGGCCCGTCCCAGTGCTCACGTCATGTGTCCGGCCCGTCCCAGTGCTCACGTCATGTGTCCGGCCCGTCCCAGTGCTCACGTCATGTGTCCGGCCCGTCCCAGTGCTCCACGTCATGTGTCCGGCCTGTCCCAGTGCTCACGTCATGTGTCCGGCCCGTCCCATTTCGGCTGATGTTGCTAAGGACATATCCCACAAGAGCAAGATTCCTCTCACTAGTGGTGTCAAAACACACACACACACACACACACACACACTCGTCTACTGGCTAATATGACAGTAGTTCTCAGGTATATGGATGGAGACGGGGAAACATTGAGCAGCAAGCTGGTCATATCCTTCATAAGACCACAACTAGAACATGTCCACCAATCGTAATAAAGAAGCCATGTATTCAGGCAAGATGAAGGGGAAACCATTATATATATATATATATATATATATATATATATATATATATATATATATATATATATACGAACAAAGGGCATAGGAACGAGCACCTTCATAGAAAATACAAGCCTCCAACGGCCAGGATCGAACCCGGGACCCCTGTGCCACAGGCGGGAGTGCTACCGCTAGGCTATGGGCCTGGCTGATAGGAATAACTATTCGAATACTATGTACTCGAATACCCTTCGTCTCACGTTGGTGAGCAACGGGGTCTACACCGGTCATTTCCCAGCAGGCGCACATAGCCAGCAGATAGCATTTTACCGAACGTAACTGTACAACGCGGAGGTATATGAATACGACCATAGTGCATAGAAACGCGCACCTTCATAGAGCATACAAACCTCCAACAGCCAGGATCGAACCCGGGACCCCTGTATGATATATATATGTATATATATATATATATATATATATATATATATATATATATATATATATATATATATATATATATATATATATATTCCCTGGGGATGGGGAGAAAGAATACCTCCCACGTATTCCCTGCGTGTCGTAGAAGGCGACTAAAAGGGAAGGGAGCGGGGGGCTGGAAATCCTCCCCTCTCGTTTTTTTTTTTTTTTTTTTTTTTTTTTTTTTTTTTTTTCCCAAAAGAAGGAACAGAGAAGAGGTCCAGGTGAGGATATTCCCTCAAAGGCCCAGTCCTCTGTTCTTAACGCTACCTCGCTATCGCGGGAAATAGCGAATAGTATAAAAAAAAAAAAAATATATATATATATATATATTTTTTTTTTTCTTTTTTTTTATACTTTGTCGCTGTCTCCCGCGTTTGCGAGGTAGCGCAAGGAAACAGACGAAAGAAATGGCCCAACCCCCCCCATACACATGTATATACATACGTCCACACACGCAAATATACATACCTACACAGCTTTCCATGGCTTACCCCAGACGCTTCACATGCCTTGATTCAATCCACTGACAGCACGTCAACCCCGGTATACCACATCGCTCCAATTCACTCTATTCCTAACCCTCCTTTCACCCTCCTGCATGTTCAGGCCCCGATCACACAAAATCTTTTTCACTCCATCTTTCCACCTCCAATTTGGTCTCCCACTTCTCCTCGTTCCCTCCACCTCCGACACATATATCCTCTTGGTCAATCTTTCCTCACTCATTCTCTCCATGTGCTCAAACCATTTCAAAACACCCTCTTCTGCTCTCTCAGCCACGCTCTTTTTATTTCCACACATCTCTCTTACCCTTACGTTACTCACTCGATCAAACCACCTCACACCACACATTGTCCTCAAACATCTCATTTCCAGCACATCCACCCTCCTGCGCACAACTCTATCCATAGCCCACGCCTCGCAACCATACAACATTGTTGGAACCACTATTCCTTCAAACATACCCATTTTTGCTCTCCGAGATAATGTTCTCGACTTCCACACATTCTTCAAGGCTCCCAGGATTTTCGCCCCCTCCCCCACCCTATGATCCACTTCCGCTTCCATGGTTCCGTCCGCTGCCAGATCCACTCCCAGATATCTAAAACACTTTACTTCCTCCAGTTTCGCTCCATTCAAACTTACCTCCCAATTGACTTGACCCTTAACCCTACTGTACTTAATAACCTTGCTCTTATTCACATTTACTCTTAACTTTCTTCTTTCACACACTTTACCAAACTTAGTCACCAGCTTCTGCAGTTTCTCACATGAATCAGCCACCAGCGCTGTATCATCAGCGAACAACAACTGACTCACTTCCCAAGCTCTCTCATCCCCAACAGACTTCATACTTGCCCCTCTTTCCAAAACTCTTGCATTTATCTCCCTAACAGCCCCATCCATAAACAAATGAAACAACCATGGAGACATCACACACCCCTGCCGCAAACCTACATTCACTGAGAACCAATCACTTTCCTCTCTTCCTACACGTACACATGCCTTACATCCTCGATAAAAACTTTTCACTGCTTCTAACAACTTGCCTCCCACACCATATATTCTTAATACCTTCCACAGAGCATCTCTATCAACTCTATCATATGCCTTCTCCAGATCCATAAATGCTACATACAAATCCATTTGCTTTTCTAAGTATTTCTCACATATATATAGATAGATAGATAGATATATATATATATATAGATAGATAGATAGATAGATAGATAGATAGATATAGATATAGATATATATATAATTTGCCCCGAAGGACCAGACTCAGACTTGTGGATGATGCCCGAATCATGAGGGAAGTGGAGAGTGACGTGGATTGCTCCAACTTACAAGGGGACTTTGACAAACTCCACATTCTGATACGTGACTGATGAGATCCAGTCGAGTAAATGTAAAGTTATGAGGATTGTACACAGTGGAAGGAGGCCTCATTAAGCATATCATCCAGCAGGAATAAGTTGCTCAGAGGAAGGTGTGTGTGAGGGAGGGAATCACGTAGTTACGTCTTCCTCCTCAACCCAAGGCCAGAGTCCCACTCTGCTACAGCAGTAAATATGACAAGTTGTCTGATGGCAAATGTTGGATCCTCTCGAAGTACACAGCTAAGGTAACGTTCAGCGCCTCATACCCAGCACTTGGTGGGCAAAAACTAGAACATAAATCTCAAGTTTGATCACCGCCTGCAAACTAGCGTAAAGAACTAGTAGAGAAGGTCTTCAGGAATGTTACAAAGATACTACCAATGTTAAGAGAGCTGGCTGACCTGCAGTAAGAGGTTAGAGGCAATCAATTTGTCCAGCATGGAAGAGAGAGGAGCAAGACTTGGCTTGATCACATCCTCAAGTTTTAACACCAGTTCCTTGATGTCAACAATGAACAGTTCTTCGAGAGATGCAAGAACAGAACAAGGAGACGCCAAGACATGAAGATAAGCGAGAATTTACTTCGAGAAGATGTAAAATATAAGAGTTGTGGAGGAACGAACTGAGTTATGAGACTGTGAGTGTAGACACCATACACAAGTTGTATGAGAGCAGGTAATGTTCAGAAGATGACGACCCACCACTGTACAACTCCCTCCCGTACAGTACAAGAGATGGGGACCCACCACTGTACAACTCCCTCCCGTACAGTACACATGGGTCAACACACACACACACACACACACACACACACACACACACACACACACACACACACACACACACAGGATAGTGAGGGTGGCCGAGAGCCCGGGGGAAGGTAGCCTCTGCTGCTGCCATAGCACCAGGCGGGCCAGCCAGGACCACGCCCTCACCACAAGGTGACGTCCAGGGTCACCTGCCCCTGAGGCAGGGCAGGGGTCTCCCCCCCCCCACACACACACACAGATGGGCAGGGCAGGGCAGGGCAGGGAGGCGCGCCCACCACCACCTCTCTGGTGCCAGTTTTTTCCAAATGCAGAATATGTGAGGAAGATTGGGTGGTGCCCCACTCTCCTGCCCACCCCTTCCTCCACCACCAGCTCCCCTCCTCCTCTCCCACCAGCTCTTCTCCTCCTCTCCCACCAGCTCTTCTCCTCCTCTCCCACCAGCTCTCCTCCTCCTCTCCCACCAGGAAGCTGTTGTCCTCTCCCACCAGGTAGCTGTTGTACTCTCCCACCAGGAAGCTGTTGTCCTCTCCCACCAGGTAGCTGTTATACTCTCCCAGTAGGTAGCTGTTGTCCTCTCCCACCAGGTAGCTGTTGTCCTCTCCCACAAGGTAGCTGCTGTCCTCTCCCAGCAGGTAGCTGCTGTCCTCTCCCAGCAGGTAGCCCTCCTCCCTCACCAGCAGACAGCCAGGCGTCCCCTGCCAGCAGGTAGCCAGCCGTCCCCTGCCAGCAGGTAGCCCAGTAGACAACACATGGTATAAGGTCTGTCTCTCTGTGTGGCTGAGTGTGGCGGATCATCTTCTGTCCTTCATGTTCTGGCCTGCCCGTCTGCCACACCCTCCCCCCTCCCCCTCCCCTCTTGCCCTGATACACTCCCCCCCCTCCTGCCCTGATACACTCCCCTCTCCTGCCCTGATACACACCCCTCCTGCTCCGTTGCTCACCCGCAACACCCCCCTCCGCCCTGATACATACTCACATACTCCCTCCTACCCTGATACATAGCCACACCCTCCCCTGCCCTGATACATAGCCACACCCTCCCCTACCCTGATACATAGCCACACCCTCCCCTGCCCTGATACATAGCCACACCCTCCCCTGCCCTGATACATAGCCACACCTCCCTCCCATACATAGCCACCCCCCTGCCCTATACATAGCCGACCCTCCCCTGCCCTAATACATAGCCACACCCTCCCCTGCCCGATACATAGCCACGCCCTCCTCCCTGATCATGCCCACCCCCCCTAATCATAGCCACACCCCCCTGCCCTGATACATAGCCACACCCTCCCCTGCCCTGATACATAGCCACACCCTCCCCCTCCCTGATACATAGCCACACCCTCCCCTGCCCTGATGCATAGCCACATCCTCCCCTGCCCTGATACATAGCCACACCCCCTGCCCTGATACATAGCCACACCCTCCCCTGCCCCGATACATATCCAGACTCCCCTACCCTGATACATAGCCACACCCCCCTGCCCTGATACATAGCCACACCCTCCCCTGCCCCGATACATAGCCACACCCTCTCCTTCCCTGATACATTGCCACACCCCCCTGCCCTGACACATAGCCACACCCCCGCCCTGATACATAGCTACACCTCTGATCATTTAAGTGTTCTAATATATTATGATCATTTCTGCTTTTGGTGATGTTTCTACTGATGTCATCCCCTGTGTGTGTCCCATGAGGAGTGGAATGTCCCAGGATCCCTGTACCCCAGTAGCGTCTTGAGTGTGTCCCGTCCACCTCTGGGGAGTGAGATGTCCCCCTGGGGAGTGAAATGTTCCCCTGGGGAGTGAGATGTTCCCCTGGGGAGTGAGATGTCCACCTGGGGAGTGAGATGTCCCCCTGGGGAGTGAGATGTTCCCCTGGGGAGTGAGATGTTCCCCTGGGGAGTGAGATGTTCCCCTGGGGAGTGAGATGTCCCCCTGGGGAGTGAGATGTTCCCCTGGGGAGTGAGATGTCCCCTTGGGAGTGAGATGTCCCCTGGGGAGTGAGATGTTCCCTGGGGAGTGAGATGTCCCCCTGGGGAGTGAGATGTCCCCCTGGGGAGTGAGATGTTCCCCTGGGGAGTGAGATGTGTCAGGAGGCCATGTGTGGGGGGGTGGGGGGGTAGTAGCGTGCTGGGTGTGTCCCGGCCCTGGCAACCTCAAGGTCCCCCCAGCCACGCCCCGCCCAAGGCCAGGCCACCCCCCCCCACACCCTAGCGTCTTATCTGTCACCATCTATGCCTCTGGTGTGCCATAGCCAGCCCTTCCTGGGTGGCACATAGGCCAGCATGTCCTTGCTGGCCTTTTGATGTGGCCAGGACTTGGCTAGGGACCGGGCCAGGAGTCTGGCCAACACGGGCCATCCTCGGGCTCTGGAAAAGAAGGGCAACGTGCAACTCCACCCAGCTGGTGTGTGGCCAGGTGAGCGATAAGTAGCGGATGAGCGAAGACTCAGGATACACTGCTACGGTTTTTACCCTCGTCTTCTCAATGCCATCGTTCCATGTTTTTCTGGAGCATCCTTGTTGCTCGCTGGCTCTTAGCGGTACAGCTCCAGAGATGTTACGAAAATACACGTTGCATAATGACAGCAGATTCACCCTCAAGCTGAGGCAAAGACGCCATACGTGGCTTCCTTCACCCTCAAGCTGAGGCACAGACGCCATACGTGGCCTCCTTCAACCTCAAGCTGAGGCACAGACTCCATACGTGGCTTCCTTCAATCTCAAGCTGAGGCACAGACGCCATACGTGGCTTCCTTCACCCTCAAGCTGAGGCACAGACGCCATTCGTGGCTTCCTTCAACCTCAAGCTGAGGCACAGACGCCATACGTGGCTTCCTTCAACCTCAAGCTGAGGCACAGACGCCATACGTGGCTTCCTTCAACCTCAAGCTGAGGCACAGACGCCATACGTGGCTTCCTTCAACCTCAAGCTGAGGCACAGACGCCATACGTGGCTTCCTTCAATCTCAAGCTGAGGCACAGACGCCATACGTGGCTTCCTTCAACCTCAAGCTGAGACACAGACGCCATACGTGGCCTCCTTCAACCTCAAGCTGAGGCACAGACGCCATACGTGGACTCCTTCACCCTCAAGCTGTGAAGCAGCGGTAAAAAGAAACTCCCAGGAATAGAAAGAGGCTTCAAGTGATAGAAATAAGTAAACTAAGGAAGGGAGAGGCTTCCAGTAAATAGAGGCTCTAGATAGTGGAGATAGGCAATCTGGGGTAGAGAGAGGTTTGCATGGGTGGAGAGAGGCTTCAAGGGTAGAGAGAAACTTCCAGGGATATAAGGAGGCTGCCAAGGTAGAGAGAGGCTTCCATTGGTATGAGACGTTTAGAAGGATGGAGAGAGGCTTCCATGGGTAGAGGGAGGCTTCCAGGGACAGACTGAAACTTCGAGGTGTAGAGAAAGATAGATAAAGATAGGCTTCATTAGGGGAGGGAGAGACCATCACGGTTAGAATGATGCTTTCATGGATAGACCAAACTCTGGAGGATAGAGGAGTCTTCCAAGGATACAGGGAAGCTTACAGTGGTAGAGAGAGGCTTCCAGGAATGTGTAGACGCTTCTGAGGGTAGACAGAGGCTTTAGGGACGGAAAGAGGTTTCCAGGGGTAAATAGAAGCTTCGAGAGTAAAGAGAGGTTTCCAAATATCAGGTTAGGCTTCCAAAGACTGAGAAAGGAAAGGCTTCCATAGGTATAGAAAAGCTTGCAAGATAGATAGAGTCTTCCATGGATAAAGAGAAGCTTCCATTGGTAGAGAGAGTCTTCCAGTGGTAGGCTTCCAGGAGTGGAGAAAGACTTCCAGGGATAGCGATTGGCTTCTACTGCTAAGGTAAAGCTTCTAGGGAGAGAAATACACTTCAAGGAGTAGATAGAGAGAGGCTTCCAGGGATGGAGAAAGGCTTCCAGGGACAAGCAAAGCTCTCCCAGGAAAGATAAGACCAAGGAACATGAACATGACCAGTGATGGTCCACACCTCACGTCACTGTGAACATGACCAGTGATGGTCCACACCTCACGTCACTGTGAAAATGACCAGTGATGGGTCACACCTCACGTCACTGTGAACATGACCAGTGATGGGTCACACCTCACGTCACTGTGAACGTGACCAGTGATGGGTCCACACCTCACGTCACTGTGAACATGACCAGTGATGGGTCACACCTCACGTCACTGTGAACATGACCAGTGATGGGTCACACCTTACGTCACTGTGAACATGACCAGTGATGGTCCACATCTCACGTCACTGTGAACATGACCAGTGATGGGTCACACCTCACGTCACTGTGAACATGACCAGTGATGGGTCACACCTCACGTCACTGTGAACATGACCAGTGATGGGTCACATCTCACGTCACTGTGAACATGATCAGTGATGGGTCACACCTCACGTCACTGTGAACATGACCAGTGATGGGTCACACCTCACGTCACTGTGAACATGACCAGTGATGGGTCACACCTCACGTCACTGTGAACATGACCAGTGATGGTCCACATCTCACGTCACTGTGAACATGACCAGTGATGGGTCACACCTCACGTCACTGTGAACGTGACCAGTGATGGGTCACACCTCACGTCACTGTGAACATGACCAGTGATGGGTCACACCTCACGTCACTGTGAAAATGACCAGTGATGGGTCACACCTCACGTCACTGTGAACATGACCAGTGATGGGTCACACCTCACGTCACTGTGAACATGACCAGTGATGGGTCACACCTTACGTCACTGTGAACATGACCAGTGATGGATCACACCTCACGTCACTGTGAACATGACCAGTGATGGGTCACACCTTACGTCACTGTGAACATGACCAGTGATGGGTCACACCTCACGTCACTGTGAACATGACCAGTGATGGGTCACACCTTACGTCACTGTAAACATGACCAGTGATGGGTCACACCTCACGTCACTGTGAACATAACCAGTGATGGATCACACCTCACGTCACTGTGAACATGACCAGTGATGGGTCACACCTCACGTCACTGTGAACATGACCAGTGATGGGTCACAACTCACGTCACTGAACAATACGTCATGGTCGCCGGGACTGTGTTAGTGATCTTGGCAGGTAATGTTTGCACTGAGGAAGACAAAATGATTCCCACCAGGTGTATCACCACACCACAACACCAGGTGTATCACCACACCACAACACCAGGTGTATCACCGCACCACAACACCAGGTGTATCACCACACCACAACACCAGGTGTATCACCACACCACAACACCAGGTGTATCACCACACCACAACACCAGGTGTATCACCGCACCACAACACCAGGTGTATCACCACACCACAACACCAGGTGTATCACCACACCACAACACCAGGTGTATCACCACACCACAACACCAGGTGTATCACCGCACCACAACATCAGGTGTATCACCACACCACAACACCAGGTGTATCACCACACCACAACACCAGGTGTATCACCGCACCACAACACCAGGTGTATCACCACACCACAACACCAGGTGTATCACCACACCACAACACCAGGTGTATCACCGCACCACAACACCAGGTGTATCACCGCACCACAACACCAGGTGTATCACCACACCACAACACCAGGTGTATCACCACACCACAACACCAGGTGTATCACCACACCACAACACCAGGTGTATCACCGCACCACATCACCAGGTGTATCACCACACCACAACACCAGGTCTATCACCACACCACAGCACTAGGTGTATCACCACACCTCAACACCATGTGTATCACCGCACCACAACACCGCGCCACAACACTCAACTGGAGTAAGTTATAGAAACATTCCACCCATGTGTCACAGTCTGTCACAAGAATCATCACAACATGGCTACGCAGCTTAGTGAAACCGTAAGTTGTTATGAGAAGTGAACCACACACACACACACACACACACACACACACACCAGCGTCCTCTGCTACCTAGGTCAAGATAACATGCAGCAGGAGCAGCAGTCCAGGATGACCACTTTCCTCCTGCCGATGACCAGATGCCGAGAGCCAGCAATATTCCCAGGGTCATTACAGTGACATCTTGCTCGCCCGCGTTTTTGTGTGTTGGGTGAGGATGGCAGAAGACGCGAGCTGTTGTTGTTGTTGACCTTGAGGCACATGTGGAACATGGTAGCCGCTGCCGGCCGTACGATCCCTCTCGCCCGCCCTCCTTCCCTCCATTATCCTACTTCGTAATTAGTAACACAAAACTTACTGCCATGGAACATCACTCTGCTGAGCCACTCCAGATAATATCGGTTTTGTCTCAGTTCTTACGCGTCCTACGCGGGCCATAACATCCCCGACCTCTGGCTCACCTTGTTGCGTCGTGCACTGGTTGCAACGTACGCACATACTGACGCTCGATCCCAACAGCGTCCGCGTACTGCTTCCTACACTGATGGTTCAAGGGTTGTGTGGAGAGTCCCCCTACTGACACATACAGGGTTGTGTGGAGAGTCCCCCTGCTGACACATACAGGGTTGTGTGGAGAATCCCCATGCTGACACATACAGGGCTGTGTGGAGAGTCCCCCTGCTGGCACATACAGGGTTGTGTGGAGTCCCCCATGCTGACACATACAGGGTTGTGAGGAGAGTCCCCTGTGACACATACAGGGTTGTGTGGAGAGTCCCCCTGCTGACACATACAGGGTTGTGTGGAGAGTCCCCCTGCTGACACATACAGGGTTGTGAGGAGAGTCCCCCTGCTGACACATACAGGGCTGTGTGGAGAGTCCCCCTGCTGGCACATACAGGGTTGTGTGGAGACCCCCATGCTGACACATACAGGGTTGTGAGGAGAGTCCCCCTGCTGACACATACAGGGTTGTGTGGAGAGTCCCCCTGCTGACACATACAGGGTTGTGTGGAGAGTCCCCCTGCTGACACATACAGGGTTGTGAGGAGAGTCCCCCTGCTGACACATACAGGGTTGTGAGGAGAGTCCCCCTGCTGACACATACAGGTTTGTGTGGAGAGTCCCCCTTGCTGACACATACAGGGCTGTGTGGAGAGTCCCCCTGCTGACACATACAGGGTTGTGAGGAGAGTCACCCTGCTGACACATACAGGGTTGTGTGGAGAGTCCCCTTGCTGACACATACAGGGCTGTGTGGAGACTCCCCCTGCTGACACATACAGGGTTGTGAGGAGAGTCACCCTGCTGACACATACAGGGCTGTGTGGAGAGTCCCCATGCTGACACATACAGGGTTGTGTGGAGAGTCCCCATGCTGACACATACAGGGTTGTGTGGAGAGTTCCCCTGCTGACACATACAGGGCTGTGTGGAGAGTCCCAATGCTGACACATACAGGTTTGTGTGGAGAGTCCCCATGCTGACACATGCAGGTTTGTGTGGAGAGTCCCTCCTGCTGACACGTACAGGGTTGTGTGGAGAGTTCCCCTGCTGACACATACAGGTTTGTGTGGAGAGTCCCCATGCTGACACATACAGGGTTGTGTGGAGAGTCCCCCCTGCTGACACATACAAGTTTGTGTGGAGAGTCCCCCCTGCTGACACATACAGAGCTGTGTGGAGAGTCCCCCTGCTGACACATACAGGGTTGTGTGGAGAGTCCCCATGCTGACACATACAGGATTGTGTGGAGAGTCCCCCTGCTGGCACATACAGGGTTGTGTGGAGAGTCCCCATGCTGACACATACAGAGCTGTGTGGAGAGTCCCAATGCTGACACATACAGGGTTGTGTGGAGAGTCCCCCTGCTGACACACACAGGGTTGTGTGGAGAGTCCCCATGCTGACACATACAGGGTTGTGTGGAGAGTCTCCCTGCTGACACATACAGAGTTGTGTGGAGAGTCCCCCTGCTGACACATACAGGGTTGTGTGGAGAGTCCCCATGCTGACACATACAGAGCTGTGTGGAGAGTTCCCCTGCTGACACATACAGGGTTGTGTGGAGAGTCCCCATGCTGACACATTCAGAGCTGTGTGGAGAGTCCTTACAGCCGTCCCAAAGTGGGGTCGTGCCATCATGAGTCGTTCTCACTTGCAAGGGAAGAGTTCATCATCCTACATCCATGTTCTGGCTGAGTGGTCCTCCTACCACTTCCAAGAGAGGTCGTGCCTAAAGTCGCTCCCAGAGAGGGTCATGCATAGCGCATTGCCTAACATGGTTAGGTCTATGGCCTTTACGAGAGCGAGGGGTCGTCATGTAGTTTGTACCGGGAGGATGGGTCGTCCAGTCGCCTTAATTAGCAGGAGAGGTCGTCCTGCAGCATGTACCAGGGGGGGATCGTCCTGCAGCATGTACCGGGGGGTCGTCCTGCAGCATGTACCAGGGGGGGATCGTCCTGCAGCATGTACCGGGGGGTCGTCCTGCAGCATGTACCAGGGGAGGGTCGTCCTGCAGCATGTACCAGGGTAGGGTCGTCCTGTAGCATGTGCCAGGGGGGTCGTCCTGCAGCATGTACCTGGGAGGGTCGTCCTGCAGCATATACCAGGGGAAGGTCGTCATGCAGCATATACCAGGGGAGGGTCGAAATGCAGCATATACCAGGGGAGGGTCGTCCTGCAGCATATACCAGGGGAGGATCATCCTGCAGCATATACCAGGGGAGGGTCGTCCTGCAGCATATACCAGGGGGTCGTCCTGCAGCATGTACCAGGGGAGGGTCGTCCTGCAGCATATACCAGGGGAGGGTCGTCCTGCAGCATGTACCAGGGGAGGGTGCAGCATATACCAGGGGGGTCGTCCTGCAGCATGTACCAGGGGAGGGTCGTCCTGCAGCATATACCAGGGGAGGGTCGTCCAGCAGCATATACCAGGGGAGGGGCGTCCTGCAGCATGTACCAGGGGAGGGTCGTCCTGCAGCATATACCAGGGGAGGGTCGTCCTGCAGCATATACCAGGGGAGGGGCGTCCTGCAGCATACACCAGGGGAGGGTCGTCCTGCAGCATATACCAGGGGAGGGGCGTCCTGCAGCATATACCAGGGGAGGGGCGTCCTGCAGCATACACCAGGGGAGGGTCGTCCTGCAGCATATACCAGGGGAGGGTCGTCCTGCAGCATGTACCGGGGGGTCGTCCTGCAGCATGTACCAGGGGAGGGTCGTCCTGCAGCATGTACCAGGGGGGTCGTCCTGCAGCATGCACCAGGAGAGGGGTCATCCTTTAGAATGTATCAGGAAGAAGGGTCGTCTTGTAACTTGTTCCAGTAGACTGGGACACATAGAGGTGCATCGTGAACTGGGACGACACAGCAACACCCTCCACCTGGAGCAGGACCTTCACGACCAACCAGTGTACAGGGGCGACCTGACCCCCTGCGTTGTGAGATCATGTTCTTCACGTCTCAGGAACTACCATGATGTTCTTCACGTCTCAGGAACTACCATGATGTTCTTCACGTCTCAGGAACTACCATGATGTTCTTCACGTCTCAGGAACTGCCATGATGTTCCTCACGTCTCAGGAACTACCATGATGTTCTTCACGTCTCAGGAACTACTATGATGTTCTTCACGTCTTAGGAACTACCATGATGTTCTTCACGTCTTAGGAACCACCATGATGTTCTTCACGCCTTAGGAACTGCCATGATATTCTCCAAGTCTTAGGAACTACCATGATGTTCTTCACGTCTCAGGAACTACCATGATGTTCTTCATGTCTTAGCAACTACCATGATGTTCTTCACATCTTAGGAACTACCATGATGTTCTTTACGTGTATGGTACTACCATGATGTTCTTCACGTCTCAGGAACTACCATGATGTTCTTCACGTCTCAGGAACTACCATGATGTTCTTCATGTCTCAGGAACTACCATGATGTTCTTCACGTCTCAGGAACTACCATGATGTTCTTCACGTCTCAGGAACTACCATGATGTTCTTCACGTCTCAGGAACTACCATGATGTCCTTCACGTCCTAGGAACTACCATGAAGTTTTTCACGTCTCAAGAACTACCATGATGTTCTTCACGTCTTAGGAACAACCATGATGTTCTTCACGTCTTAGGAACTACCATGATCTTCTTCATGTCTCAGGAACTACCATGATGTTCTTCACGGCTTAGGAACTACCATGATGTTCTTCACGTCTTAGGAACTACCATGATCTTCTTCATGTCTCAGGAACTACCATGATGTTCTTCACGGCTTAGGAACTACCATGATGCTCTTCACGGCTTAGGACCTACCGTGATGTTCTTTACGTCTTAGGAACTACCATGATGATCTTCACGTCTCAGGAACTACCATGATGTTCTTCACGTCTCAGGAACTACCATGACGTCCTTCACGTCTTAGGAACTACCATGATGTTCTTCACGTCTCAGGAACTACCATGATGTTCTTCACGTCTTAGGAACTACCATGACGTTCTTCACGTCTTAGGAACTACCATGATGATCTTCACGTCTCAGGAACTACCATGATGTTCTTCACGTCTTAGGAACTACCATGACGTTCTTCACGTCGTAGGAACTACCATGATGATCTTCACGTCTCAGGAACTACCATGATGTTCTTCACGTCTCAGGAACTACCATGACGTTCTTCACGTCTTAGGAACTACCATGATGTTCTTCACGTCTTAGGAACTACATGCACCACTAGAGAACACGGGAAATGTCAAGTTTGTTTTCGTAAACTGCTGAGTGTAAAGACTGTGGTGCAGTCTTCACGAGATGTTTAATTGCTTTCTTACTGAGACGCAGGTGAGGTGTGAGGGATCATCCCGTCGCTACATAGTGTCCTCAGGACACATCATCATGACGCACCCAACACACACCATCCCCATGGGGGAGAAGCGTCCCCATGGCCACGTACAGGGGAACCATCCTGATGACCACGTACAGGGGAGCCAATCCTGATGACCACGTACAGGGGAACCATCCTGATGGCCAAGTACAGAGGAACTCTCCTGATGGCCACGTACAAAGGAATTCTCATTATGGCCACGTACAGGGGAACTGTCCTGATGGCCACGTACAGAGGAACCATCCTGATGGCCACGTACAAAGGAACTCTCCTTATGGCCATGTGCAGAGGAACTCTCCTTATGGCCATGTGCAGAGGAACTCTCCTTATGGCCATGTGCAGAGGAACTCTCCTTACGACCTGTACAGAGGACCTGTCCTTATGGCCATATACAGAGGAACCATCTTGATGGCCAAGTACAGAGGAACCATCCTGATAGCCATGTGCAGAGGAACCATTTTGATGGCCACTCACTGAGAAACCATCCTAATGGCCACGTACAAAGGAACCACCCTAATGGCCACGTATAGAGAAACCATCCTAATGGCCACGTACAAAAGAACCATTCTGTTTACCTCGTACAAAGAAACCATCCTGATGGCCACGTACCGAAAAACTGTCCTAATGGTCACGTGCATAGGAACCATCCTGACGGTCACGTGCAAAGGAACCATCCTGACGGTCACGTGCAAAGGAACCATCCTGATGGGCACGTACAGAGGAAGTGTCCTGATTTGCCACGTACAGAGGAACCGTCCTCATACCACCTACAGAGGGACCGTCCTCATGGCCACGTCAGGAGGAACCGTCCTCTTGGCCACGTCGGGAGGAACCGTCCTCATGGCCACGTCAGGAGGAACCGTCCTCTTGGCCACGTCGGGAGGAACCGTCCTCATGGCCACGTCAGGAGGAACCGTCCTCATGGCCACGTCAGGAGGAACCGTCCTCATGGCCACGTCGGGAGGAACCGTCCTCTTGGCCACGTCGGGAGGAACCGTCCTCATGGCCACGTCAGGAGGAACCGTTGGCAGGAGGAGGCAGTCGGCCTCGCCCACCTGGTGGTATGGTCGTTGTGTCAGGGTGTGGTCGTCCAGGTAAAGAAGTGGTCTTCGGGCGGGCGGACCAGGGTGGTGCACATCACCGACCTTGTCTACAGCGGGAAGGACGACACCATGGTTTTTGTATCTAGCATCCTGCACCAGGGGGAGGCTCTGTATCTCTCACTAAGGGGAGGTTCTCTATCTCTCACCAGGGGGAGGCGGCTCTGTATCTCTCACTGGGGGAAGGCTCTGTATCTCTCACCAGGGGGAAGCTCTGTATCTCTCACCAGGGGGAAGCTCTGTATCTCTCACCAGGGGGAGGCTCTGTATCTCTCACCAGGGGAAGCCCTGTATCTCTCACCAGGGGGAAGCTCTGTATCTCTCACCAGAGGGAGGTTCTGTATCTCTCACCAGGAGGAGGCTCTGTATCTCTCACCAGGGGGAAGCTCTGTATCTCTCACCAGAGGGAGGTTCTGTATCTCTCACCAGGAGGAGGCTTTGTATCTCTCACCAGGGGGAGGTTCAGTATCTCTCACTAGGGGGAGGCGGCTCTGTATCTCTCATCAGGGGGAGGCTCTGTATCTCTCACCAAGGGGAGGCTCTGTATCTCTCACCAGGGGGGGGGGGGGACTCTGTAACTCTCACCCGGGGAAGTCCAGTATATCATCCCAGGGTAAGCCCAGTCCATCACCCAGGGGAGGCTGTGTATCTCAGACCTTGTCTATACTATCCACATGTGTGACTCCAGTTGCTGGTGTAAGGAGCCACTGGGTCTGTGTTGGTGTGTGTTCACGTGTGTGTTACTGTGAAGGACAGCCATCAGACGTGACGTGCGCTCTTTGACGGAGGATTGGCAGGGGATACCCGCATGACGTGAGGACATGAGCGGGGGTGTGAGGGTGTAGGTGTGGTGCCTGCATGACGTGAGGACATGGTGAGGGTGTAGGTGTGGTGCCCGCATGACGTGAGGACATGAGCGGGGGTGTGAGGGTGTAGGTGTGGTGCCTGCATGACGTGAGGACATGAGCGGGGGTGTGAGGGTGTAGGTGTGGTGCCTGCATGACGTGAGGACATGAGCGGGGGTGTGAGGGTGTAGGTGTGGTGCCTGCATGACGTGAAGACATGAGCGGGGGTGTGAGGGTGTAGGTGTGGTGCCCTGCATGACGTGAGGACATGAGCGGGGGTGTGAGGGTGTAGGTGTGCCAGGCTGGAGGTAGGGAGGCAGGCCCAGCGCCTGCCTCAGCCACCCTCACCGCCCCACCCGAAAGTCACCTTTACGTAATGCTATCATGATAAGTCGGAGGGGAAGGGGACGAGGCAGGAGTCACACAGGGCGCCCCACCACTGCCTTCCTTCGTCAGGAGCCTCTGTACACTCCTGTAGCAGAACCAGTGACTCTCACTGGCACCTATCAAGAGCGAATAAAGTTATAATTTGAGGATGAAGAGGCTGGATGGCTGGATGAAGAGGCTGGATGGCTGGATGGATGGCTGGATGGATGGGAGATGCGGGAGCGGAGGTATCTTTTGTTGTGGGTGGAGGGCGAGGAGGTTCTCTGATGCCATATTTCCTGGCCTGCTCCCAGTGACCTTGAACAAAGCCATGGCTCCTCCACGCAGCCTCCTCACCTGAACACCTATATTCTGAGCACATTTCAGTTGTCTTGTACACGTCCTGGAGACCGACTGGGCCAGTCATTGCAAGATTAATACGACCTGATGGGAAACACTGCAGCCCAGCCTTATAATGTGCGTCTTGGGCCAGCAGGATGCCAGATGCATGCGGTCCGTCTTCCCTCACGCTCGTGTATCTCGGTACAGAGGAGGCCAGGTCCCTAATGGGGTGGCTCAGGCAGGAGTCAGTGGGCGAAGGCTGAGGGAGACGGTGCCACACTGCATGAGGTCAGAGCCTGCATGACCAGGTGATAACGCGGCTGGTGGATGAAGCGCGTCCCAAGGTGACCTTCAACACACCCGCGACGGACCAGCACCTCCTACCTACACCACACGCCAGCAGCCGACGGTGGGCTTCACGCCGCCCAACCCCGCACCTCCCCTGCTTTAGATACCAGGGGGGAGCTGGCCATACACCAGGGGAGGTGGCCAGTGTTGGTGCTGGTGGTGCCATACACCAGGGGAGGTGGCCAGTGTTGGTGCTGGTGGTGCCATACACCAGGGAAGGTGACCAGTGTTGGTACTGGTGGTGCCATACACCAGGGGAGGTGGCCAGTGTTGGTACTGGTGGTGCCATACACCAGGGGAGGTGGCCAGTGTTGGTACTGGTGGTGCCATACACCAGGGGAGGTGGCCAGTGTTGGTGCTGGTGGTGCCATACACCAGGGGAGGTGGCCAGTGTTGGTACTGGTGGTGCCATACACCAGGGGAGGTGACCAGTGTTGGTACTGGTGGTGCCATACACCAGGGGAGGTGGCCAGTGTTGGTGCTGGTGGTGCCATACACCAGGGAAGGTGACCAGTGTTGGTACTGGTGGTGCCATACACCAGGGGAGGTGGCCAGTGTTGGTGCTGGTGGTGCCATACACCAGGGGAGGTGGCCAGTGTTGGTACTGGTGGTGCCATACACCAGGGGAGGTGGCCAGTGTTGGTACTGGTGGTGCCATACACCTGGGGAGGTGGCCAGTGTTGGTACTGGTGGTGCCATACACCAGGGGAGGTGGCCAGTGTTGGTGCTGGTGGTGCCATACACCAGGGGAGGTGGCCAGTGTTGGTACTGGTGGTGCCATACACCAGGGGAGGTGGCCAGTGTTGGTACTGGTGGTGCCATACACCAGGGGAGGTGGCCAGTGTTGGTGCTGGTGGTGCCATACACCAGGGGAGGTGGCCAGTGTTGGTACTGGTGGTGCCATACACCAGGGGAGGTGGCCAGTGTTGGTGCTGGTGGTGTCATACACCAGGGGAGGTGACCAGTGTTGGTCCATACTGCAGGTGATAGTGATGTAAGGTCGACTCACCATAACAGGCAGTCACAACACTCAACTCCTGTTGCTGTTACTGCTGTTAATGGTCCTGCTGCTCCTGCCCTGCTCCCGCTGCTGCTCCTGCCCTGCTCCTGCCCTGCTCCCGCTGCTGCTCCTGCCCTGCTCCCGCTGCTCCTGCCCTGCTCCTGCCCTGCTCCCGCTGCTGCTCCTGCCCTGCTCCCGCTGCTGCTCCTGCCCTGCTCCCGCTGCTGCTGCTGCTCCTGCCCTGCTCCCGCTGCTGCTCCTGCCCTGCTCCCGCTGCTGCTCCTGCCCTGCTCCCGCTGCTGCTCCTGCCCTGCTCCTGCCCTGCTCCCGCTGCTCCTGCCCTGCTCCCGCTGCTGCTCCTGCCCTGCTCCCGCTGCTGCTCCTGCCCTGCTCCCGCTGCTGCTCCTGCCCTGCTCCCGCTGCTGCTGCTGCCTCAGCCTACATAATGCAGTCACCAGCTGCACACTTCGTTATGACGTCATTTCTGAAACTTTGGGAAATTTCTCTAAGTACATGAGTGATGACGCGCAGCAGACGGGCAGCAGAAGCTGACCACCACATACGCGAGAGGCGCGAGAGACAGAAGTGCAGCAGAAAGTGAATACTGATCCCCTGGAGGAGGGGAGATCACACCAGGTCCCCCGGGGGGATCACACCATCACTGGCCTCCTCATGTCCAGCTCCTGGCCAGTTGACCAGGGGGATGACGGATCCTAGCGTCACACATCGTAACATCCTCAGGTTACGGTGGTAACACCTGCGTCACGTACAGTCTTCTACACAGGCAGACGCTAGAATGAAAAAATAATAATGTGCTAAAATAACGATTGACTTGGCAGCTTAGAGAATAACCTTGTGAGAACCATGTGGCCCATCATGGGTCCTTATGTGTCCTCTTCCCACCACCACCATGGGTCCTTATGTGTCCTCTTCCCACCACCACCATGGGTCCTTATGTGTCCTCTTCCCACCACCACCATGGGTCCTTATGTGTCCCCCTCCCACCACCACCATGGGTCCTTATGTGTCCCCCTCCCACCACCACCATGGGTCCTTATGTGTCCCCCTCCCACCACCACCATGGGTCCTTATGTGTCCCCCTCCCACCACCACCATGGGTCCTTATGTGTCCCCTTCTCAACACCACCATGGGTCCTTATGTGTCCCCCTCCCACCACCACCATGGGTCCTTATGTGTCCCCCTCCCACCACCACCATGGGTCCTTATGTGTCCCCCTCCCACCACCACCATGGGTCCTTATGTGTCCCCCTCCCACCACCACCATGGGTCCTTATGTGTCCCCTTCTCAACACCACCATGGGTCCTTATGTGCCCCCTTCCCAACACCACCATGGGTCCTTATGTGTCCCCCTCCCACCACCACCATGGGTCCTTATGTGTCCCCCTCCCACCACCACCATGGGTCCTTATGTGTCCCCCTCCCACCACCACCATGGGTCCCTATGTGTCCCCCTCCCACCACCACCATGGGTCCTTATGTGTCCCCTTCTCAACACCACCATGGGTCCTTATGTGTCCCCTTCTCAACATCACCATGGGTCCTTATGTGTCCCCCTCCCACCACCACCATGGGTCCTTATGTGTCCCCTTCCCAACACCACCATGGGTCCTTATGTGTCCCCTTCCCAACACCACCATGGGTCCTTATGTGTCCCCCTCCCACCACCACCATGGGTCCTTATGTGTCCCCTTCTCAACATCACCATGGGTCCTTATGTGTCCCCCTCCCACCACCACCATGGGTCCTTATGTGTCCCCTTCTCAACACCACCATGGGTCCTTATGTGTCCCCCTCCCACCACCACCATGGGTCCTTATGTGTCCCCTTCTCAACACCACCATGGGTCCTTATGTGTCCCCTTCTCAACATCACCATGGGTCCTTATGTGTCCCCCTCCCACCACCACCATGGGTCCTTATGTGTCCCCTTCTCAACACCACCATGGGTCCTTATGTGTCCCCCTCCCACCACCACCATGGGTCCTTATGTGTCCCCTTCTCAACACCACCATGGGTCCTTATGTGTCCCCCTCCCACCACCACCATGGGTCCTTATGTGTCCCCTTCCCAACACCACCATGGGTCCTTATGTGTCCCCCTCCCACCACCACCATGGGTCCTTATGTGTCCCCTTCTCAACATCACCATGGGTCCTTATGTGTCCCCCTCCCACCACCACCATGGGTCCTTATGTGTCCCCTTCTCAACACCACCATGGGTCCTTATGTGTCCCCTTCCCAACACCACCATGGGTCCTTATGTGTCCCCTTCCCAACACCACCATGGGTCCTTATGTGTCCCCCTCCCACCACCACCATGGGTCCTTATGTGTCCCCTTCTCAACATCACCATGGGTCCTTATGTGTCCCCCTCCCACCACCACCATGGGTCCTTATGTGTCCCCCTCCCAACACCACCATGGGTCCTTATGTGTCCCCTTCTCGACACCACCATGGGTCCTTATGTGCCCCCTTCCCAACACCACCATGGGTCCTTATGTGTCCCCCTCCCAACACCACCATGGGTCCTTATGTGCCCCCTTCCCAACACCACCATGGGTCCTTATGTGTCCCCCTCCCACCACCACCATGGGTCCTTATGTGTCCCCTTCTCAACACCACCATGGGTCCTTATGTGTCCCCCTCCCACCACCACCATGGGTCCTTATGTGTCCCCCTCCCACCACCACCATGGGTCCTTATGTGTCCCCCTCCCACCACCACCATGGGTCCTTATGTGTCCCCCTCCCACCACCACCATGGGTCCTTATGTGTCCCCCTCCCACCACCACCATGGGTCCTTATGTGTCCCCCTCCCACCACCACCATGGGTCCTTATGTGTCCCCCTCCCACCACCACCATGGGTCCTTATGTGTCCCCTTCTCAACACCACCATGGGTCCTTATGTGCCCCCTTCCCAACACCACCATTTTCACACCAAATTTTTTGCGCAACTGGTAACCCTCTTTCACCAGTATTAAGTAATCTTATACGGAGTTCTTTGAAACAAAATAAAGGATATCTTACCTTCTAATGCAATTTGGTTTAGGTATGTAGATTATGGTCTTTGTGTTTGGTCTATAAATGAAAGTTTACAGACACTTCTTCCTTTACTTAACAATTTAGTACCTTCCATCAAATTTACTGTAGAAAATGAAAATAATGGTATGTTACTATTTCTAGATTACATGATCCATAGTGATGGAAACAATCGTAAGTTTACATATACAGAAACCTACCAATGTATGCTCATGTATCCATAATTACTCATCTCAACATGACAGAGTTGAATTATCATCATTTCAATCTATGTTCTTTAGGGATTACATATTTGCAGTCCAGAGTTTATTGATGATGAGTTTGAGAAGATATATTCTAATTGGATCCGAGTTAAAGTACCCTAGATCTTTCATTGATAAATCTCTTAAGTTGGCAAAGAAATCGTTTTATAGAGTTCAACCCAAACCTCCCCTTGACACCAAGAACCTTTTAGTTCTCCCTTTTCATAATAATTTTACTCTACTTGCTATGTTGTTTAAATACTTTAATGTAAATGTTGCCCTCAGCAACAACAATACTATAAAGAATATCTTGATCAGGAACCCACCAAAAAGTTCTGCAGGATGCATCTATAGAGTGCCATGTAGAAATTATGATAAGGTTTAAGTTGGGCAGACTGGTAAGTATCTTTCTATTAGACTTAAACAACATAAATATAGTTTAAGAACAGGACAAGAATCAAATGCCTTGTTTAATCACGTTAAAAACTACGATCATTGTATTGACTGGAGTAATGCCACCTCAGTTATTAACTCCAGTACCACAAGAAATATCACTGAATCTTCTATTATTAAGTAAATAAAGAATGGTAACAATGACATTAGTGAAGGTCTTTACAAATTGGATGTTTTTATTGTTGATAGAATTCGCAAACAGTTCTCCTTGTCCACGTAATAAGTTTATGATAAGCTTGTTGCCAAACGCGAACGCACCCGACCTACATTCAGGTAGTCACCTGTTTAGTAAATGGCGTTCTAGCTACGTCTCTTCGTTGTATATCAACTGATTGTTATAGTTCTCTCTTATGTCTCCCCTGATGATGTGATTATTACACGAAAGTGCACTTGGGAACTTATCGTGTTTCATTTTCCCAGTGGACTTATAGGAATATGAACTTCTGCGCTCCATTGTGATCCTTTCATATATATACATATATATGAATATATATATATATATATGTATATATATATATATATATATATATATATATATATATATATATATATATATATATATATTTTGCTTTGTCGCTGTCTCCCGCGTTACCGAGGTAGCGCAAGGAAACAGACGAAAGAATGGCCCAACCCACCCACCACTACTTGTTATCACCTCCCCATTTGCCCCCTTCACTGAAGTTCCCATTTGTTCCCTTGTCTTATGCACTTTATTTACCTCCTTCCAAAACATCTTTTTATTCTCCCTAAAATTTAATGATACTCTCTCACCCCAACTCTCATTTGCCCTCTTTTTCACCTCTTGCACCTTTCTCTTGACCTCTTGCCTCTTTCTTTTCTACATCTCCCACTCATTTGCATTATTTCCCTGCAAAAATCGTCCAAATGCCTCTCTCTTCTCTTTCACTAATAATCATATTTCTTCACCCCACCACTCACTACCCTTTCTAATCAATCCACCTCCCACGCTTCTCATGCCACAAGCATCTTTTGCGCAAGCCATCACTGCTTCCCTAAATACATCCCATTCCTCCCCCACTCCCCTTACCTCCTTTGTTCTCACCTTTTTCCATTCTGTACTCAGTCTCTCCTGGTACTTCCTCACACAAGTCTCCTTCCCAAGCTCACTTACTCTCACCACTCTCTTCACCCCAACATTCTCTCTTCTTTTCTGAAAACCTCTACAAATCTTCACCTTCGCTTCCACAAGATAATGATCAGACATCCCTCCAGTTGCACCTCTCAGCACATTAACATCCAAAAGCCTCTCTTTCGCGCGCCTATCAATTAACACGTAATCCAATAACGCTCTCTGGCCATCTCTCCTACTTACATACGTATACTTATGTATGTTTCTCTTTTTAAACCAGGTATTCCCAATCACCAGTCCTTTTTCAGCACATAAATATATATATAAATATATATATATATATATATATATATATATATATATATATATATATATATATATATATATATATATATATATATATATATATATATGTATATATATAAAACACATAATGCCCTCCAACAGTAAGGACTCCAACCCCGGAACTTTTGCGTGGTAGCTGGGAATGCTAACAGCTCGGCTATGATCGCCCCTATTATACCTCCACGTTTAACAGTAAAATTGCTAACTACTCGTAATGTGGGCCTGATGGGATCTGATCGGTGCAGACCCCATTGCTCAAGGATGTGAGACGAAGAATATTCCATTACTTGTAATCGAAGTGTCATTTCCTTATTAGGGGGAGATCATAGCGATGTTCATAGCCGAGCAGTTAGCGTTCCCACCTACCACACAAAAGGTCCGAGTTCGAATCCTTTCTGTTGGAGGGCATTATGTGTTCTACGATTAGTGAGCGTTCATATGCTCTATATATATATATATATATATCCATTTTCCACAAGACAGTAGGGATTACCTCTATAAGATGTTTTGTGCTATTGATAACTGTTCATTATAAGGGTGGCTGGCCTCCTAGCTGCCTGGCTGGCTGGCCTCCTAGCTGCCTGGCTGGCTGGCCTCCTAGCTGCCTGGCTGACTGGTTGCTTGGCTGACTGGCTGGCTGGCCACTCGTATTTCCGCGTCAGGGACCAGAACGGCCTCCAAAGATTATCCTGTCGTGGAGATCTCATACCAACCATGCATGGTGGACGGAGGGAGAGGCCGGCCGAGCCACGCTCCGACAGCCCTTATTCCCTTCCCAACTCATACTCGACCGCCCGCCCAAGATTTGGCCCTCACTACCTCGCACTCGGCTGCCCACCCAAGACTTGGCCCTCCCTACCTGCCTGGGTGGCTCATGCACCACTTGCCGAAGTGGGCAGGTGGGCAGCGCCTGGGACGTATGTTCAATACACCAAGTTCAGTGTTATCCTATGGCACTCCTTGGCAGCTAGGGTCATTAGTTAGGCCCCTCCAGTCTTACAGAGGACCCTACCCACAGGCGCACGTCCTCCCAGGTCAAGGCACAGAGCAGAGTCTTACACAGACCCGACCCACCTGTCGTCCTCTGTCCTGACCAGGACCAGGGGACATCACTGGTCCTGCCTCCTGACCAGGACCTGGAGACATCACTGGTCCTGCCTCCTGACCAGGACCAGGGGACATCACTGGTCCTGCCTCCTGACCAGGACCTGGGGACATCACTGATCCTGCCTCTTGACCTGGACCTGGGAACATCACTGGTCCTGCCTCTTAACATGTAAATCACATACCACAACATGAGGGCAGCAGGTAGCACAGCACTAAGTGAGAAGACGACCTGCAAACAACGTTATGACCAAGGCGACGCCGCTTGATATCAAGGTCACGTACAGTGACTGGCACCACAACCTGCTACGTACAGTGACTGGCACCACAACCTGCTACGTACAGTGACTGGCACCACAACCTGCTACGTACAGGGTCTGGCACCACAACCTGCTACGTACAGTGACTGGCACCACATCCTGCTACGTACAGGGTTTGGCACCACAACCTGCTACGTACAGTGACTGGCACCACATCCTGCTACGTACAGGGACTGGCACCACATCCTGCTACGTACAGGGCTGGCACCACATCCTGCTACGTACAGTGACTGGCACCACATCCTGCTACGTACAGGGTCTGGCACCACATCCTGCTACGTACAGTGACTGGCACCACATCCTGCTACGTACAGGGTTTGGCACCATAACCTACCACGTACAGTGACTGGCACCACATCCTGCTACGTACAGGGTCTGGTACCACATCCTGCTACGTACAGGGACTGACACCACAACCTGCCACCTACAGGGTCTGACACTACATCCTGCCACGTACAGGGTCTGGCACCACATCATGCCACGTACAGTGTCTGGCACCACATCATGCTACGTACAGGGTCTCTCTCTAGGATGAATATCGCGGTCAGTAAGTGAGGTAGGCGCTGATTCTGGCCGCTACAGAGATGTGCCAACCATTGTCTTGAACAAGTATATTGATCACGAAACAACATGAATAGTTGGGTCAATCGTTAGGCAGAACCTACCTGGTTGGTTGTACCAAGCGGGGCAGGTGGGCCGGGAGGACCAGGGTGTGGGGCAGGGAGGACCAGGGTGTGGGGCAGGGAGGACCAGGGTGTGGGGCAGGGAGGACCAGGGTGTGGGGCAGGGAGATGCAGGGTGTGGGGAGGGGAGATGCAGGGTTTGAGACAGTGAGAGACCAGGGTGTTGGACAAGGAGAAGCAGAGTGAGGGAGAGGGAGGAGTAGGACATCCTGGGAGATGCACAAGGTCAAGCAATACTGTGTGATCAGCAACTCAACAGTCTCCTGTAATCCCTGACCTTTACCAGAGGGACAGAAAAACATTGATGCTGCATCTGTGTTGGCCAGAGCATCCTGGCCTCCCCACACCCTGACCCTGTCCGGCCTCATCCCAAACCTCGCCCTGCCTCATCCCGAACCTCGCCCTGCCTCATCCCCAACCTCGCCCTGCTTCATCCCCAACCTCGCCTTGCCTCATCCCCAACCTCGCCCTGCCTCATCCCCAACCCCGCCCTGCCTCATCCCCAACCTCACCCTGCCTCATCCCCAACCTCGCCCTGCCTCATCCCCAACCCTGCCCTGCCTCATCCTCGACCCTGTGTGGGTAGATGAGGGTGTGGAGTGGTGCTAGTGGCATGTGTAAGTGGATGAGGGTGTGGAGTGGTGCCACTGGCCTGTGTGAGTGGATGATAGTGTGGAGTGGTGCCACTGGCCTGTGTGAGTGGATGATAGTGTGGAGTGGTGCCACTGGCCTGTGTGGTGGGTGAGGGTGTAGAATGGTGCCACTGACCTGTGTGGTGGGTGAGGGTGTGGAGTGGTGCCACTGACCTGTGTGGTGGGTGAGGGTGTGGAGTGGTGCCACTGGCCTGTGTGGGTGGGTGAGGGTGTGGAGTGGTGCCACTGACCTGTGTGGTGGGTGAGGGTGTGGAGTGGTGCCACTGGCCTGTGTGGGTGGGTGAGGGTGTGGAGTGGTGCCACTGGCCTGTGTAGTGGGTGAGGGTGTGGAATGGTGCCACTGGCCTGTGTGGGTGGGTGAGGGTGTGGAGTGGTGCCACTGACCTGTGTGGTGGGTGAGGGTGTGGAGTGGTGCCACTGGCCTGTGTGGGTGGGTGAGGGTGTGGATTGGTGCCACTGGCCTGTGTGGGTGGGTGAGGGTGTGGAGTGGTGCCACTGGCCTGTGTGGGTGGGTGAGGGTGTGGAGTGGTGCCACTGGCCTGTGTGGTGGGTGAGGGTGTGGAGTGGTGCCACTGGCCTGTGTGGGTGGGTGAGGGTGTGGGGTGGCCATTTACTTATCTCAGTTTTTAGTTACAATTCCGCAGGTGTTTTCATGTAGTCGATATTTTTGTTGTGGACAATCGCTGTTGTTCTTGTTGGGCGCGAGAGAACCGTAGAGTGTACATGTGTTGTACAGCCAGGGATGGTAGCACTGTTCACTCCATGCCGACAAATGAGGTTCATTTCTAAACCAAAGGAATATAGATCAGACGAGTGAGTGATCCTAGAGTTTGTGGTGTACATCAATAGTGTCGTCTGATTACCCATGATTGTCACAAAGAGCATGATGACTGCATACATGACCAGAGCCAGCCTCCATGTTGGCAGCAGCCCCTCTACTGACCACCTCCACTAAACGATCACTACTTTACAATTTTCTGTTGCTTTTTTTTTTCCTCTATTTTTAACCGTTTGTTTTGTTAGCGTGTGGTGCATTGTGCGTGGCCTCTGCATACCTCAGTCAAGTTCAGTCTTAAGCAGGACCCTAGTGGCAGGTCGACCTTCGCCAGCCAGTACCATGAAGTTTCAGAATTGATCGATCATTCTCAACGTATCCCAGGAAGTCCAGCCTTGCCTGGGCTACGGTCCACAGATGGATGGCCATAAGACACCTTGGGCCAAGTGGGTTGGTTCATGATAGTGTCAAACTTCACACGTAACTAAGTCTCTAAATCCTTCAACGGACCCACCAACACTGTGCCCTAAGCCTCCTGATACTTTCCCTCTCCCTCTCCCTCTCCCTCTCCCTCTCCCTCTCCCTCTCCCTCTCCCTCCCACAAGTAAATCTGGATTGTGAATTTCCTCCTGAGCTCATCCTGCCCTGGGACATGCGGCACACCTTAGCCCTAGGACACGTTGCTCACTCCAACACAGGGACACGTTGCACACCCCAGCCCTGGGACACGTTGCACATTCCAGCCCTGGGACACGTTGCACACCCCAGCCCTGGGACACGTTGCACATTCCAGCCCTGGGACATGTTGCACACCTCAGCCCTGGGACATGTTGCACACCTCAGCCCTGGAACATGTTGCACACCCAGTGCTGAGACATGTTGCTCATCCCAACCCTGGGACACGTTGCACATTCCAGCCCTGGGACATGTTGCACACCTCAGCCCTGGGACACGTTGCACACCTCAGCCCTGGGACATGTTGCACACCTCAGCCCTGGGACACGTTGCACACCTCAGCCCTGGGACATGTTGCTTCTTTCAATGAATGGTGACTGCATCAGGCCATCACGGGAGGCCAGGGACCCCACAGCTGGTCGACCAGGGAACCTCTCCTTTGTTGGGCTTACCAAGATCTCTGCCCCTCGGGGGGGGGGGGGGGGGGGGGGGAGCAAGGGAGGGAAGCTGAACAGCAACAGGAAGAGGGATGGAGGCTGACAGAGCGAAGAAGGGAAAGTGACACATACAGCAACACCTTGAGTGTAGTATGTTGGTTGGGTGTAGTATGTTGGTTTAGTGTAGTATGCTGGCTGGGTTTAATATATTGGCTGGGTGTTGTATGTTGGTGAGTGTAGTATGTTGGCTGGGTGTAGTATGTTGGTTAGGTGTAGTATGTTGGCTGGGTGTAGTATGTTGGCTAGGTGTAGTATGTTGGCTGGGTGTGCGCTAGCCAGCTATCACCAGCTACACTTCCATCCCTGGGGCAAAGTTGTCACTCTCCCACTCAGCTTGGCCATGAAGCTTGAGCTCCGAGCACACCATAGCCATGAGGCACAACATGATCATGAAACACATGACCATGAAGTACAACATGACCATGAAACACATGACTATGAAGCATAACATGACCATTAAGCACAGCGTAACCATGAATCATATGACCATGAGGCGTATAACGAACATGAAGCGCAACATAAACATGAAGCACATCATGACCATGAAGTACAATATGGTCATGAGGCACAACATGACCATGAAGAACATGACCAGGAGGCACGGCATGACCATCAAGCACAATATGACTATGAAGCAAATGACCATGAAGCTCAACATGACCATGAAACATATGACTATGAAGCACGACATGACCATGAAGCAAATGGCCATGAAGCACAAAATGACCATGAAGCAGATGACCATGAAGCACATGACCATAAAGCACAACATGATCATGAAGCACATGACCATGAAGTACAACATGGTCATGAGGCACAATATGACCATGAAGAACATGAACAGGAGGCACAACATGACCATCAAGCACAACATGATCATGAAGTAATCGACCATGAAGCAAAACATGGCCATAAATCACGACCATGAAGCACAACATGACCATGAAGCAGATGACCATGAGACGCAACATGACCATGAAACAAATGAACATGAAACACAACATGACCATGAAATACATTAAGACCATGAAACACATGACCATGAGGCACAACATGACCAAGAAGCACTCCATGACCATGAGACACATAGCCATGAAACAAATGACCATGAAGTAAAACATGACCATGAAGAACATGACCATGAAGCACAATATGACTATGAAGCACAACATGACCTTGAAGCACAACATGACCATGAAGCACAACATGACCATGAGGCACATGATCATGAGCCACAACATGACCATAAAATCATTATGACTATTAGGCATGACATGACTATGGTGCTCAACATGACCATGAAACACATGATACTGAAGTTAAGCATGACCGTAAAGCACAACATGAATATGAAGCACAACATGACCATGAGGCACAACATAACGATGAAGCACATCATGAACATGAAGCACAACTTGACCATAAGACAAAACATAACCATGAAGTACATTACCATAAAACACATGAGCATTAGGCACAACATGACTATGAAGCAAAACACGACCATGAAGGACGATATGACCATGGAGCGCAACACCATGAGGCACAACATGACCATGAGGCACTTGACCATGAAGCACAACATGACCATGAAGCACAACATAACCATGGGGCACAACTTGACCATGAGATACGACCTGACCATGAAGCACAAGATGGCCATGAAGTGCAACATGACCATGGGGCCCAGCTTGACCAGAAGGTACAACATGACCATGAGGCACATCATGACCATGAAGCTCAACATGAAGATGAAGCACAACATGATTATGGGGCACAACATGACCATAGAGCACAACATGACCATGAAGCACACCGTGACTATGAGGCACAACATAACGATAAAGCAAAACATGTCCATGGGGCAAAATATGACTATGAAGCACAACATAACTCTAAAGCACAACATGACCATGAAGCACCCCATGACCATGAAGCACAACATAATACAGAGAGCAACTTGACCATAAAACAAAATAACCACAAAGCAAATCATAACCATGAACTTCAACATGACCATGAAGCACAACATGACCATGAAGCACACCACCATGAGGCACAACATGACCATGAAGCACACCACCATGAGGCACAACATGACCATGAATCACAACATGACCATGAAACAATACGACCAGGAAGGAAAACATGACTATGAAGGACAATATGACCATGAGGCACAACATGGCCGTGAGGCACAATATGACTATAAGGCACAACATGACCACGAGGAACAATACGACAACGAAGCACAACATGACCGTGAAGTACATCATCATAAGGCACAATATAACTATGAAATACAACATAACCATGGAGCACATGACAATGAGGCGCAACATGACCATGGCCAGGAACCAGTGACCATGACCAGGAACCATAACATCGTCATGAGGCACAACATGGCCATGAGGCACAACACGACCATGAGGCAAAACATGACAATGAGCACAACGTGACCATGAATCACAACATGACCATGAAACAATATGACCAGGAAGGACAATATGACTATGAAGGACAACATGATCATGAAGCACAACATACTATGAGGTACAACATGACCATAAAGCACAACATGACCATGAAGCACGATGTGACTATGAGACACATGACCATGAAGCACAACATGACCATCAAGGACAACATGGCCATGAGGCACAACATGACTATGTGGCACATGACCATGAAGCACAACATGACCATGAAGAACATCATGACCATGAGGCACAACATGACCATGATGCACAACATGACTATTTGGCACATGATCATGATGCACAACATGACCATGAGACACAACATGACCATGAAACACATGAGCATGAAGGACAACGTGACCATGAAGCGCAACATGGCCATGAAGCACAACATGACCATGAAGCACAATGTGACCATGAAGCACAACATAACCATGAAGCACAACGTGACCACTAAGGACAACATGACCATGAAGCACAACATGACTATGAGACACAACATTGACCATGAAGCACATGTTCATGAAGCACAACATGACCATGAGGCACAATAAGACCATGAAAGACAACATGACCATGAGGCAAACGACTATGAGGTTCAACGTGACCATGAGGCACAACATGACTTAGGCACATGACCATGAAGCACAACATACCATGAGGCACATGACCATGAAGCATAACATGACCAAGAAGCACAAACTGACCATGAAACGCAACATGACCGTGAAGCACAAATGACCATGAAGAACGAGTATGAAGGACAACATGACGATGAGGTGCAACATGACTATGAGGCACAACATGACCATGAAGCACATATCCATGAAGCACAACATGACCATGAAGCACAACATGACCATGAAGTACGTGACCATGAACCGCAACATGACCATGAAGCACAACATGACTATGAGACGCAACATGACCCTGAAGCACAACATAACCATGAAAGACAACATGATCATGATGCACAACATGACTATGAGGCACAACATTTTGAACATGAAGCACATATCCATGAAGCACAACATGACCATGAGGCACAACATGACCATGAAGCAAAGCGCGACTATGAGGCACAACATGACCGTGAAGCACAACATGACCATGAAACAACGTGACCATGAAGCACAACATAACCATGAAGCACAACGTGACCATGAAGCACAATGTGACCATGAGACACGGGACTATGAGGCACAGCATGACCATGAAGCACAACATGACCATGAAGCACAACGTGATAATGAGGCACAATATGACCATGAAGCACAACGTGACCATGAAGCACAACATGACGATGAAGCACTGCGGTTACCCGTGGGTGGAGCAGGAAGGGTCTGGAGGGAAGGATCCTCCCACAGGGAGACCAGGGGGTGGTGCAGGGAGGGTTGAGAGGGAAGGAGCCTCCCACAGGGTGACCAGGGGGTGGTGCAGGGAGGGCTGGGAGGGAAGGACCCTCCCACAGGGAGACCAGGGGGTGGTGCAGGGAGGGCTGGGAGGGAAGGAGCCTCCCACAGGGTGACCAGGGGGTGGTGCAGGGAGGGCTGGGAGGGAAGGACCCTCCCACAGGGTGACCAGGGGGTGGTGCAGGGAGGGCTGAGAGGGAAGGAGCCTCCCACAGGGTGACCTCCCACAGGTTGACCAGGGGGTGGTGCAGGGAGGGCTGGGAGGGAAGGAGCCTCCCACAGGGTGACCAGGGGGTGGTGCAGGGAGGGCTGGGGGGGAAGGAGCCTCCCACAGGGTGACCAGGGGGTGGTGCAGGGAGGGCTGGGAGGGAAGGAGCCTCCCACAGGGTGACCAGGGGGTGGTGCAGGGAGGGCTGGGAGGGAAGGACGCTCCAGCCAGGACGGGAGCCACAGTGTCCTTGGCTGGGATGCTCCAGTTTGTCCTGCCATAGTGGCCTACACCACATCTCTGACGTACGGATAACGCCCGTATTCCTCCCCGTCATAACGTCCATCTCATAGCTCTCATCTTTGCTACTTGTTTTTGTCATATTTTTTTTCGTTCTTTGCGCCAAGATTGTCCACATGGTCCATTTTCCTGGTGCTGTTACGTGTACTGGAGGTGGGGACCTGACGTCATCAAACATGGGCCATCAAAATGATCCTTACTGTACATGTTTATAAAGGCGGATGTTGCCAAGTGCAGAGTTGTCATTGAGGGCAGGACGGTAGGCAGGCGGGAGATAGTGCTGTAAAAACTAGTCCTGTGAACACTGGCAACCCAGAGTGTTCATCACCTGTACATACCTGGACTCACAGGTAGGCTGGGTGGGTGGGTGTTCATCACCTGTACATACCTGGACTCACAGGCTGGGTGGGTGGGTGTTCATCACCTGTACATACCTGGACTCACAGGCTGGGTGGGTGGGTGGGTGTTCATCACCTGTACATACCTGGACTCACAGGCTGGGTGGGTGGGTGGGTGTTCATCACCTGTACATACCTGGACTCACAGGCTGGGTGGGTGGGTGGGTGTTCATCACCTGTACATAGCTGGACTCACAGGCAGGCTGGGTGGGTGGGTGTTCATCACCTGTACATACCTGGACTCACAGGCTGGGTGGGTGGGTGGGTGTTCATCACCTGTACATAGCTGGACTCACAGGCTGGGTGGGTGGGTGGGTGTTCATCACCTGTACATACCTGGACTCACAGGCTGGGTGGGTGGGTGGGTGTTCATCACCTGTACATAGCTGGACTCACAGGCAGGCTGGCTGGGTGGGTGTTCATCACCTGTACATACCTGGACTCACAGGCTGGATGGGTGGGTGGGTGTTCATCACCTGTACATACCTGGACTCACAGGCAGGGTGGGTGGGTGGGTGTTCATCACCTGTACATACCTAGACTCACAGGCTGGGTGGATGGGTGGGTGTTCATCACCTGTACATACCTGGACTCACAGGCAGGGTGGGTGGGTGGGTGGGTGTTCATCACCTGTACATACCTAGACTCACAGGTAGGCTGGGTGGGTGGGTGTTCATCACCTGTACATACCTGGACTCAGGCTGAGTGGGTGGGTGGGTGTTCATCACCTGTACATACCTGGACTCACAGGCTGGGTGGGTGGGTGTTCATCACCTGTACATACCTGGACTCACTGGCAGGCTGGGTGGGTGGGTGTTCATCACCTGTACATACCTGGACTCACAGGCTGGGTGGGTGGGTGGGTGTTCATCACCTGTACATACCTGGACTCACAGGCTGGGTGGGTGGGTGGGTGTTCATCACCTGTACATACCTGGACTCACAGGCTGGGTGGGTGGGTGGGTGTTCATCACCTGTACATAGCTGGACTCACAGGCAGGCTGGGTGGGTGGGTGTTCATCACCTGTACATATGTACACCATGACCACCAGGTTCCCTTTTCCTGTAGTTTCAGTTTTCGTTTCGTGATATCTATGATCTCGGTAGATCAGGTCTTCCAGTGGGAGCTGCTCCTGGCTCGCCCTCACATCAACCCAAACTTTCCTCATCCTCATCTGCATACCATCTTGCCTCATGCCCATTAATGAGGGGAGCTGCATCACCCATACCATCTTGCCTCAAACCCATTAAAGAGGGGAGCTGCAACACCCATACAATCTTGCCTCATACCCATTAATAAGAGGAGCTCCAGCACCCATACAGTCTTGCCTCATACCCATTAATGAGGGGAGCTGCAACACCCATACCATCTTGCCTCATACCCATTAATGAGGGGAGCTGCAACACCCATACAATCTTGCCTCATACCCATTAATAAGAGGAGCTGCAGCACCCATACAGTCTTGCCTCATACCCATTAATGAGGGGAGCTGCAACACCCATACCATCTTGCCTCATACCCATTAATGAGGGGAGCTGCAACACCCATACAATCTTGCCTCATACCCATTAATGAGGGGAGCTGCAACACCCATACAATCTTGCCTCATACCCATTAATGAGGGGAGCTGCATCACCCATACCATCTTGCCTCCAACCCATTAATGAGGGGAGCTGCAACACCCATACAATCTTGCCTCATACCCATTAATGAGGGGAGCTGCAACACCCATACAATCTTGCCTCATACCCATTAATGAGGGGAGCTGCAACACCCATACAATCTTGCCTCATACCCATTAATGAGGGGAGCTGCAACACCCTTACAGACACACTCATCTTGACGCGAACAACTTGGGTAGGGTACATTGCTGTACCACAATACCCTGCCGACGGTACGAAGGTAGGGTACGTCGCTCTACGATATTACCCTGCTGACGGTACGAAGGTAGGTTACATCGCTGTACGATAACCTCTCCCGACGGTACGAAGGTGCAGGCGATTGGCGGAAACGTATCGTACGGCTGGAGACGTTGCCAGCGAGTGGGTCAAGCAAGAGGAAGATGGCGTACTGATGATGATCAGGCGTCTCATCACTACATACAGTTGCTGTTTCGTCAGGAGCGACTGCGTCATCATAAACCTGCAAATATGAGATTAGGAAAGTGGAGGGGGGGATGATGAGGGTGTTGGAGGAGGTTGGAGGCTCCCTCCAGCACACACACACACACACACACACACACGGCTTGGCCTTGATCTTGAAGCTGGGTAGGGTAGGGAGGTGGGCCAGACAACAGTGGAGAACGCAGCGCTGTGTTCACCCCACTGTGGCTGTGGCTGCCCACACTGTCATACTGGGTCATGCAGCGGCCTCTGCCTGCGCTGGCTCGCTGGGGCCATGCTTCCCTGCCAACTGGATTATATGTATCATCGGGTGAGAGACACCTGGTGTTGGCTCTGGGCAGTGAGAGACACCTGGTGTTGGCTCTGGGTAGTGAGAGACACCTGGTGTTGGCTCTGGGCAGTGAGAGACACCTGGTGTTGGCTCTGGGTAGTGAGAGACACCTGGTGTTGGCTCTGGGCAGTGAGAGACACCTGGTGTTGTCTCTGGGCAGTGAGAGACACCTGGTGTTGTCTCTGGGCAGTGAGAGACACCTGGTGTTGGCTCTGGGTAGTGAGAGACACCTGGTGTTGACTCTGGGCAGTGAGAGACACCTGGTGTTGGCTCTGGGCATTGAGAGACACCTGATGCCAAGCGAGCTTTGTCAATCAATTCCTGAAAAAAGAATGTCGCATTTTCTTCCTCCTGCCACTTGGTAAGTCAGTGGTGGAGGAAGGTCCTCCTGCCACTTGGTAAGTCAGTGGTGGAGGGAGGTCCTCCTGCCACTTGGTAAGTCAGTGGTGGAGGAAGGTCCTCCTGCCACTTGGTAAGTCAGTGGTGGAGGGAGGTCCTCCTGCCACTTGGTAAGTCAGTGGTGGAGGGAGGCCATCCTGCCACTTGGTAAGTCAGTGGTGGAGGAAGGTCCTCCTGCCACTTGGTAAGTCAGTGGTGGGGGGAGGTCCTCCTGCCACTTGGTAAGTCAGTGGTGGAGGGAGGTCCTCCTGCCACTTGGTAAGTCAGTGGTGGAGGGAGGTCCTCCTGCCACTTGGTAAGTCAGTGGTGGAGGGAGGCCATCCTGCCACTTGGTAAGTCAGTGGTGGGGGGAGGTCCTCCTGCCACTTGGTAAGTCAGTGGTGGAGGGAGGTCCTCCTGCCACTTGGTAAGTCAGTGGTGGAGGGAGGTCCTCCTGCCACTTGGTAAGTCAGTGGTGGAGGAAGGTCCTCCTGCCACTTGGTAAGTCAGTGGTGGAGGGAGGTCCTCCTGCCACTTGGTAAGTCAGTGGTGGAGGGAGGTCCTCCTGCCACTTGGTAAGTCAGTGGTGGAGGGAGGCCATCCTGCCACTTGGTAAGTCAGTGGTGGGGGGAGGTCCTCCTGCCACTTGGTAAGTCAGTGGTGGAGGGAGGTCCTCCTGCCACTTGGTAAGTCAGTGGTGGAGGGAGGTCCTCCTGCCACTTGGTAAGTCAGTGGTGGAGGAAGGTCCTCCTGCCACTTTGTAAGTCAGTGGTGGAGGGAGGTCCTCCTGCCACTTGGTAAGTCAGTGGTAGAGGGAGGTCCTCCTGCCACTTGGTAAGTCAGTGGTGGAGGGAGGTCCTCCTGCCACTTGGTAAGTCAGTGGTGGAGGGAGGTCCTCTTGCCACTTGGTAAGTCAGTGGTGGAGGGAGGTCCTCCTGCCACTTGGTAAGTCAGTGATGGAGGAAGGTCCTCCTGCCACTTGGTAAGTCAGTGGTGGAGGGAGGTCGCCCCGCAGTAAGGTTTCAATTTGCGTGGCTCCCTATATCTGCACAAACCAATCAGGGGAGCATGCGCGCCGGCACAGACACCCAGATAAAAGATTTATCGTCTCCATATCTATGTTATCAGTCAGTGACCTGAGCTTGAAGGTCTGGCCCAAGAGGATGAACAGGATGTCAATGGACTTTCTCTTAAAATTCTTGCCTGATTAGATTTGTTGAAGATATGGATGGTCAGCAACAGGGGTATGTGGGGTTATGTGTTCCCAGCACAACACACCTCATGTTGTGTCCTCTCACCATGACACGTCTCACCTTGACCCACCTCATACATACCCTCAACAAGACCCACCTCATACATACCCTCAACAAGACCCACCTCATACATGCCCTCGATAAGACCCACCTCATACATGCCTTCGATAAGACCCACCTCATACATGCCTTCGATAAGACCCACCTCATGCATGTCCTCGACGAGACCCACCTCATACATACCCTCAACAAGACCCACCTCATACATGCCCTCGATAAGACCCACCTCATACATGCCTTCGATAAGACCCACCTCATGTCCTCGACGAGACCCACCTCATATATGCCCTCGACGAGACCCACCTCATGCATGTCCTCGACGAGACCCACCTCATATAATGTCTCTATATTCAGAAATAACTTTACCTCTCTGTAGTCCATCATTTTAATCCAGGGTGACCTGTCTTGTGTGAACCTCATACTGGAAGAGGCAGTCACGTGAGGTCAGGGTGCTGGAGAGGCAGTGGTGGGGTTCAGGATCAGGGTGCTGGGGATCCAGTGTTGGGGGTCAGGGTCAGGGTGCTGGAGAGGCAGTGGTGGGGTTCAGGATCAGGGTGCTGGGGATCCAGTGTTGGGGGTCAGGGTCAGGGTGCTGGAGAGGCAGTGGTGGAGTTAGGGTCAGGGTGCTGGGGAGGCAGTGGTGGGGTCCGGGTCAGGGTGCTGGGGATCCAGTGGTGGGGGTCAGGGTCAGGGTGCTGGGGATCCAGTGGTGGGGGTCAGGGTCAGGGTGCTGGGGATCCAGTGGTGAGGTCAGGGTCAGGGTGCTGGAGAGGCAGTGCTGGGGGTCAGGGTCAGGGTGCTGGGGATCCAATGGTGGGGTCAGGGTCAGGGTGCTGGGGATCCAATGGTGGGGTCAGGGTCAGGGTGCTGGGGATCCAATGGTGGGGTCAGGGTCAGGGTGCTGGAGAGGCAGTGGTGGAGTTAGGGTCAGGGTGCTGGGGATCCAGTGGTGGGGGTCAGGGTCAGGGTGCTGGGGATCCAGTGGTGAGGTCAGGGTCAGGGTGCTGGAGAGGCAGTGCTGGGGGTCAGGGTCAGGGTGCTGGGGATCCAATGGTGGGGTCAGGGTCAGGGTGTTGGAGAGGCAGTGGTGGGGTTAGGGTCAGGGTGCTGGAGAGGCAGTGCTGGGGGTCAGGGTCAGGGTGCTGGGGATCCAGTGGTGGGGTCAGGGTCAGGGTGCTGGGGAGGCAGTGGTGGGGTCAGGGTCAGGGTGCTGGGGATCCAGTGGTGAGGTCAGGGTCAGGGTGCTGGAGAGGCAGTGCTGGGGGTCAGGGTCAGGGTGCTGGGGATCCAGTGGTGAGGTCAGGGTCAGGGTGCTGGAGAGGCAGTGCTGGGGGTCAGGGTCAGGGTGCTGGGGATCCAATGGTGGGGTCAGGGTCAGGGTGCTGGAGAGGCAGTGGTGGGGTTAGGGTCAGGGTGCTGGAGAGGCAGTGCTGGGGGTCAGGGTCAGGGTGCTGGGGATCCAGTGGTGAGGTCAGGGTCAGGGTGCTGGGGAGGCAGTGGTGGGGTCAGGGTCAGGGTGCTGGGGATCCAGTGGTGAGGTCAGGGTCAGGGTGCTGGAGAGGCAGTGCTGGGGGTCAGGGTCAGGGTGCTGGGGATCCAGTGGTGGGGGTCAGGGTCAGGGTGTTGGAGAGGCAGTGGTGGGGTCAGGGTCAGGGTGCTGGGGATCCAGTGGTGGGGTCAGGGTCAGGGTGCTGGGGATCCAGTGGTGGGGGTCAGGGTCAGGGTGCTGGGGAGCCAGTGGTGGAGGTCAGGATCAGGGTGCTGGGGAGCCAGTGGTGGGGATCAGGGTCAGGGTGCTGGGGAGCCAGTGGTGGGGGTTCCCATCTCCCACATTCAGGTGTGATCTCGACCTCTGACCCTTCCTTCCGACCCAGGAAAACCTTGACCTACTAAGGATTTTGACCTGGACTCAGTGACCCGGTCGCCCCAAATACCAGTAACTCAAACATTGACCTTGACCTCACGTGACCTCACCCAGCTATAAAAAGTAACACGGAGGTCTGACCCTACAGTTGTGCTCGTCTCTGCTTTATGACCTGACCTCGGCCATTGTAGGTCAAATTACAGTTTCCTTCTTGTTTTGTTTTCTATCGTAACAAGGTTGAGGAAGTGGTAGATGGAACCTGTGGATGATTTACATGATCCTTCCTCTTGACGCCTCTGCTGACCTACAGATGGCTCCAGGTGAGGGTGGTGAGTGGATCTGTGTGGAGGGTTAGGGTGGAGTGGGGTCATGTGTGGAGGGTTGGGGTGGAGAGTGGAGGTGTGTGGAGGGTTGGGGTGAAGAGTGGAGGTATGTGAAGGGTTGGGGTGGAGTGGGGTCATGTGTGGAGGATTGGGGTGGAGAGTAGAGGTGTGTGGAAGGTTGGGCGGAGAGTGGAGTTATGTGGGGGTTGAGGTGGAGAGTGGAGGTATGTAGAGGGTTGGGCGGAGTGGGGCAAGGTGTGGAGGATTGGGGTAGAGAATGGAGGTGTGTGGAAGGTTGGGGTGGAGAGTGGAGGTGTGTGGAGGGTTGGGGTGGAGAGTGGAGGTGTGTGGAGGGTTGGGGTGGAGAGTGGAGGTGTGTGGAAAGAGAATCATTTGAGCATTACATTCTACACGCCAAGAATGAGTTTGTGCTGAAGATGAAACAATGTAACGTCGAGTCAGAGGTGACAAATACATTACACACAGTGATACAAGACACTGCTATATACAGTGACACAAGACACTGCTACATACAGTGACACAAGACACTGCTACATACAGTGACACAAGACACTGCTACATACAGTGACACAAGACACTGCTACATACAGTGACACAAGGCACTGTTACTGGCCATATTGTTAACAGTGACAATAATACAAAGAAGTTGAAGGTACATTACAGAGTGGACGTGTAGTTACAGAATGTGTTGACCCTGGGCATGATTACAGCATAGTGCAGGGCCTGGGGGATGTGTACCAGGTTATTACTGTCTGTATGATCACTACAAACCTGTAACAACTGTAAGATTACCAGTCTGAAATGACTAATTTTGTGACACTTGTTAATACAGTGTCCCAGTGTGGGTGTTGTTCTGGATCACCTGGCCTGCCACGTGCACCTACCACGTGCTCCAGCATGGCTCCCTCTTCATGAGTGACCCAGGGGCACGGCTGCCTGCTCCTCCTGGTGGTGTAGTGCACCGTCAGGCAGACCCACCTCTGCTGCAGGGTTATGCCACGTTATGCATGACACGTGACACTCATGCAGCTGGCATGACGTGTGCCTGAGGAAATTACATGTTTATATAGCCAGACTGATCAGTATATGGGCCACTACTATGTACAGCACACACACACACACACACACACACACACACACACACACACACACACACACACACTGGGGTGTGGTGTGGCAGGAGAGATGGTCAAGTTGTGAGCAAGTCGAGGATGTGCCGACCAGCAGGCTCACCTAGACCCCCCCCCCCCCTGACCCTGGCTGACCTTGATGAAACTTGAGTTGGTCAATGAGTGTCAGCAGTCATGCTGACGTGCACCTGAGAGTGTCAGCAGTCATGCTGACGTGCACCTCACATTCAGAGGAGACTCTTGCGTTTAAGTGACGTATGCTGTGCTCAGCAGTGTGCAGCTGTTGCCTTGTGGTGAATCTGGGAAGACTTTGTTCATCTCTCACCAGACGTCTCCCAGGAGTGAGAGACAGGCAGGACGTATCCCAGGAGTGAGAGACAGGCAGGACGTATCCCAGGAGTGAGAGACAGGCAGGACGTCTCCCAGGAGTGAGAGACAGGCAGGACGTCTCCCAGGAGTGAGAGACAGGCAGGACGTCTCCCAGGAGTAAGAGACAGGCAGGACGTCTCCCAGGAGTGAGAGACAGGCAGGACGTCTCCCAGGAGTAAGAGACAGGCAGGACGTCTCCCAGGAGTGAGAGACAGGCAGGACGTCTCCCAGGAGTGAGAGACAGGCAGGACGTCTCCCAGGAGTGAGAGACAGGCAGGACGTCTCCCAGGAGTGAGAGACAGGCAAAGCACACGTCCTCTGTATACCCTTGTCATGTATGGCTGTTAGAGACATGCTCACGTGTCGCAAGGTGGGTGGGTGCTGGTGGCCTTGGTTCGAGCCCCACTTCCCGCCGCCTGTCATCACCAGGTCCAGTGGTGATCCCTCAGCCAGATGATAACTGCTCACAATCTGTCCTGGTGCTTACACCCGACCCTGAGTGGTGACGTAACATATCCTGGCCATTGTCATGGTCTACTTCATGCCTCATTCACCATCCCTTCCTCTGTCATGTTCACCAGGTATACTGTGTCTCATGATCACCAGGTATACTGTGTCTCATGTTCACCAGGTATATTGTGTCTCATGTTCACCAGGTACACTGTGTCTCATGATCACCAGGTATACTGTGTCTCATGATCACCAGGTATACTGTCTCATGATCACCAGACATTGTCTCTGCCACTGGTGAGAGCAGGGCAGCACCATCACACTGGTGAGAGTGGAGGGTGTTACCGTCATACTGGTGAGAGTGGAGGGTGTTACCGTCATACTGGTGAGAGTGGAGGGTGATACCGTCATACTGGTGAGAGTGGAGGGTGATACCGTCATACTGGTGAGAGTGGAGGGTGTTACCGTCATACTGGTGAGAGTGGAGGGTGTTACCGTCATACTGGTGAGAGTGGAGGGTGATACCGTCATACTGGTGAGAGTGGAGGGTGTTACCGTCATACTGGTGAGAGTTGAGGGTGTTACCGTCATACTGGTGAGAGTGGAGGGTGATATCGTCATACTGGTGAGAGTGGAGGGTGTTACCGTCATACTGGTGAGAGTGGAGGGTGATACCGTCATACTGGTGAGAGTGAAAGGCAGTATCATCACACTGGTGAGAGTGGAAGGCAGTAGTGTCACACTGGTGACAGTGGAAGGCAGTAGTGTCACACAGGTGAGAGTGAAAGGCAGTAGTGTCACACAGGTGAGAGTGGAAGGCAGTAGTGTCACACAGGTGAGAGTGGAAGGCAGTAGTGTCACACAGGTGAGAGTGGAAGGCAGTAGTGTCACACTGGCGAGAGTGGAAGGCAGTATTGTCACAATGGCGAGAGTGGGAGACACTACTGTCACACTGATGAGGGTGGAGGGTAAAATAAATGCCTGCCAGTATGTGAAGGGGCACATCCCTGCCAATATGTGAAGGGGGACATCCCTGCCAATATGTGAAGGGGGACATCCCTGCCAATATGTGAAGGGGTGCATCCCTGCCAATATGTGAAGGGGTACATCCCTGCCAATATGTGAAGGGGTACATCCCTCGAAATATATGAAAGGGTACATCCCTTCCAATATATGAAGGGGTACATCCCTCCCAATATATGAAGGGGTACATCCCTCCCAATATATGAAGAGGTACATCCCTGCCAGTATATGGAAAACGCACATCCCTGCCAGGATATGAAGGTTTACATCACTGCCAATATAGGGAGGGGTACATCCCTGTCAGTATGTGAAGGGGTACATCTCTGCCAATATATGAAAGGGCACATCCCTGCCAATATATGAAGGGGTACATCTCTGTCAGTATGTGAAGGGGTACATCCCTGCCAGTATATGAAGGGGTACATCTCTGTCAGTATGTGAGGGGTACATCCCTGCCAGTATATGAAGGGGCACATCCCTGTCAGTATATGAAAGGGTACATCCCTGCTAGTATGTGATGTGTGTGTCTCTGCTAGTATGTGATGTGATTGTCCCTGCCAGTATGTGAAGTGTATGTTCCTGCCAGTGTGTGAGGTGCATGTCCCTACCAGTATGTGATGTGTATGTCCCTGCTAGTATATGATGTGATTGTCCCTACCAGTAGGTGAAGTGTATGTCCCTGCCAGTATGTGATGTGTATGTCCCTGGCAGTATGTAAAGTGTATGTCCCTGTCACTATGTGATATGATTGTCTCTGCTAGTAGGTGATGTGTATGTCCCTGCCAGTATGTGATGTGTATGTCCCTGCCAGTATGTGATGTGATTATTCCTGCTAGTATGTGAAGTGTATGTCCCTACCAGTATGTGATGTGTATGTCCCTGTCAGTATGTGATGTGTATGTCCCTGCCAGTATGTGATGTGCTTGTCCCTGCTAGTAGGTGATGTGTATGTCTCTGCCAGTATGTGAAGTGTATGTCCCTGTCAGTATGTGATATGATTGTCCCTGCTAGTATGTGAAGTGTATGTCCTTACCAGTATGTGATGTGTATGTCCCTATCAGTATGTGATGTGCTTGTCCCTGCTAGTACGTGATGTGTATGTCTCTGCCAGTATGTGAAGTGTATGTCCCTGTCAGTATGCGATGTGTATGTCCCTGTCACTATGTGATATGATTGTCCCTGCTAGTAGGTGATGTGTATGTCCCTGCCAGTATGTGATGTGTATGTCCCTGTCAGTATGTGATATGATTGTCCCTGCTAGTATGTGAAGTGTATGTCCTTACCAGTATGTGATGTGTATGTCCTTATCAGTATGTGATGTGATTGTCCCTGCTAGTAGGTGATGTGTATGTCTCTGCCAGTATGTGAAGTGTATGTCCCTGTCAGTATGTGATGTGATTGTCCCTGCTAGTAGGTGATGTGTATGTCTCTGCCAGTATGTGAAGTGTATGTCCCTGCCAGTATGTGATGTGTATGTCCCTGCCAGTATGTGATGTGTATGTCCCTGCCAGTATGTGATGTGCTTGTCCCTGCCAGTATGTGAAGTGTATGTCCCTGCCAGTATGTGATGTGTATGTCCCTGCCAGTATGTGATGTGTATGTCCCTGCCAGTATGTGATGTGCTTGTCCCTGCCAGTATGTGAAGTGTATGTCCCTGCCAGTATGTGATGTGTATGTCCCTGCCAGTATGTGATGTGTATGTTCCTGCGAGTATATGATAGAATAAATCCCAGCTAGCAGGTAAGAATATAAATCCCTATCATTATGTAAGGAAGTAAATCCCTCCAATATGTGAGGGAGAAAGTAATCCCCTTGACCTTGCCTCTGACTGACGAGGGGCGGAACAGGTTCCTGTCCTGAGATCTTGTCCATTACAGCCTGGCAAGGTCAGACAGAGGCCATACTGCCTTCCTAGCATTGCAAGGTCAGCTAGAGGTCACCTTTCCTATCTAACAGCGTAGCAAGGTCAGCTAGAGGTCACTGTTCCTGTCTAACAGCGTAGCAAGGTCAGTTAGATATCACTTCCTGAATAAGAGAGCAGCAAGGTCAATCAAGGGTCACTGCTCCTGTCTACCAGGGTATTAAGGTCAGCCAGATGTTACTGTTCCTGTCTAACATCGTAGCAAGGTCAGTGAGCTGTCACTGCTTCTGTCTTACAACGCAGCAAGGGCAGCCACTTGAACACTGTTCCAGTAAACATCGTAGCAAGGTCATCAGACGTCAGTGCTACAGTCTGACATCGTAGCAAGGTCATCAGACGTCAGTGCTACAGCCTAACATCGTAGCAAGGTCATCAGACGTCAGTGCTACAGCCTAACGTCGTAGCAATGTCATCAGATGTCAGTGCTACAGCCTAACATCGTAGCAAGGTCATCAGATGTCAGTGCTACAGTCTGACATCGCAACAAGGTCAACCAGACTTCACTGCCGCTTCTGCAGTTTACATCTGACTACCTACACTGTGACCCTCGCGGGCATCCAGGTGGTGCCCGGGGTGTCAGCCACGCGGACAGGGCCCTCCTGACGACCCCAGGCGTCAGTTACATGGGTAGAGGGGCCTCCTTGCGACCACTACTGCCCCTTACGACCTCAGGCGTCATCCAAGCGGGCTTGGATCCCATAACGACCCCAGGTGTGGCCAGTAAGGTAGTGTGGAGAGTCGTCGAGGAGGAGAGAGGCAAGTCAGCAGGGAGGGTAGATCAGGAGGGAGGGCAGGTCAGCAGGGAGGAAGCAGGGATTGCGTCAGCTGAGGTGGCTTTCTGTTGCTCTACAAAGTCTGTGAATAAGATATTCAAGGTCAGGGAATATGGGTGTTAACTGGTGTGTGGAGTGATATTGTCTTCCCTCGACGCGCACCACACCACACCACAATGCGATGTATCTCGTATTCCGCTACATAATGATTGTCGTCTTTACTGGTTAATTCACGGGATGGAAGGCTCAGAAGACCTCTTGCAACCCCTACCATACATGCCACATTTCTCCATTATTATCAACTATAGTCGCTCTACTTGGATGCTTCTGGTGGGTAATACTTGCTCGGGGAAGACAGACGCTCTGATGAACCTCTTGTAGCTCACGCCTTATGTTATTTTCTTACTTTATGATTGCATAGATTACAGAGATGAACAATCTATCATGAGCAAGTCTAATCCATAATATGTTGATGTTCAAAAATCGTAATACAAGTTACTAACACCAAATCATGACGTGTGTGGGGGAAGGAGATGAAGAACCAGTTAAGGAGAAACACAAAATTTTCTAGAACAGTTGTATCAAAGTGAATGTCGCCATGTGCGGTAATAGATATGTAGGAAGTGATGGCGGTAGCTGGCAACCATCCATGCCTGAGTCATGATAACTGCAGGTGCAGCCTGCCTGAGGCGCGACGACTACCCCAGCGTCGGAGTTCCAATACACAGTGATCACACTCACATGTTGGCGGGGCCGACATTCGCTCGCGGCGCCGCCCCTGCCTCAAGTTCATGGCTCTTCTGTTGCTTATTTCAAACTTGTGTTTACTGCGCGTCGTGCGTCAGGCTGTGCTGTGTACTTACCACGATACTGGCGTGCCTTAGAACATCAAGGTCTTCTACAGTGTGTTATTAGTGTGATTTTCAGTGGAGAGTTGTGGATATAGAGTGAGGCTTGTGTTTACAGTGGAGAGTTGTGGGTATAGAGTGAGGCTTGTGTTTAATGCGACGGAAAATATGATGCGTTTATGAAGTTGAGGAAAGTGACACGATCCCTGGACTGGAGGGTAGCCCGGCTCAGGACTGTGTTCCAGGACTGGAGAGAAGCCTTATAAGACCAGATAGCATCCCAGTTAAGGAATGTGCTCCAGTCAGGAGAGTAGCCCATGAAACACTGTGTTCCAGAACTACACACTGAGTCGCCCTTTAAAGGACTATTTCCAGGGCATCTGTAGCCCCAGTAAGATTTTCAATACAGTGCAGGAGTGCTGTTGTTAAAGACAGTTCAAAGACTGGCTAGCACACCCGTCACCGACTGTTGTTACACAGTTAAGAGATCGGACAGTAGTCCCGTCAGTGAGTACAAAGTGGTCCAGCACGAACTGTGTTCAGAGTTGTGTATGATGCTGGTTGAGGTGATCAAGACTGACTGTTGACAAACTATCATTCAAAAGTTGGTAAGTAACACGACCTTGGTGTGAGGAGGGGGGAGAGGGGGGGTGTAGTACTGACAACAGGGAGACAGTGGCTAGTGTGTGGCAGGTGGGCCACCAGACACATCACTATTATAGATTATTATGTTTAGATTGTCACGTAAAGCACAGTGAACTACAGGAATAGCAGTTAAGCTGTCGCTATGCAGTCTCTTGCGTAAACAGTCATTCAGAATGCATTCCTTGGCACGCGGCCGCCTGCCTGCCAGCCTGCCACCAGTGCTGTCAGGGTCATGCTGAGCTGGGGGCGTGACCACTGTCCCTCTCATACCCGGCCTCTCTTGGTTACGTCCAAGGCGCAGCTTCTTGTCAGTCCATGGGGCCACCTGTTGTCACGTCCATTCGGTCATCTGTTGTCACGTCCATGGGGCCACCTGTTGTCACGTCCATTCGGTCATCTGTTGTCACGTCCATGGGGCCACCTGTTGTTGTTAGGTGAGAAGGGCCGCTACTTGCTTTCCCGTTGTAGTCCCACTGTGGCGGCCATGTAAACCTCACCTCTGGTCCCTCCCATGACTAACCCTAACCGAGAGAACTTATGGTCCGCTGTGTCACAGTACTGGCCCTGGGAGGACGTGTCTGTGTCACAGTACTGGCCCTGGGAGGACGTGTCTGTGTCACAGTACAGGCCCTGGGAGGACGTGTCTGTGTCACAGTACTGGCCCTGGGAGGAAGTGTCTGTGTCACAGTACAGGCCCAGGGAGGACGTGTCTGTGTTACAGTACACGCCCCGGGAGGACGTGTCTGTGTCACAGTACAGGCCCAGGGAGGACGTGTCTGTGTCACAGTACAGGCCCAGGGAGGACGTGTCTGTGTCACAGTATAGGTCCAGGGAGTACTTGCCTGTGTCACAGTACAGATCCAGGGAGTACGTGCCTGTGTCACAGTGCAGGCCCAGGGAGTACGTGTCTGTGTCACAGTACAGGCCCTAGGAGGACGTGTCTGTGTCACAGTACTGGCCCTGGAAGGACGTGTCTGTGTCACAATACAGGCCCTGGGAGACGTGTCTGTGTTACAGTACACGCCGCGGGAGGACGTGTCTGTGTCACAGCACACGTCCTGGGAGGACGTGTCTGTGCCCTAGCACTGACCCTGGGAGGACGTATCTGTGTCACAGTACTGGCCCTGGGAGGACGTGTCTGTGTCACAGTACAGGCCCCGGGAGGACATGTCTGTGTCACAGTACACGCCCAGGGAGTACGTGTCTGTGTCACAGTACATGTCATGGGAGTACGTGTCTGCGCCACAGTACAGCCTCTGGGAGCAGGTGACCGTCTGTGTCGTGCTGCGGGCCGTGGAGGTAGAGATGACAAAGTTCAGGTCAGAGGTCACATGGGCGACAGACTGATACGGGGGTCAGGTCAGAGGTCACAGGTATGGCTGACTGGTGCGCAGGTCAGGTCAGAAGTTTCAGGGGCAGCTGTCTGATACAGGGGTCAGGTCAGAGGTCACAGAGTGGCCCACTGGCACAGAGGTCAGCCGTAAGGTCACAGGGGTGGCTGACTGATAGATACATAGACCAGGTCAGATATCAAAGGGGCGGCTGACTAGTACAGAGGTCAGGTCAAAGGTCACAAGGATGGTTGACCGGTACACGTGTTAGGTCAGAAGGTCAGCAGAGAGTTACAGAAGTCCGAATGGACACCGAGGTCAGGTCGAATTTCATAGGGTCAACTGACCGGTACAGAGGTGGTTGACTGGTACCCAGAGTTTGGTGACAGGTGAAAGGGGTTAGGTGGGGCAACAGTCTTCACCTCCTCCCTCACACACCTGACAACACCTGCCATGACCCTCCCTCACACTCCATGCTACTTCCTCACACTCCATGCTCCTTCCTCACACTATATGCTCCTTCCTCACACTCCATACTCCTTCTTCACACTATATGCCTCTTCCTCGCACCCCATGCTCCTTCTTCACACTTCATGCTCCTTCCTCACACTATATGCTCCATCACACTCCATGCTCCTTCCTCATGCTCCATGCTCCTTGCTTACACTATATGCTCCTTCTTTACACTCCATGTTCCTTCCTCACACTCCATGCTCCTTCATCACACTCCATGCTCCTTCCTCATGCTCCATGCTCCTTGCTTACACTATATGCTCCTTCTTTACACTCCATGTTCCTTCCTCACACTCCATGCTCCTTCCTCACACTATGTGCTCCTTCCTCACACTGTATGCTACTTACTCCCTTCCTCATACTCCATACTCATTCCTCACACTACACGCTCCTTCTTCACACTCCATGCTCCTTCCTCACAATATATGCTCCTTACTCGCACCCCATGCTCCTTCCTCACATTCCATGCTCCTTCCTCACTATGTGCTTCTTTCTTGCACCCCATGCTCCTTTCACACTCCATGCTCCTTCCTCACACTATATGCTCCTTCTTCATACTCCATGCTCCTTACACTCCATGCTCCTTCCTCACATTGTATGCTTCTTCCTCACAATACTCCTCCCTCATTCTTTATGCTCCTTACTCGCACCCCATGCTCCTTCCTCACACTATACGCTCCTTTCCCACGCTCCATGCTCCTTCCTCACACTCCATGCTTCTTTCTCACACTATATGCTCCTTCCTCAAACTCCATGTTCCTTCTTCACACTATGCTCCTTCCTCACACTATATGCTCCTTCCTTACTTCCTCAAGCTCCATGCTCCTTCCTCACACGCCATGCTCTTTCCTCACACTACATGCTCCTTACTTGCACCCCATGCTCCTTCCTCACACTCCATGCTCCTTCCTCACACTATGTGCTCCTTACTTGCACCCATGCTCCTTCCTCACACTCCATGCTCCTTTCTCTCTCTTCATGCTCCTTCCTCACACTCCATGCCCCTTCCTCTCAATTCATGTTCCTTATTCACACTCCATATTCTTTCCCAACATTTCATCTTTCATTTTCATACAACATGCTCCTTCCTCATACTTCGTGCTACTTTCTCACAGTTCATGCTCTGGGGGACCTGGTGACCTGGTGGTGGGTATCTTGTGTCCCGGGATGAGGATATGGTGTCCCAGGGTGGGGAGGCGGTGTCCCGGGGTAGGGTGTCCTAGTGGTGTGTCCCAGGGTGTAGAGCCGGTTTCCCTGGGTAGGGTGTCCTAGTGGTGTGTCCCAGGGTGGGGAGGCGGTGTCCCGGGGTAGGGTGTCCTAGTGGTGTGTCCCAGGGTGGGGAGCCGGTGTTCCGGGGTAGGGTGTCCTAGTGGTGTGTCCCAGGGTGGGGAGCCGGTGTTCCGGGGTAGGGTGTCCTAGTGGTGTGTCCCAGGGAGGGTGCCAAGGGTGGCTGCAGGTCAGGGAGAAGAGATGCCAACAGAGTGCCAAGTCAGGTAGTGCCTCTCTCCCTCACTGTACTTGTTGCTCTTACTGAGGTGGCACGTAGCCCCTCACACTAGCCCGTCCAGTTAGGTGGCACGTAGCCCCTCACACTAGCCCGTCCAGTCAGGTGGCACGCAGCCCCTCACACTAGCCCGTCCAGTCAGGTGGCACGTAGCCCCTCACACTAGCCCGTCCAGTCAGGTGGCACGTAGCCCCTCACACTAGCCCGTCCAGTCAGGTGGCACGCAGCCCCTCACACTAGCCCGTCCAGTTAGGTGGCACGTAGCCCCTCACACTAGCCCGTCCAGTCAGGTGGCACGTAGCCCCTCACACTAGCCCGTCCAGTCAGGTGGCACGTAGCCCCTCACACTAGCCCGTCCAGTCAGGTGGCACGCAGCCCCTCACACTAGCCCGTCCAGTTAGGTGGCACGTAGCCCCTCACACTAGCCCGTCCAGTCAGGTGGCACGTAGCCCCTCACACTAGCCCGTCCAGTCAGGTGGCACGTAGCCCCTCACACTAGCCCGTCCAGGCAGATGGTCATGCAGAGTGTGGCCCACCTGTACATGTGCACCAACCAGTGACCATAGCTGGACAACCGCTGCACATCAGGGTAGCCTAATGTTGGCCCCAGATGCTGCTGACCACCTGGAAGTCCTGTGCAGCTTCATCCAGCAGCAGGGAAGGTGTGTTGCTTCTTGCAGGGTGGGCAAGGGTGGTTTGTGAGGGCAGGAGTGTCAGGACAACAGTAGAGTTACGTAATAGTGTCAGTTGTCCAAGGGAGCTGGGGAGCCCCATGCGCCAGTAACACGACCCAGCTGACCTTAAGGAACATTTGTGGAGCGCACGAAGCAACGCTGTTAAGCATTATGGTTGAACTTACCGTCTGAAACTGACGAACTGTGACACAAACGTATTTCTGGACATGGGGTACGTATTCCAAGGTTAGGCTGAGGCCAGCCACATATGATGGCATACTTGTCCGGGCTCAGCAGGTGTGGGGATACATCTGTATGCACCTGGCTACAGCTGCCAGAAACTGTAGGAAAACATATCCATGTGTGTACAATACTCTGAACATATCCATGTGTGTACAGTACTCTGAACATATCCATGTGTGTACAGTACTCTGAACATATCCATGTGTGTACAATACTCTGAACATATCCATGTGTGTACAATACTCTGAACATATCCATGTATGTACAGTACTCTGAACATATCCATGTGTGTACAGTACTCTGAACATATCCATGTGTGTACAGTACTCTGAACATATCCATGTGTGTACAATACTCTGAACATATCCATGTATGTACGGTACTGCATGTCGTAGAATGCGACTAAAAGGGAAGGGAGCGGGGGGCTGGAAATCCTCCCCTCTCATTTTTTTTCTTCAATTTTCCAAAAAAAGGAACAGAGAAGGGGGATATTCCCTCAAAGGGCCAGTCCTCTGTTCTTAACGCTACCTCGCTAATGCGGGAAATGGCGAGTAGTATGAAAGAAAGATATATATATATATATATATATATATATATATATATATATATATATATATATATATATATTGGTCACATATTTTTTTTTTTTTTTTTTTTTTTTTTTTTTCCAAAAGAAGGAACAGAGAATTGGGCCAGGTGAGGGTATTCCCTCAAAGGCCCAGTCCTCTGTTCTTAATGCTACCTCGCTAACGCGGGAAATGGCGAATAGTATAAAAGAAAAAGAAAGAAATATATATATATATATATATGTATATATATATATATATATATTGGTCACATGAAGAGAATGAGTGAGGAAAGAGTGACAAAGAGGATATATGTATCGGAGGTGGAGGGAACGAGGAGAAGTGGGAGACGAAATTGGAGGTGGAAAGATGGAGTGAAAAAGATTTTGAGTGATCGGGGCCTGAACATACTGGAGGGTGAAAGGCGTGCAAGGAATAGAGTGAATTGGAACGATGTGGTATACCGGGGTCGATGTGCTGTCAGTGGATTGAACCAGGGCATGTGAAGCGTCTGGGCTAAGCCATGGAAAGTTCTGTGGAGCCTGGATGTTGAAAGGGAGCTGTGGTTTCGGTGCATTATTACATGACAGCTAGAGACTGAGTGTGAACAAATGGGGCCTTTGTTGTCTTTTCCTAGCGCTACCTCGCACACATGAGGGGGGAGGGGGTTGTTATTTCATGTGTGGCGAGATGACGATGGGAATGAATAAAGGCAGACAGTATGAATTATGTACATGTGTATATATGTATATGTCTGTGTGTGTATATATATGTATACGTTGAGATGTATAGGTATGTATATTTGCGTGTGTGGACGTGTATGTATATACATGTGTATGTGGGTGGGTTGGGCCATTCTTTCGTCTGTTTCCATACGCTACCTCGCTAACGCGGGAGACAGCGACAAAGCAAAATAATAATAATAGTATATATATATATATATATATATATATATATATATATATATATATATAATCAACTGAATGTTATATTTCTTTCTTTTATCTCTCCTGATGTGATTATTACACTGTGCACTTGGGAACTTATCGTGCTTCATTTTTCTGTGGATAAGAAAGCAATATGCGTATATACGTTTTATATATATACACTAGCTGAGGCACCCAGTGCGGCATGGGAATAAAATGGCTTCCATAAAAAACGAAGATTTAGATAAGTTAGAAGAGCGGCCTATGTTGGCCTTGCCGTGTTGGTAGCCTTGGATGGCGCCTCTGATCCTTGGGTAAGTTCCTCATGAGGTAAGGCTGATGGCTCCCATGCTGTGAATGAGTGCGATAAACTGAGTGTAAATTATGAGGTCATTATACTGAACATCAGACACTGTCCAGGGTCACCACTCTCCTGGGTCACCACTGTCCAGGGTCACCAATGTCCAGGGTCACCACTCTCCTGGGTCACCACTGTCCAGGGTCACCAATGTCCAGGGTCACCACTCTCCTGGGTCACCACTGTCCAGGGTCACCACTGTCCAGGGTCACCACTCTCCTGGGTCACCACTGTCCAGGGTCACCAATGTCCAGGGTCACCACTCTCCTGGGTCACCACTGTCCAGGGTCACCACTGTCCAGGGTCACCACTCTCCTGGGTCACCACTGTCCAGGGTCACCAATGTCCAGGGTCACCACTCTCCTGGGTCACCACTGTCCAGGGTCACCACTGTCCAGGGTCACCACTCTCCTGGGTCACCACTGTCCAGGGTCACCACTGTCCAGGGTCACCACTCTCCTGGGTCACCCTTGTCAAAGACGGGCCAGTATATACCGTCCCACCCTTGGGCAACAGAATTCTAACGAAGCCTTTCCTTCCGTCTGTGAGGACACGCTAGCTGCTGCTGTCGAACATCTGTTTTGTCGGAATGAACAGGAGGCGACGCCTGTAGGTGCCCTTAGCGCAAGACATGTGTAGTGCATGTGTCCACAGCACCTGCTCCCTACACCGCTGTCCATAACACCTGCTGCCTCTAATTATTTCTTGATATAAGACGGGCAGGTGCGATGGTACCCTCATTATTCAGGCCATACTGGCTGGGCCACTCCCTCCCCAGAGTAATGCAGGCTTTCTCACCCCAGAGATAAGGTTATCCTCTTTTCCTGGAAGGAGACTTTCTTCTCACCCCAGAGGGAAGCTCTCCTCTCACCCCAGAGGGAAGCTCTCCTGTCACCCCAGAGGGAAGCTCTCCTGTCACCCCAGAGGGAAGCACTCCTCTCACCACAGAGGGAAGCACTCCTCTCACCACAGAGGGAAGCACTCCTCTCACCCCAGAAGGAAGCACTCCTCTCACCACAGAGGGAAGTACTCCTCTCACCACAGAGGGAAGCACTCCTCTCACCCCAGAGGGAAGTACTCCTCTCACCACAGAGGGAAGCACTCCTCTCACCTCAGAGGGAAGTACTCCTCTCACCACAGAGGGAAGCACTCCTCTCACCACAGAGGGAAGTACTCCTCTCACCCCAGAAGGAAGCACTCCTCTCACCACAGAGGGAAGTACTCCTCTCACCACAGAGGGAAGCACTCCTCTCACCCCAGAGGGAAGCTCTCCTGTCACCCCAGAGGGAAGCTCTCCTGTCACCCCAGAGGGAAGCACTCCTCTCACCACAGAGGGAAGCACTCCTCTCACCACAGAGGGAAGCACTCCTCTCACCCCAGAAGGAAGCACTCCTCTCACCACAGAGGGAAGTACTCCTCTCACCACAGAGGGAAGCACTCCTCTCACCCCAGAGGGAAGCACTCCTCTCACCACAGAGGGAAGCACTCCTCTCACCACAGAGGGAAGCATTCCTCTCACCACAGAAGGAAGCACTCCTCTCACCACAGAGGGAAGCATTCCTCTCACCACAGAAGGAAGCACTCCTCTCACCACTGAGGGAAGCACTCCTCTCACCACAGAGGGAAGCTCTCCTCTCACCACAGAGGGAAGCACTCCTCTCACCCCAGAGGGAAGCACTCCTCTTACTCCAGAGATGAAGCTGTCCTCTCTTCTGAGGGAATGAGACTCTCTCTCTCTCTCTCTCTCTCTCTCTCTCTCTCTCTCTCTCTCTCTCTCTCTCTCTCTCTCTCATAGGGACAAAAGTTTTCCTTGCGGGATGTGAGGTTTTCCCTACCTGATGGGATGTTCCTGTATATATTTAGGGAGTGAGATTGCGTCCTTCCTCTGGCTGTCCCCCCGCCCCATGTGGGATTATTTCCCTCCCTGGGATGAGGCTGTATCTCTTCTCCCTTCATGAGGTTAGCCCCTTCCCTGTAAGGGGTGACAACGTCAACACTAGCCCATACTCTTATCAACACATTCCTTGGGTTCGACCATGTCTTACCAGCCACAGTCTAGCTCTACCAGTACTGCAGCGACCCCCGCACCCCTTGCTGAACACACATGTTATGTGCGTCATGTGGGACTCCTTCACCCCGGGCTGCGTCCCGTGGGGCTCCCTCACCCTGGGCTGCGTCGTGTGGGGCTCCCTCACCCTGGGCTGCGTCATGTGGGGCTCCCTCACCCTGGGCTGCGTCGTGTGGGGCTCCCTCACCCTGGGCTGCGTCGTGTGGGGCTCCCTCACCCTGCGCTGCGTCCCGTGGGGCTCCCTCACCCTGGGCTGCGTCATGTGGGGCTCCCTCACCCTGGGCTGCGTCATGTGGGGCTCCCTCACCCTGGGCTGCGTCGTGTGGGGCTCCCTCACCCCGGGCTGCGTCCCGTGGGGCTCCCTCACCCTGGGCTGCGTCGTGTGGGGCTCCCTCACCCCGGGCTGCGTCCCGTGGGGCTCCCTCACCCTGGGCTGCGTCGTGTGGGGCTCCCTCACCCTGGGCTGCGTCGTGTGGGGCTCCCTCACCCCGGGCTGCGTCCCGTGGGGCTCCCTCACCCTGGGCTGCGTCGTGTGGGGCTCCCTCACCCTGGGCTGCGTCATGTGGGGCTCCCTCACCCTGGGCTGCGTCGTGTGGGGCTCCCTCACCCTGGGCTGCGTCGTGTGGGGCTCCCTCACCCTGCGCTGCGTCCCGTGGGGCTCCCTCACCCTGCACTGCGTCCCGTGGGGCTCCCTCACCCTGAGCCACGTCCTGGTGGTCTGCGTCACCATGGAGGAGCGTGCAGGACCCCAGGAGGGAGGGTTATAGGTACTTGCAGGTTCCCGTGGTTCTTAATGACGCATAACATGTCATACCTGGTATGTTGTAGCACAGTGGATGGGTTGTGGCGGCCGTGGTTATGGCGCACCACGCCTTGTCTTCTGTATTGTTGTTGCTGGTAGGGACAGCCTAGTGTGTCATGGGCGCTGTTAATAATTTCCACCATGTGAGATACGGCAGCACAAAAAGGCGAAGATAATGAGACAAACGATACGACAGCGAACCCCGATAATAACGCGTCCGAAACCCTGGCAGCAGACGTGGCTACGGCCAGGTGCTGCGGAGTATGAGTGTTGGCTTCCACATCATCAGTGGGTGGGCATAACCCATGCTTTACCAGGAGGTGATGCAAACACCTGTTCCTCGGGGATGACAAGGAGGAGGACGAACAAAGAACGCACCTGGCTGAGGGTGTGTGAGGCGAAACCAGTGCCAGGTGCACGGGTTGGGACGTCCTGGCACCCTCCGGTCATTCACCCAGTGCCACTGTGGCACTCACGTCTGGTTTTCAAGGTCTATCTCCCTCCCTCTCCCAGAGGTCCAGGTGACGCACCGCCTCTCCCTCTGTAATCATCCACTACATCAACTTATTCTGCTCTACACCGACACAAGATGAGCAGAACACTGCTTGCTGCTGCCCTTGTGTGGGTCAGCCATCACCGTGTTCAACCTGCATCTGCTGCTGCTGCTGCCGCTGCTGCTGCCGCTGCTGCCGCTGCTGCGCGTCATAATGAAACTATCTCTACCGGTCAGGTTGCGTTGCTCACGAAACAACTTTGTTCTGTTTATAATTACTGAACCGTCTGTATGATGGTACGTTTGTGCCAGCTTCACACACACACGCACACACACTGCATATATATATATATATATATATATATATATATATATATGTGAAGCGTCTGGGGTAAGCCATGGAAAGCTGCGTAGGTATGTATATTTGCGTGTGTGGACGTATGTATATACATGTGTATGGGGGGGGTTGGGCCATTTCTTTCGTCTGTTTCCTTGCGCTACCTCGCAAACGTGGGAGACAGCGACAAAGTATAATAAAAAAAAAAATATATATATATATATATATATATATATATATATATATATATGTATATATATATATATATATATATATATATATATATATATATATATATATATTATGCAAGTTACAGTCTTGGTAACGTACATGCAGCCGTCCGTATGGCCCAGCTGATAATTACATTCATATCACTTACATGGACCAAAATCAATGAAAATATTATATACGTTTATCCTTAACATGTTGTGTGACAGCTGGAGGGCAAGGGTAGTCGGGGCACAGAGGAGAATGGCTCTCTCTCTCTCTCTCTCTCTCTCTCTCTCTCTCTCTCTCTCTCTCTCTCTCTCTCTCTCTCTCTCTCTCTCTCTTACTGAGCAAGATAAGATATTCGGGTACAATAGATTCTTCTGAACCAACTCAAGTTCATTTATGACAGGTACAAGGTCAACAAGGGTTGACAGAGTCATCTGAGTGTGGCAGAAATTAGGACTAAGTGTTACTGTGTCTCTTTGTTCATAAGTTGTTTATAAAGTGTTACTGTGTCTCTTTGTTCATAAGTTGTTTATAAAGTGTTACTGTGTCTCTTTGTTCATAAGTTGTTTATAAAGTGCTGCTGTGTCTCTTTGTTCATAAGTTGTTTATAAAGTGTTACTGTGTCTCTTTGTTCATAAGTTGTTTATAAAGTGTTACTGTGTCTCTTTGTTCATAAGTTGTTTATAAAGTGCTGCTGTGTCTCTTTGTTCATAAGTTGTTTATAAAGTGTTACTGTGTCTCTTTGTTCATAAGTTGTTTATAAAGTGCTGCTGTGTCTCTTTGTTCATAAGTTGTTTATAAAGTGTTACTGTGTCTCTTTGTTCATAAGTTGTTTATAAAGTGTTACTGTGTCTCTTTGTTCATAAGTTGTTTATAAAGTGTTACTGTGTCTCTTTGTTCATAAGTTGTTTATAAAGTGTTACTGTGTCTCTTTGTTCATAAGTTGTTTATAAAGTGCTGCTGTGTCTCTTTGTTCATAAGTTGTTTATAAAGTGTTACTGTGTCTCTTTGTTCATAAGTTGTTTATAAAGTGTTACTGTGTCTCTTTGTTCATAAGTTGTTTATAAAGTGCTGCTGTGTCTCTTTGTTCATAAGTTGTTTATAAAGTGTTACTGTGTCTCTTTGTTCATAAGTTGTTTATAAAGTGCTGCTGTGTCTCTTTGTTCATAAGTTGTTTATAAAGTGTTACTGTGTCTCTTTGTTCATAAGTTGTTTATAAAGTGTTACTGTGTCTCTTTGTTCATAAGTTGTTTATAAAGTGTTACTGTGTCTCTTTGTTCATAAGTTGTTTATAAGTGCTTGCTGTGTCTCTTTGTTCATAAGTTGTTTATAAAGTGTTACTGTGTCTCTTTGTTCATAAGTTGTTTATAAAGTGTTGCTGTGTCTCTTTGTTCATAAGTTGTTTATAAAGTGCTGCTGTGTCTCTTTGTTCATAAGTTGTTTATAAAGTGTTACTGTGTCTCTTTGTTCATAAGTTGTTTATAAAGTGTTACTGTGTCTCTTTGTTCATAAGTTGTTTATAAAGTGTTACTGTGTCTCTTTGTTCATAAGTTGTTTATAAAGTGTTACTGTGTCTCTTTGTTCATAAGTTGTTTATAAAGTGTTACTGTGTCTCTTTGTTCATGAAGTGTTATAAAGTGTTACTGTGTCCTTTGTTCATAAGTTAAGTTTTATAAAGTGTTACTTTTGTCTCTTGTTAAAAGTTGTTTATAAAGTGTTGCTGTGTCTCTTTGTTCATAAGTTGTTTGTAGAGCATTGCTGTCTCGGTTTTCCTAAGTTGTTTATAGTGTTGCTGAGTCTCTTTGTTCATAAGTTGTTTGTAAAGTGTTGCTCTGCTTCTTTGTTCATAAGCTATTTATAGAGCGTTGCTGTGTCTCGTTTTTCATAAGTTGTAAATATAATTTTGCTCTGCTTTTGTTCATAAGTTGTTTATAAAGTGTTGCTGTGTCTCTTGTGAGCGACATGAAGGCGATGAATGTTGGCACAGTTCACTGTAATGTAGCTGAGGTTCATCTTCGCTTAAGAATAAACATTTGAGATGAATTATGAAAGAGTATGAATGTTGGGGTTCCCTCTCTGGTTATAGTGACGTCCCCAACCCACGTTGGTGACATGTCCTGCAGCTTGATGACCCAGGCAAGTCTTCTCAGGTCATGTAGTATCTGCTTGCAGGTGGCGCCATAGGCGGGGATGACAGGGACCATAATACTTGTGTGTGTGGGGGGGGGGGGGGGTCAGGTGAATTATAAGGCCACCCTAACACCTGATGAGCGGGAGGTGAGGGGGGGGGGGGGGTGGCAGGTGAGGTCACTGACCCAGTGATCACACTGAACGACTCGTGGCTGTAACTTGTGACGACATGAGGTGAGCAGCTGGTGGAGGTGCCTCACACCTTACTGCCTCCCTGGCTGCCCCACACCTCACCTACCTCGGTACCTCACACCTTACTGCCTCCCTGGCTGCCTCACACCTCACCTACCTCGGTACCTCACACCTTACTGCCTCCCTGGCTGCCCCACACCTCACCTACCTCGGTACCTCACACCTTACTGCCTCGGGTGCTGTCCTCACTCGCTTCTTCTCTGTCAGTCTCTGCTGACACCAATTGTCTGCCTCTGCTGACACCAACTGTCAGTCTCTGCTGACACCAACTGTCGGTCTCTGCTGACACCAGGTGTCAGTCTCTGCTGACACTAATTGTCTATATTTTTTACTTCGTTAACAAAACGACCGTTGGCAGTGTTGTCAGGTATAAGACCGTTGGTGGTGTTGTCAGGTGTAAGACCGTTGGTGGTGTTGTCAGGTATAAGACCGTTGGCAGTGTTGTCAGGTATAAGACCGTAGGCGGTGTTGTCAGGTATAAGACCGTCAGCAGTGTTGTCAGGTACAGGAAGGTGAGGCAGGGTGGTGATGACGCAGGTCCTGGTCAGGTGACACCACCCGTTGCCCTCACCACATGATGCTGCTCTTCCTCAGGTCATCATAGTGACAGTTGGCACTGATGGGACACAGGTTCACCTGAAGGGGTGAGGGAGGGCAAAAGTAGTCGTACCTCACCTTTGCTGCTTCGCCCTCCTCCACACCTGTGCTGGCCTTACCTACATCTGTTGGCTCTGGGTGACGCGCGCGCGCGTGTGTGTGTGTGTGTGTGTGTGTGTGGGTGTGTGTGTGTGTGTGTGTGTGTATGCACATGACCCACGGTAACCTGGCCATGTTCGCTCACCAGCCTGGGGCCGCTTGCATGCCTGCCCTTCCCTGGTACAGACTGTCAACAGGTCAGCGTGTCATCCTGGGCCACTGAGGTACACCTAGCACGCATGAACAAAAAAATGACATTTTGCATGTCTTTGATGTTGGTTTTGCGTACAGCGTAGCTAGGGCTAGAGAGGGAGACGCACAGCGTACCAAGATCCAGAGAGGGAAGCGTACAACGTCGCTAGGGCAGAGAGGGAGGCGTTCAGCGTAGCTAGGACCAGAGAGGGAAGCGTACAGCGTAGCTAGGGCCAGAGAGGGAGGCGTTCAGCGTAGCTTGGGCCAGAGAGGGAGGCGTTCAGCGTAGCTAGGGCCAGAGGTGGAGGCACGAGGACAACACACAGGATTGTTAGCTATATCATGAGTACTGTGAGGTGCAGGAGGGACGGAAGTGAAGGCTGGAGTGTTGCCGGTATGACCAGGTCAGCAACGCCCGACGTCATCATCACCAGTAGTACACACAGTCACCTACACCCCCAAATGATAAGTCCGTCACCAGTCAGTGAGAGTCGTCTTGGTGAGGTGGTGTGAATGAGGGTCGTAAGTCAGTGGGAGTCGTCTTGGTGAGGTGGTGTGAATGAGGGTCGTAAGTCAGTGGGAGTCGTCTTGGTGAGGTGGTGTGAATGAGGGTCGTAAGTCAGTGGGAGTCGTCTTGGTGAGGTGGTGTGAGTGAGGGTCACCAGGAAGTGGGAGTCGTCTTGGTGAGGTGAGGAGGAAGAACATGGTGCGCAGCTCAGTGAGGGGCTGGGGTGTGTGGGGGGAGGCACAAGTGTTCCCAGCGGTGGCAATGAACTTGGGAAAAGAAACTTGCCTGACACAGAACGCCGGCAAATATGGGTCAGAGGGTGACTGGGACGCTGGCTCTGTCGACTGCTGTGTTCGGGTTGTTGACTCCGGAGCATCGACGCCTCTGCCCAAGATGTCGACTTCCGTGCTTACATGTCGAGTCTTGGTCCAAGGATGTCGACTTTTGTGCTCAGGACGTCGACTCCTGGGCCGGGGGTGTCAACTCTGGATTCCTCTGCTGTGTTCAGGGCCAGACTATAGCTCCAGGGGACGTATTAAGGTCATAATGAGGTACATTGAACCTCAGGTGAAGTTCCTTTGTCTGTGGCCACCCGGGCCCAGCCAGCAGTGCCCCTGTCGGCACTCCCCTTCCTTAATACGATCAAATGATCCAGTACGCACTGTACACCTCAGAGCCCCAGGTGCAAGGAACCGACAGGTGTTTAAGCAGGTATAAGAATCTTTGTTAAAGTAGAACAGCTGTACACATGCGCCGGGGAGAACCCCAGTGTCAACTCAACTAATGTGCAACTCAGTCACTGTTTCAAAACTGACTGGTCAGCCATTACCCTCAGGACAGGTGTTCCGCTTGTGTATATACAGATGTTTATACTGTAAGTCTGTTGTGGGCGTTGTGAGGCCAGCCTCGCCTGGGTGTAAGTGTTGCTGGAGCCTTACACCTTGTGTTGTGAGGCCAGCCTCGCCTGGGTGTGAGTGTTGCTGGAGCCTTACACCTTGTGTTGTGAGGCCAGCCTCTCCTGGGTGTGAGTGTTGCTGGAGCCCTACACCTTGTGTTGTGAGGCCGTGCTCGCCTGGGTGTAAGTGTTGCTGAAGTCTTACACCTTGTGTTATGAGGCCGTGCTCGCCTGGGTGTTAGTGTTGCTGGAGATGTGAGGCCAGCCTCACCTACCAGGGTGTATGTGTGTACATGTTACTATGATGGTAATAATAACAGGGTGTATGTGTGTACATGTTACTATGATGGTAATAATAACAGGGTGTATGTGTGTACATGTTACTATGATGGTAATAATAACAGGGTGTATGTGTGTACATGTTACTATGATGGTAATAACAAGTATGTGTGTACATGTTACTATGATGGTAATAATAACAAGTCACGTTTTGTGTTGTTACAGGAGAGTGAGTGTGTGACGTGATCCTCTACTGGTCCTCCACCGGCATGTGTGTCCCTCATCTCTGATCCAGACAACCAATGGTGAGTCACATTGATTCTTACCCTGCCTCATCCACCTACTGACATGCCTCATCCACCTGCTTTCTTGCCTCATCTGCCTACTGTCCTGACCCCTCCACCTCCCACACTCTACTCTCCTGCCTCCTCCACCTCCCACACTCTCCTATCCTGCTTACTCCACCTCCCACACTCTACTATTGGGCCTCCTCCACCTTCCCAACTCTACTATCCTGCCTCCTCCACCTACCCAACTCTATCTTACCACTTAACACCATCATATTCCATGAAACCTTCCTACCTGTTAACATCTAGTTATTTCAAACTGTCCTACATAATACCATCGTAGTATTATGTCCTACATAATACCATCGTAGTATTCTGTCCTACACAATACCATCGTAGTATTCTGTCCCACATAATACCATCGTAGTATTCTGTCCTAAACAATACCATCGTATTATTATGTCCTACATGATACCATAGTAGTATTATGTCCTACATGATACCATCGTAATATTATGTCCTACACAATACCATCGTAGTATTATGTCCTACATGATACCATAGTAGTATTATGTCCTACACAATACCATCGTAGTATTATGTCCTACATGATACCATAGTAGTATTATGTCCTCCACAATACCATCGTAGTATTATGTCCTACATGATACCATCGTAGTATTATGTCCTACATGATACCATCGTAGTATTATGTCCTACATGATACCATAGTAGTATTATGTCCTACATGATACCATAGTAGTATTATGTCCTCCACAATACCATCGTAGTATTATGTCCTACATGATACCATAGTAGTATTATGTCCTACATGATACCATCGTAGTATTATGTCCTACATGATACCATAGTAGTATTATGTCCTACATGATACCATCGTAGTATTATGTCCTCCACAATACCATAGTAGTATTATGTCCTCCACAATACCATCGTAGTATTGTCCTACATGATACCATAGTAGTATTATGTCCTACATGATACCATCGTAGTATTATGTCCTACATGATACCATCGTAGTATTATGTCCTACATGATACCATCGTAGTATTGTCCTACATGATACCATAGTAGTATTATGTCCTACATGATACCATAGTAGTATTATGTCCTCCACAATACCATCGTAGTATTATGTCCTACATGATACCATAGTAGTATTATGTCCTACATGATACCATCGTAGTATTATGTCCTACATGATACCATAGTAGTATTATGTCCTACATGATACCATCGTAGTATTATGTCCTCCACAATACCATAGTAGTATTATGTCCTCCACAATACCATCGTAGTATTGTCCTACATGATACCATAGTAGTATTATGTCCTACATGATACCATAGTAGTATTATGTCCTACATGATACCATAGTAGTATTCTATGAAACTACAGTATCTCTTTACTATCTTTCTTGTTAGTATCTTATTCTGTAATGCCAACTTACCACTTTAAGTTGTCTTTCCACTTAACGTGGCCTTACCACATAAAGTTACTACTAAATGTTGTTTTACTACATAACGTGGTCTTTAACTTAACATGGTCTTACTACTTAACGTGGTCTTATCACTTAACATGGTCTTACTACTTAACGTGGTCTTATCACTTGACATGGTCCTACTACTTAATGTGGTCTTATCACTTAACGTGGTCTTACCACTTAACATGGTCTTACCACTTAACATGGTCCTTACTACTTAACATGGTCTTACCACTTAACATGGTCTTACTACTTAACGTGGTATTGCTACTAAAATTGTCTTGCCACTTAACGTTGTCTTGCCACTTAACGTTGTCTTACCACTTAACTTTGTCTTCCCACTTAACGTTGTCTCTCCACTTAACGTTGTATTGCCACTTAACGTAGTCTTACCACTTAACGTTGTTTTGCCACTTAACGTTGTCCTACCTCTCAATGTTGTCACTTAACGTTGTATTGCCACTTAACGTTGTCTTACCACTTAACGTTGTTTTGCCACTTAACGTTGTCCTGCCTCTCAATGTTGTCACTTAACGTTGTCTTACCACTTAACGTTGTCTTACCACTTAAGACGAACATCATACCACTATCTTAACCTAGACCACTATTTGACCTCCCACCTCTGTACCGCTGAACACAATTTTGCCATTCAAAATGTTATCACTGTTGTTACCCTTAGACATAATCTTATCCCGTAAGACTCAGTGTTACCACTTATCCCGTAAGACTCAGTGTTACCACTTAACTTTCTCTTACTCATTACCACTAGTTTTCCCAATAATATTACCGTATCCTTATTTTACATTCTCAACACTGTCCTACCTCCAGACATTATCTTACTTTTCACCATTATCTTATCCCTCTTCTCATTTTCTACCCATCAGCACTGTCTTACCCCTGACCACAATCTTACCCTTAACCATTAACTCACCTCTGACCACTGTATCACCCCTGACCATTGTCTTACCACTGGCCACTATCTTACCCCAGTCCACTATCTTACCCCTGATCACTATCTTATCATTGACCAATATCATATCCCAGTCCACTATCATACCACTGACCACTATCTTACCCCAGTCCTCTATCTTAGCCACTGATCACTCTCTTACCCCAGGCTACCATCTTACCACTGACCACTATGTTCTCCCTGCCTACTAAGCACTGACCACTGTCTTACCCCAGTCCACTATCTTACCACTGACCGCTATCTTACCCATGGTTACTATCTTACCACAGACCACTGTTACCCCTGGCTGCTCAGCACTGACCACTATCTTACCCCAGTCCACTATCTTACCCCCGGCTACTGTTTTACCACTGACCACTACCTTACCCCTGACCACTATCTTACCACTGACAACTATCTTACCTCTTACCACTATGTTACCCCTAACAATTATCATATACCTGACAACTATCATACCCATGACCACTATTTTACCCCTAGACCACTATCTTACTCCTGGCTAGTGCAGTAAGCACTATCTTACCACTGACCATTATCTTACCACTGACAACTATCTTTGACCACTATCTTACCCCTGACAACTATCTTACCCCTGACAACTATCTTACCTTTGACCATTATGTTACCCCTGGTAACTATCGTAGCTTATCTTAGCTCTCACCACTATCTTACCCCTACCACTGACTTACCGCTGACCACTATCTTACCTCTGACCACTATCTTATTCCCGACAACTATCTTACCTTTGACCACTGTTATGCCTGACAACTATCTTATACCTGACCTCTATCATATCACTGACCACTATCTTACCCTTGACCACTATCTTAATTGTGACAACTGTATTATCGCTGACCTCTATCTTACTCATGACCATCTTACTCTTGACCACTATCTCACCACTGACCGCTATCTTACCCTTGACCACTATCTCACCACTGTATTACCCCTGACCACTATCTTACCCATGACCACTATCTCACCACTGACCACTATCTTACCCTTGACCATTATCTTACCACTGACCGCTATCTTATTCCTGATCACTATCTTACCCCTGACGTTTATCTTACACTCGACAAACTATCTTACACTTGACCATTATCTTAAAACTGACCACTATCTTACCCCTAACCACTATCTTACCTATGACCACTACTTTACTTATGACCACTATCTTACCCTTGACCACTCTCTTACCCCAACCACTATCTTACCCCGACCACTAACTTACTCTTGACCTCTGTCTTACCGCTGACTACTATCTTACCTCTGACCACTATCTTGCCCTTGACCACTGTCTTAACACTGACCACTATTTTACCCTTGATCACTATCTTACCCTTGACCACTATCTTACCACAGACCCTATCTTACCCATGACCACTATCTCACCACTGACCGCTATCTTAGCCTTGACCACAATCTTGCCACTGACCCTATCTTACCCATGATCACTATCTCACCACTAACCGTTGTCTTACCCTTGACCACTATCTTACCACGGATCTCTATCTTATTCCTGACCTTTATCTTACCTTTGACCATTATCTTAACACTGACTGCTATCTTACCCTTGACCATTACCTTACCCTTGACCACTATCTTACCACTGACCGCTATCTTACCCATGACCACTATCTTACCACTGACCACTATCTCACCACTGACCACTATCTTACTCTGACCTCTATCTTACTCCTGACCACTATCTTACCCTTGACCACTATTTTAACATTGACCACTATCTTACCAATATTATCCTGTATATTCATATTGGGCCGTAACTCACTCACTTAATACTATTTTACTTTATTTTGAAATGATGGTAGTTTATTATATGTATATCCATTTGTACATACCTAAGTCTGACCTGTTGTGTATGTGTGACTATGGCTGACCTGTTTTGTGTATGTGTGACCATGGTTGACCTGTGTTGTGTATGCGTGACCATGGTTGACCTGTGTTGTGTATGTGTGACCATGGTTGACCTGTGTTGTGTATGTGTGACCATTCTGACCTGTGTTGTGTATGTGTGACCATGTCTGACCTGTGTTATGTATGTGTAACCATGGTTGACCTGTGTTATGTATGTGTGACCATGGTTGACCTGTGTTGTGTATGTGTGACCATGGTTGACCTGTGTTATGTATGTGTGACCATGGTTGACCTGTGTTATGTATGTGTGACCATGGTTGACCTGTGTTATGTATGTGTAACCATGTCTGACCTGTGTTGTGTATGTGTAACCATGTCTGACCTGTGTTGTGTATGTGTAACCATGTCTGACCTGTGTTGTGTATGTGTAACCATGGTTGACCTGTGTTGTGTATGTGTAACCATGTCTGACCTGTGTTGTGTATGTGTAACCATGGTTGACCTGTGTTGTGTATGTGTGACCATGTCTGACCTGTGTTGTGTATGTGTAACCATGGTTGACCTGTGTTGTGTATGTGTGACCATGGTTGACCTGTGTTGTGTATGTGTGACCATGGTTGACCTGCATCAGTATGTCTGACCACTCCTGCCTCTACAGCCAGCCGAGATGGGTGAGGACTGGAACCTAGACTCTATCAAGGAGGAAGAATGGGAGGAGCGAGCGGTGTACCTGGTGCCCGACACGCCCACTGAGGACAACTGTCCCAACCACGCCACACTCTCGCTACCCCGCAACCTGGTCCTCAAGGCCTCCCAGACAATATCAGACGTGAGTATCAACATATCTGCTCCCGGCCACTCTGGGAGCTGGGTGGCCATGATCAAGTGGTAAGTGGCCTGGTTCAGGTGGGTGGGTGGCCATGATCAAGTGGGTAAGTGGCCAGGTTCAGGTGGGTGGGTGGCCATGATTGATCAAGTGGTAAGTGGCCAGGTTCAGGTGGGTGGGTGGCCATGATCAAGTGGGTAAGTGGCCTGGTTCGGATGGATGGGTGGCCATGATCAAGTGGTAAGTGGCCAGGTTCAGGTGGATGGGTGGCCATGATCAAGTGGGTAAGTGGCCAGGTTCAGGTGGATGGGTGGCCATGATCAAGTGGGTAAGTGGCCAGGTTCAGGTGGATGGGTGGCCATGATCAAGTGGGTAAGTGGCCAGGTTCAGGTGGGTGGGTGGCCATGATCAAGTGGGTATGTGGCCAGGTTCAGGTGGATGGGTGGCCATGATCAAGTGGGTAAGTGGCCAGGTTCAGGTGGGTGGGTGGCCATGATCAAGTGGGTAAGTGGCCTGGTTCGGATGGATGGGTGGCCATGATCAAGTGGGTAAGTGGCCAGGTTCAGGTGGGTGGGTGGCCATGATCAAGTGGGTAAGTGGCCAGGGTGGGTGGTCAGGTGGATGGGTGGCCATGATCAAGTGGGTAAGTGGCCAGGTTCGGATGGATGGGTGGCCATGATCAAGTGGGTAAGTGGCCAGTTTCAAGTGGGTGGGTGGCCATGATCAAGTGGGTATGTGGTCATGTTCAGGTAGATGGGTGGCCAGGAGGAATGGACCTGATCCAGGAAGAGAGAGAGAGTCAGTTGTTGGATTGCAGTGATCGTCAGTGGCGGCCATACATATGATACAGTTAGTTGGTGTTGTGTGAGGTGCAGCGGTCATGGAAGGGTCGGGTCTGACGTGGAGTTGTGTTGCCCCAGCAGGTAATGGGCATCTGGAGCACCGACTACATCCCCCGTGGCACGCGCTTCGGTCCGCTGGTCGGGAAGCGCTACGCCAAGGACGAAGTGCCCAAGACAGCCAACAGGAAGTACTTCTGGCGGGTAGGTGACGCAGGACACACCCTTCCTCCCTCCCTGTGGTACAGGACACACCCTTCCTCCCTCCCTGTGGTACAGGACACGCCCTTCCTCCCTCTGTGTGGTACAGAACACAGCCTTCCTCCCTCCGTGTGGTACAGGACACACCCTTCCTCCCTCCATGTGGTACAGGACACACCCTTCCTCCCTCCCTGTGGTACAGGACACACCCTTCCTCCCTCCCTGTGGTACAGGACACGCTCTTCCTCCCTCCCTGTGGTACAGGACACACCCTTCCTCCCTCCATGTGGTACAGGACACACCCTTCCTCCCTCCCTGTGGTACAGGACACACCCTTCCTCCCTCCCTGTGGTACAGGACACGCTCCTTCCTCCCTCCCTGTGGTACAGGACACACCCTTCCTCCCTCCCTGTGGTACAGAACATACCCTTCCTCCCTCCCTGTGGTACAGGACACACCCTTCCTCCCTCCCTGTGGTACAGGACACACCCTTCCTCCCTCCGCGTGGTACAGGACACACCCTTCCTCCCTCCCTGTGGTACAGGACACACCCTTCCTCCCTCCCTGTGGTACAGGACACACCCTTCCTCCCTCCCTGTGGTACAGGACACACCCTTCCTCCCTCCCTGTGGTACAGAACACACCCTTCCTCCCTCCCTGTGGTACAGAACACACCCTTCCTCCCTCCCTGTGGTACAGGACACACCCTTCCTCCCTCCCTGTGGTGCAGGACACACCCTTCCTCCCTCCCTGTGGTACAGGACACACCCTTCCCTGTGGTTTACAAGTGTCTGGTGCAGGGTAACGCTGCTTTCTGGTACTTGGGTTAATGGCATGATATTCATCTCCATTAAGGTCTATAGATGCATTACAGAGCTGTGTTACAAGTGTGGCACTAGTATAACATTGTGTTATATATGGTAGTGGGAGACGGCAAGAGGCGATGCCTGTGCTGGTGATCATAGAGGACACGCTGCTCCTGTGACTCAGATAATAAGCAACTGTTGGTCATGGCTTACTGGTGACTGGTTCTTATCTCTTGTTTCTTAGGTGGATGTGGTCGTGGGAAAACGATTGGAGGTAAATAACCTGATATTCTTAGTACACTTGCATGTCCTCTTCTTGCCTTGTCACCTCTGTTGCCTGCACTGCCTTCTTCACACACCTAACCTTGCTTAAGACATGTATTACCTGCGTCTTCCTCTGTCTGCCTACACCACAATAAGCACCATTTCTGGTTGTGCCTTCCTCACAGCTTTCACGATTGCAACAGGTAGCTGCTTCTGCCTTATATTCTTGACGTCATCAGTAAACACTCTCCCTCAAGCTGTCTGCCTCAGCTAGAGGTGTCAACATCCTCCAGACCAGAGATATTGTATATCTTGCATTTACTTTCTTGCTTTTGCTCGTGCAAGATGTACCATGGCTCATGGCTCTCAAGATGTGTCACGCTCATCTTGCCCCTCATTGTCTTGTATCCCTTACATTGATCGCATACTTATCCAGCAACTTTTAGTAGGTATGTTTGTTGTGCTTGGCTCTGTCCCTCAGTTCTTCTTGCTAATTTAGAATTAATGACTAAAGTCAAACTTTAGTGAGATGTAATGTTGATAAAAGTACTAACCTCAGTGTACTAACCTCAGTGTACTAACCTCAGTGTACTAACCTCAGTGTATGAACCTCAATGTTACTTTGATCAGAACGTGTTGAGCATCATATACTCTGCTGCCCCAGCTGGAGTATATGATATCATAGTGGTCAGGATGCCCCCAAGATAACCTGTCCCTCCCTCTGGTGTGTCTTCATATGAACGTGTTATCTACCCCGGCCTGGTTCTCTCCTCACCCCACGAACCTCCCCCTCCCTGCAGGTGTACCGTGGTGACGAGCTCTACTACTACATAGACGGCTACGACACCAGCAAGGCCAACTGGATGCGTTACGTGAACCCAGCCTACAGCTCCGAGGCTCAGAACCTTATTGCTTGTCAGTACAAGGTAAGTCAGACCTCCCTGCCTCCCTCCCTACCTGCTCACTGTACCAGGTAGTCGCTCGCTCCCTCACAGGATGGATACAGTAACCTCTACCACACAACCCCATCACAGGACGGATACAGTAACCTCTACCACACAACCCCATCACAGGATGGATACAGTAACCTCTACCACACTACACCATCACAGGATGGATACAGTAACCTCTACCACACAACCCCATCACAGGATGGTTACAGTAACCTCTACCACACAACCCCATCACAGGATGGTTACAGTAACCTCTACCACACAACCCCATCACAGGATGGTTACAGTAACCTCTACCACACAACCCCATCACAGGATGGTTACAGTAACCTCTACCACACAACCCCATCACAGGATGGATACAGTAACCTCTACCACACAACCCCATCACAGGATGGATACAGTAACCTCTACCACACAACCCCATCACAGGATGGATACAGTAACCTCTACCACACAACCCCATCACACGATGGATACAGTAACCTCTACCACACAACCCCATCACAGGATGGATACAGTAACCTCTACCACACAACCCCATCACAGGATGGATACAGTAACCTCTACCACACAACCCGATCACAGGATGGATACAGTAACCTCTACCACACTACCTCATCACAGGATGGATACAGTAACCTCTACCACACAACCCCATCACAGGATGGATACAGTAACCTCTACCACACAACCCCATCACAGGATGGATACAGTAACCTCTACCACACAACCCCATCACAGGATGGATACAGTAACCTCTACCACACAACCCCATCACAGGATGGATACAGTAACCTCTACCACACTACCCCATCACAGGATGGATACAGTAACCTCTACCACACAACCCCATCACAGGATGGATACAGTAACCTCTACCACACAACCCCATCACAGGATGGATACAGTAACCTCTACCACACAACCCCATCACACGATGGATACAGTAACCTCTACCACACAACCCGATCACAGGATGGATACAGTAACCTCTACCACATTACCTCATCACAGGATGGATACAGTAACCTCTACCACACAACCCCATCACAGGATGGATACAGTAACCTCTACCACACAACCCCACCACAGGATGGATACAGTAACCTCTACCACACAACCCCATCACAGGATGGATACAGTAACCTCTACCACACAACCCCATCACAGGATGGATACAGTAACCTCTACCACACAACCCCATCACAGGATGGATACAGTAACCTCTACCACACAACCCCATCACAGGATGGATACAGTAACCTCTACCACACAACCCCATCACAGGATGGATACAGTAACCTCTACCACACAACCCCATCACAGGATGGATACAGTAACCTCTACCACACAACCCCATCACCCGATGGATACAGTAACCTCTACCACACAACCCCATCACTGGATGGATACAGTAACCTCTACCACATTACCCCATCACAGGATGGATACAGGAACCTCTACCACACTACCCCATCACAGGATGGATACAGTAACCTCTACTACACAACCCCATCACAGGTTGGATACAGTAACCTCTACCACACAACCCCATCACAGGATGGATACAGTAACCTCTACCACATAACCCCCTCACAGGATGGATACAGTAACCTCTACCACACAACCCCATCACAGGATGGTTACAGTAACCTCTACCACACAACCCCATCACAGGATGGATACAGTAACCTCTACCACACAACCCCATCACAGGATGGATACAGTAACCTCTACCACACAACCCCATCACAGGATGGATACAGTAACCTCTACCACACAACCCCATCACAGGATGGTTACAGTAACCTCTACCACATTACCCCATCACAGGATGGATACAGTAACCTCTACCACACAACCCCATCACAGGATGGATACAGTAATCTCTACCACACAACCCCATCACAGGATGGATACAGTAACCTCTGTCACACAATCCCATCACAGGATGGATACAGTAACCTCTACCACACAACCCCATCATAGGATGGATACAGTAACCTCTACCACACAACCCCATCACAGGATGGTTACAGTAACCTCTACCACATTACCCCATCACAGGATGGATACAGTAACCTCTACCACACAACCCCATCACAGGATGGATACAGTAATCTCTACCACACAACCCCATCACAGGATGGATACAGTAACCTCTGTCACACAATCCCATCACAGGATGGATACAGTAACCTCTACCACACAACCCCATCACAGGATGGATACAGTAATCTCTACCACACAACCCCATCACAGGATGGATACAGTAACCTCTGTCACACAACCCCATCACAGGATGGATACAGTAACCTCTACCACACAACCCCCTCACTCACTGCCCATATCCTGAAGACACTTGTATTGCCCATACATTTTGTGTTCGTAACTGCGGGGTCGGCACAAGCATGGTGCTCAGTGTTTGGTACTGGGTCAAGGATATTCTAGATACACGTTAATGAAACGGTGGAATATATTTGTGAATATTATGATGTACATATTATTAAGCATATAATATTGTCATTATATCATAGTCCTGCTCGCCTACCCCCAGAAGGTCTTGCCCGTTTCTTGACGTGTACCGCTCACCGCAGGGAGAGCAAACAGTGGGTAGGTGACATTTTATAGATGAGACATTACAGAGTAAGGCGATGCTAACGTCGTTATGTTGCTCATTACAGTCTAACATCTACTTCTACACGATCAAGCCCATCCTGCCCAACCAGGAGCTGCTCGTCTGGTACTGTCGAGAGTTCGCCACCAGGCTCAACTACCCCCTCACTGGCGAGCTCATGCTACAGAAAATTCGTAAGTTTGGCTACCGTTACATCTTACAGCTGTATCTGTAGTGTACACTTATACTCTTACAGCTGTATCTGTAGTGTACAGCTTCACTGAGATATAAGTAATATGTATCATCTGTGTGTGTTTAGCTGTGAACAAAATATATGTGCAAACATTTGTTTGAGGGACACCTGTCACGGATTCCATCTCCTCCGTAAGCAGGCCTGCAGGTGAGTGAGGCAGATGTGAAAGAGGAACCGGAAGCCATCGTAGCCAAGAGCTCTACCACGTCCCCTGTTGGCCCTACAGCCGCTCGCTCGCCTCCCGTGGCTTCTCCAACTCAGTTTGAGGCTCGCAATGGCCAACTGACCCCAACAGAAGGTTCTGTAAGGTCCGACGAAGGTTACGATAGCAATGGCTACCATCACGACTTCAATATGCCAGAAGATTCTTCCGATTCAGAAGGCGACAATAATTATGTACTTGACTTTAGGTAATTGTTTTTCTTCGTCTTCCTCATACATGTTGTTTTTGTAATATGATTTAACTTGGGTATATTTATACAGATCATTTTACTAAGATATTTTATCTCTTCAGCAAGAAGAAGAGGAAAGAGTCTCCAATACGGAACGAAGAAGTTGAGCTTCGCAATGAATACCGAAAAGTGAAGATCAAAATGTCCCGAGCCTACCACTACCGCTCCAAATCTACTGGGTCAGACTCCTCGGAGAAGGAGAAGTCAGTATCGCCGCCGTTAGAGCGTCAGCAAGCCATGGACGAGCCACAAGTAACGCCACTGATGGAGTCCATGCCACAGCCCCTACCGCACGCGTCGTCCAGACCCTCCCCAACCTCCGCCCATTCCAGTAAACGGGACATCCAGGACTCGTCACCCACCCGCCGCTCGCCACCCTACGTGCCACCCACTCACTACGCCTCCTTCGCCGAGCAGACTCCCCGCGTGGACTCTGTTATGGAGAAGGAACAGCGTCCTGAAAGCACACAGGATATCGGCAGTCAGCCTGGCCGGAGGTATCCCCTCACGGACCACTCCATTCACCAGGCTCCAGAAGTATCCCGGCCCACAGAAATGGCCCGCCCCGACACCCGTTCTGCCCCGGTGTTCCCAGACTCACGCATGCCAGTCCTGCCAGACACTGGCCTTCCTGGCATCACCATAACAAAACAGCAGATGTCTCCGGACACCCGGCAGTCTCACATACCAGACACCCGCATGGGTCTGCCATCTGTGGTACGGATGCCACTGCCTCATGATTCACGGCCAGGGCGCCACCCGCTGCCATCAATGACACGACTGCCAGGTCTGCCACCCAATGTCAACACTATGCCCGCACGCCTCCCTGTCATGCCACCTCAGGACCCCCGTATCACCGTTGCCCCTGACCCGCGCCTGCCTGTGCCACCTGACACAAGACATTCTATACAGCCGGACACGCGACACTCAGGGCTTCAAGACACCCGACACCCTCCCTCTGCCGACACCAGGCTCCCGCTACCACCAGACACCCAGCTGGGATCACCTCGTCCATCTGGATCCATCCTGGAAAATATTCTGTTGCGACGACTGGGTGGGAAGGACGAGGCAGACACCACCCAGTCCTCGACCACAACACACAGAGATCTGAAGGAACCCGTCCACATCGCCCTGCCCAGCGACACTCACTATAAGCCCGACAGTGCCACCAGTAGCTCGGGACCCTCTCAGGACTTCTACAAAGGTAGTTATTGTAACTCAGACTCCAGTCAACAGATATCTCCAGATTCGTCTTCCACTCACCAAAAGCCGGGTTCAGCGGGCTATGCTTCCTCACATGCACCGCCACAAGTTACCTACGCCGTGCAAGCACCTGTCAGTAACTCCGCCTACCGTACACCTGTCTCTCAGATGTTTTCCTCACAGCACTTCAACATGTACTCCTATAATGGTTATAATGGAGGCAGCAGTAATGGTTATCCACCCACAAACCAGGGTTCGATGCCCATGGATCACCGCCTCACCATCTCCATCCCTACCACCACGTCCGGACATTCTCCTCCCTCCAGTAACTCGTCACATTCATCGCAAGGCTCCCCTTCATCACAAGGTTCCACGTCGCCCAACAACAACAACCGTGGTTACCGCTCCCTGCCCTACCCCCTACAGAAGAAGGATGGCAAGATGCATTATGAGTGTAACGTGTGCTTTAAAACCTTTGGTCAGCTGTCCAATTTAAAGGTACATCTTAGAACTCACTCTGGGGAGCGACCTTTTAAGTGTACAGTTTGTATCAAAAGCTTTACCCAGTTAGCACATCTCCAGAAACACCACCTCGTTCACACTGGCGAAAAACCTCATCAGTGCGACATCTGCAAGAAGAGATTTAGCTCCACCTCCAACTTGAAGACACACATGAGGTTACACTCAGGCCAGAAGCCGTACGCGTGTGACCTCTGTCCTGCCAAGTTCACACAGTTCGTCCACCTCAAGTTGCACAAGAGATTGCACACTAATGAGCGGCCCTACACTTGCAACACTTGCAACAAGAAGTACATCAGCGCCTCAGGTCTTAGGTAAGGCAACAAATAACATTTCCATGTTGCCAGAGACGGTAATTCTTGTTCATATATATAATGGTCTGCATGTGTCAAGGCCAGAGTGTTGTCCACGTGCCATCAACTGGTGCACAAAGATATCAAATAAAAGTCATATTGCCATCCAAACACAACGAAGATTGTCGGTGTAGACATCTTGTGGCAACTGTAGGTTACTGTACTGGACGTATGGTACTGTATGATTATTGTACTGGACATATGGTACTGTAGTGTTATTGTGTTAGACGTATGGTACTGTATGGTCATTGTACTGGGCGTATGGTACTGTAGGGTTATTGTGCTGGACCTAGGGTACTGTATGGTTATTGTACTGGGCTAATGATACCGTGTGTTTACAGGACGCACTGGAAGACGACCAGTTGTAAGCCGTCAAGTCCCGAGGAGGAGCTGGCGGTGGAGCGATCCCCTACTGGGTCGTCTGGAGCCTACGACTACTGCCCCTCCCTTCCCTCTGGTAGGATTCTCCTTCACGCTCCCTGACTCTATTATCACGGTAGTTCTCCTACCTTAATCTTCCTCACCAACACCCTATACCAGCATGCCATCGATTTTACTGTTTCTCCTTCATCTACACCCTCCTTTACCTGGTAACACCACCAACTTCACCTTCACATACTGGGTGACACCATCACCTTCACCCTCCCATACTAGATGACATGATGATTTGCGCTTACTCATACTGGGTGACACCTTCATCTGCACCTTTCCAAACTGGGTAACACCATAATTTACACCTTCCCAAACTGGATGACAACATCATCCGCACCTTCACCAACTGGGTGACACCATCATCTACACCTTTTCATATTGGTTGACAACATCAAATTCACATTTTCGTACTGGGTGACACCATCATCGTTACCCTCCCATGCTGGGTGACACCATCATCTCCACCTTCCCATAATGGGTGACACTATCATCTGCACCTTCCTATAATGGGTGACACTATCATCTGCACCTTCCTATAATGGGTGACACTATCTGCTTCACTTTCCCATACTGGGTGACACCATCAACTTCACCTTCCCATACGGGTTGGCAAAATCACCTCCACCTTCCCATAGTGGATGACACTATCATCTGCACCTTCTCATATTAGGTGACACCATCATCTCTACCTTCTCATGCTGGGTGACACTATCATCTCCACCTTCTTGTGCTGGGTGACACTATCATCTCCACCATTCCATACAGGGTGAAACCCTCATCTGCACCTTTCCATAATGGGTGACACCATCTACTTCACTTTCCCATACTGGGTGACACCATTAACTTCATCTTCCCATACTGGTTGGCAAAATCATCTCCACCTTCCCATACTGGGTGACACCATCATCTGCACCTTCCCATAATGGTTGACACCATCTGCACCTTCTCATACTGGTTGACACCATCATCTGCACCTCCCCTACTGGGTGACACCATCATCTGCACCTTCCCATACTGGGTGACACCATCAACTTCACCTTCCAATACTGGTTGGCAAAATCGTCTCCACTTTCCCATACTGGGTGACACCATCATCTGCACCTTATTTTACTGAGTGACACCATCATCTGCATCCTCCCATACTGGGTGACACTACCATCTGCACCTTCTCATACTGGATGACACCATCATCTCTACCTTCCCATGTTGGGTGACACTATTATCTCCACCTTCCCGTTCTGGGTGACACCATCATCTGCACCTTCCCATACAGAGTGATACCGTCATCTGCACCTCCCCATACAGGGTGACACCATCTACTTTACCTTCCCATACTAGTTGGCAAAACTCTACCTTCACGTACTGGGTGACACCATCAGCTCCATCTTCCCATACTGGGTGACACCATCATCTGCACCTTCCCATACCTGGTGAAACCATCATCTGCACCTTCTAACAGTGGGTGATACTGTCAATTCCACTTTCCCATACTGGGTAATACCATCATCTGCACCTTCCCATACAGAGTGATACCGTCATCTGCACCTCCCCATACAGGGTGACACCATCTACTTTACCTTCCCATACTAGTTGGCAAAACACTACCTTCACGTACTGGGTGACACCATCAGCTCCATCTTCCCATACTGGGTAATACCATCATCTGCACCTTCCCATACTGGGTGACGCCATCATCTGCACCTTTCTGTACTTAGTGACACTATCAAGTCCACCTTCCCTTACTGGGTGACACCATTATCTGCCCCTTCCCCAAAAGGTGATACAATCATCTCTACCTTCCCCCAAAAGGTGATACCATCATCTCTACCTTCCCATGCTAGGTGACACCATAATTTCCACGTTACCTTGCTAGGTGACATAATCATTTGCACCTTCCATTGTTAGGTGACATCATCATCTCTACCTCCCCATACTGGATGACATCATCTCTACTTTCCCATGCTGGATGACACCTTCATCTGCACCTTTCCATGCTGCATGACACCATCATCAACTTCCCATGCTGGGTGACACCATCATCTGCACCTTCCCATTCTGGGTTACACCGTCATCTGCACCTTTCCGTGCTGCATGACACCATCATCTCCAACTTCCCATGCTGGGTGACACCATCACCTCTATCTTGCCATCCTGGGTGACACCATCATCTGCACCTTCCCATACTGGGTGACACAATCATCTGCACCATCTTATACTGGGTGACACCATCTACCCCTTCCTGTGCTGGGTGACACCATCATCTGCACCTTCCCATTCTGGGTGACACCATCTCCACCTTCCCATACTGGATGACACCATCATCTGCACCTTCCCATACTGGATGACACCATCATCTGCACCTTCCCATTTTGGGTGACATCATCATCTGTACCATCCCATACTGGGTGACACCATCATCTCCACCTTCCCATACTGGGTAACACCATCATCTGCTCCATCCCATACAGAGTGACACCAACATCTCCACTTTATCATACTGAGTGACACCATCATCTTCACCTTCCCTTGCTGGATGACACCATCATCTGCCATTTCCCATACTAGGTGACACCGTCATCTGCACCTACCCATGCTGGGTGACACCATCATCTCCACCTTCCCATACTGGGTGACACCTTATCTATACCATCCTATACTGGGTGACACCATCTACCCCTTCCTGTGCTGGATGACACCATTATCTGCACCTTCCCATACTGGGTGACACCATCATCTGCACCTCCCCATGCTGGGTGACACCATCATCTGCACCTTCCCGTACTGGATGACACCATCATCTGCACCTCCCCATGCTGGGTGACACCATCATCTGCACCTTCCCTTACTGGATGACACCATCATCTGCACCTCCCCATGCTGGGTGACACCATCATCTGCACCTTCCCGTACTGGATGACACCATCATCTGCACCTCCCCATGCTGGGTGACACCATCATCTGCACCTTCCCGTACTGGATGACACCATTATCTGCACCTTCCCATACTGGATGACACCATCATCTGCACCTCCCCATGCTGGGTGACACCATCATCTGCACCCTCCCATGTTGGGTGACACCATTAATTCCATTCTCTACAAAGTTTATCATAGTTTTCTCATAGACCATTTTGCTGCCCTGTCCCACGAACACATAAGTCACCAGCAACACACCCGTCCTGACCATCACATGTTTAAGAAACACATAAGTCACCAGCAACACACCCGTCCCGACCATCGTATGTTCAAGGAACACATAAGTCACCAGCAACACACCCGTCCTGACCATCGTATGTTTAAGGAACACATAAGTCACCAGCAACACACCCGTCCTGACCATCGCATGTTTAAGGAACACATAAGTCACCAGCAACACACCCGTCCTGACCATCGCATGTTTAAGGAACACATAAGTCACCAGCAACACACCCGTCCTGACCATCGCATGTTTAAGGAACACATAAGTCACCAGCAACACACCCGTCCTGACCATCGCATGTTTAAGGAACACATAAGTCACCAGCAACACACCCGTCCTGACCATCGCATGTTTAAGGAACACATAAGTCACCAGCAACACACCCGTCCTGACCATCGCATGTTTAAGGAACACATAAGTCACCAGCAACACACCCGTCCTGACCATCGTATGTTTAAGGAACACATAAGTCACCAGCAACACACCCGTCCCGACCATCGCATGTTTAAGAAACACATAAGTCACCAGCAACACACCCGTCCTGACCATCACATGTTTAAGGAACACATAAGTCACCAGCAACACACCCGTCCTGACCATCGCATGTTTAAGGAACACATAAGTCACCAGCAACACACCCGTCCTGACCATCGCATGTTTAAGGAACACATAAGTCACCAGCAACACACCCGTCCTGACCATCGTATGTTCAAGGAACACATAAGTCACCAGCAACACACCCGTCCCGACCATCGTATGTTCAAGGAACACATAAGTCACCAGCAACACACCCGTCCCGACCATCGTATGTTCAAGGAACACATAAGTCACCAGCAACACACCCGTCCCGACCATCGTATGTTCAAGGAACACATAAGTCACCAGCAACACACCCGTCCCGACCATCGTATGTTCAAGGAACACATAAGTCACCAGCAACACACCCGTCCCGACCATCGCATGTTTAAGGAACACATAAGTCACCAGCAACACATGATCAAGCCAGGAGCACGACTGTCGCTTTATGTATAATTTTTATAACAAAACTTTTATGGAAGATATTTTTTTCTTTCTTCGTTTCTGGTGTTAACTGTTGTTGTCTTGCTCAATATTCCTCAATGATGTTGCTACTTTATCTTAGTCCTGAACAGAACTTATTTAATGATTTTGTTTCATTATTCATTGATATTACCAGTGTGGCTGAATGTTGAAGATGTATGGAGAGCGTTGTGTGTAACCCTCCGAGATGAAGAGTGCGTTAAGAGTGTGTTTTAGATCCTTGCAACAAGTAGTGAAGAGAGTTTTAAAGAATGTGCCGTCGATCATTTCGGAAATACTGAAGTGTGTTAAAAGTGTGTTGTGTATCCCTGCAGGGAGCACTAGAGAGTGTTGAGGGTATGTTGCAGTGTTGCAAGAAGTACTAGAGTGTGATTTAAGAGTGTGTTGTGGTCCTAATAGCAAGTAGTGAAGTATGTGTTCAGTATTTTGTTTACCCATGCACGAAGTATTGAAAAGTGCGTTAAGAGTATGTTGTGTATCCCTGCAGGAAGTTGTGAAGAGTACGTTAAGTGTGTTGTGCACCCTTGCAGGAAGTACTGAAGAGTGCGTTGAGAGTACTGTGGATCCTTGCAGAAAGTAGTGAAGAGTGCGTTAAGATTGTGTTATGTATGTGTCTGTAGGAAGTAATGAAGAGTATGTTAAGAGTGTGCTGTGTCCTTCTGCAGTAATTAATGAAGAGTATGTTAAGAGTGTGTTGTGTCCTCCTGCAGGAAGTACTGCTGAGTATGTTAAGAGTGTGTTGTGTAGGCAATACTGCAGAGTATGTTAAGAGTGTGTTGTGTAGGCAATACTGCAGAGTATGTTAAGAGTGTGTTGTATCATCCTGTAGGCAATACTGCTAAGTATGTTAAGAGTGTGTTGTGTAGGCAATACTGCAGAGTATGTTAAGAGTGTGTTGTGTAGGCAATACTGCAGAGTATGTTAAGAGTGTGTTGTGTAGGCAATACTGCAGAGTATGTTAAGAGTGTGTTGTATCATCCTGTAGGCAATACTGCTAAGTATGTTAAGAGTGTGTTGTGTAGGCAATACTGCTGAGTATGTTAAGAGTGTGTTGTGTAGGCAATACTGCAGAGTATGTTAAGAGTGTGTTGTGTCCTCCTGCAGGAAGCAGTGTGGACGCTGTGGACACCAGCAGTGTGGAGGGACTGTCAGCCTCGCCCAGGGCAGAGCTGCACGACCCTGCAGACTACGACCCCAAGAGTCCGTCCTACATGATCCCGGAGGAGCTGATCAAACACTCGCACGAAGACTTCAAGTCCTTCAGCCCAGATATTAAGTGTGAGACCGAGACCAGACCCTCAGTGATCGAGTCTTCTGCCCAACATGCCATCGAGTGCACCTAGAGCTGTGATAAAGGAAACCATGACTGGCTTTACTGTGGTGTTGACCGAGTGCTGTGAACTCGCCTGGTGACGCTTGGCAGTACTCTCACGCTCTGTGGGTCCTTCCTGTCACCTGTCAGAAGTGGACAGAGAACTGACAGGCCACCTTTGGCCACTACGCGGGACAGAGGGCGTCCTGGTCTAGTAGTAACCCTGTCTCCTCTCACACTAGGAAAGTGACACGTATCCTCCTGGTCCTCAGTTCCAGTATCGGCATTATTTGAATTAGTTATCCTTCTGTTCCCAGTGGCATTGGTTATCAGAGCAGTTGGCAACACTGCTCACACACACACACACACACACACACACACACACACACACACACACCATGTGCTGGCACATGACACAAACCGACACATGGCACCGCTTCGGTGAACATGTGTCATGACACCGCCAGGAGGACTCATGCATGACCAGTCGGTCATTTTATCATGTGACACAAGTGGCACCGTAATGGCTGACACCTTACTGTGATTGCACGCTAGTGTAGGATAAAGTGACACCACATGACCATATTAAGTCGTCATGATATGTGGCACAATTGACACTATTGACTGACTGTTGACACTGATGGAAGTGACACACATGAGAGTATAATGACTATGACACAGTGAGAATCTGACACAGAGCCGCCATGGCCATAGCAATAGCCCAGCTGACACATTGCTAACAAAACACGTCCATGACTGACATGTGACACCACAATGTTTGTAACACATCTGACTTCATAATGGTTGTAACGCATGTGACACTGTAATAACTATCACACACCTGACACTATAATAACTGTAACAACACAGCTGACACTATATTGACTGTAACAACACAGCTAACACTGTAATGACTGTAACAACACAACTGACACCGTAATGACAGTAACAACACAGCTGACACTATAATGACTGTAACAACACAACTGACACTGTAATGGCTGTAACAACAGAGCTGACACTATAATGACTGTAACAACACAGCTGACACTATAATGACTTAACAACACAGCTGACACTGTAATGACTGTAACAACACTGCTGACACTATGATGACTGTAACAACACAGCTGACATTAGAATGACTAACAACACAGCTGACACTAATGACTGTAACAACACAGCTGACATGATAATGACTGTAACAACACAGCTGACACTATAATGACTGTAACAACACAGCTGACACTATAATGACTGTAACAACACAGCTGACACTATAACATCTGTGACACACTGTTTTCTGACTGTAACACGTTTGACACTAGATGCTCCCACATAGCTGATACTATAATGACTGCGACACAGATGACTTATACTGACTGTAGCATTGCTGAAACTACAATCATTGTCACACAACAGACACTATAATGATTGTAACAGTTGGCACAATGATTACTGTAACAGCTGACATCATAATGGCTATAATGACCATGACACAGTTCACTCAATACTTACTAATAGTTAACACGATATGACTGTGACACAGTTGACTATATAACGACTCACAGGTCTGACACTACAGTGAGTGTGACAGTTGACAATACGACGACCAACAGCTGACACCACAGTGACTATGACACAGTTGAGAGTATACTAGCTAACAGAGCTGACACTACGGTGACTATGACACAATTGACAATCCAATGATTAACAGAGCTGACACTACTGTGACTATGACACAGTTGACAATATGATGGTTAACAGAGCTGACACCACAGTGACTATGACACAGTTGACAATATGATAATTAACAGAGCTGACACTACGGTGACTATGACACAATTGACAATCTAATGATTAACAGAGCTGACACTACCGTGACTATGACACAGTTGACAATATGATGATCAACAGAGCTGACACTACAGTGACTATGACACAGTTGACAATATGATGATTAACAGAGCTGACACTACAGTGACTAGGCACAGTTGACAACATAACGATCAACAAAGCTGACACTACAGTGACTAGGCACAGTTGACAATATACTAACTAACAGAGCTGACACTACAGTGACTATGACACAGTTGACAATAAAATGATTAACAGAGCTGACACTACCATGACTATGACACAGTTGACAATATACTAACTAACAGAGCTGACACTACAGTGACTATGAAACAGTTAACAATATGATGATTAACAGAGCTGACACTACAGTGACTATGACACAGTTGACAATATGATGATTAACAGAGCTGACGCTACTGTGACTATGACACAGTTGACAATAAAATGATTAACAGCTGACACCACGGTGACTATGATACAGTTGACAATATACTAACTAACAGAGCTGACACTACAGTGACTATGACACAGTTGACAATATGATGATTAACAGAGCTGACACTACAGTGACTATGATACAGTTGACAATATGATGATTAACAGAGCTGACACTACAGTGACTATAACACAGTTGACAATATACTAACTAACAGAGCTGGAACTACAGTGACTATGACACAGTTGACAATATACTAACAGAGCTGAAACTACAGTAACTATGACACAGTTGACAATATACTAACTAACAGCGCTGACACTACAGTGACTATGACACAGTTGACTGTGTAATGACTAACACAGCTGATACTATAATGACACAGATGACACTATAATGACTGACATAGTTGACGCTATGATGAGAGTAACGTAGCTGACTCTGTGATGACTATGACACAGCTAACCCTATAATGTATATCTCACAGCTGTCACAATGATGGCTGTGACACAGCTGACACTATAATGGCTGTGACACAGCTGACACTATAATGGCTGTGACACAGCTGACAATATAATGGCTGTGGCACAGCTGAAACAATAATGGTTGGAACATAGCTGACACTCTGATGACTATCATACAGCTGACACTATGGTGACTCATACAACAAACATAATGACTTTAATGACTGTAACACATCTGACACTTTAATGATAGTAATAAAGCTGACACTAAGATGACTGTTACGGCTGACACTATAATGACGGTGACACAGTTATCACGTTAATGACTGTAACACATCTGACACTTTAATGATAGTAATAAAGCTGACACTAAGATGACTGTAACGGCTGACACTATAATGACTGTGACACAGTTGACTCCATTATGACTGTAGCACACCTCATACTATATTGACTGTGGCACAGCTGACATTATAGTTCCTATCACACAGGTGACACTGAAATGACTTTCACCCAGTTGACACCGTGATGACTATTGCACAGCTAACTGTATAATGACTCACAGCTGACACTATGATGACTATCAAGTAGTCGACGTTATGATGACTGTAACACAGCTGACACAATAATGATTAACACTATAATGACATGACACATTTGACACTAGAATGACACTAATGATTTGTGACATGGCTAATATTATAATGACATGACACATTTGACACTAGAATGACTATAACACAGCAGATACTACAATGGCTACCTCCCCATTGACATTAGAATAACCATGACACAAATAACACTATAGTGACAGTAACACTGCTGACAGTGTAATGACTATAATCTAACTGACACTATAATTACTGTAACACAGCAGACAGAGTACTATAATGACTATCCCACAGCTGACTGAGCTGACTCTTCAGTTACACAGCTGATGTTCTTGTGAGTAATGTAGTAAACATGATCGTAACCCTTACAGCTGACACTATAAACATGGTTATACAGTTTACCGTTGTGACTCTACTGACTGACCTCCTGATGACTCGCACAGTTGACACAGCAGTGACTGTAATAAATCTGACACAGTTGACACACACAGATGATGTCATAATGACTGTCATACATACAAATGACACTTATCATGACTGAATACCTGTCACAATATAGTGACTGACGCCAGTAACACTATTGTAACTGTCATGTAGGTAACTCTGTAGCAGCTGAATATATGACAAATGTGAGAAAATTAACATATGACAACTGTCACGACGTGACAAATTGACAGCTGGCACCATAATGATTGACACAGCTAAACAATGTATATATATATATATATATATATATATATATATATATATATATATATATATATATATATATATATATATATATATATATGCAGAGGATCATAGTTGCAGGTGTTCAGTCCATATTAACATTGGACAACACAATAAGACTCCAGTATTCTCACTTTACGTTACTCTCAAGCATTGATATTTACAGTGACAGGATATGTCCTTGTACATATGTCTGTATCCTCTAGTGTGTCTGGCTAGTGTCCACCACAGACCAGACACAACACACGTGTCCACCACAGATCAGACACAACACACGTGTCCACCACAGATCAGACACAACACACGTGTCCACCACAGATCAGACACAACACACGTGTCCACCACAGATCAGACACAACACACGTGTCCACCACATATCAGACACAACACACGTGTCCGCCACAGATCAGACACAACACACGTGCCCACCACACACCAGACACAACACACATGTCCACCACAGATCAGACACAACACACGTGTCCACCACAGATCAGACACAACACACGTTTCCACCACAGATCAGACACAACACACGTGTCCACCACAGATCAGACACAACACACGTGTCCACCACAGATCAGACACAACACACGTGCCCACCACACACCAGACACAACACACATGTCCACCACAGATCAGACACAACACACGTTTCCACCACAGATCAGACACAACACACGTGTCCGCCACAGATCAGACACAACACACGTGCCCACCACAGATCAGACACAACACACGTGTCCACCACAGATCAGACACAACACACATGTCCACCACAGATCAGACACAACACTCATGCCCACTACAGACCAGACACAACACACGTGTCCACCACACACCAGACACAACACACATGTCCACCACAGATCAGACACAACACACTTATCCACCACACACCAGACACAACACACATGTCCACCACACACCAGACACAACACACATGTCCACCGCAGACATCAGACGTCGTCCCCAAACTTATGAACGTTTTTAGCTTAGTTTAAGGAGTGTGAGGAGACAGGAGTTCCTCGGGCCAGACAGGTGTTCCTTGTGCCAGACAGGTGTTCCTGGGACCAGACAGTTGGTCCTGCACCAGACAAGTGTTCTTGGAGCTACACATTTGGTCGCACACCAGACAGGTGGTTCTGGAACCAGAGAAGTGGTCCTTGGGCCAGACAGGTGGTCCTGGAACCAGAGAAGTGGTCCTTGGGCCAGACAGGTGGTCCTGGAACCAAAGAAGTGGTCCTGGAACCAGAGAAGTGGACCTTGGGCCAGACAGGTGGTCCTGGAACCAAAGAAGTGGTCCTTGGGCCAGACAGGTGGTCCTGGAACCAAAGAAGTGGTCCTGGAACCAGAGAAGTGGTCCTTGGGCCAGACAGGTGGTCCTGGAACCAGTCGTGTGTCATAATACCTGGACCCCAGAGTCTGTAAGATGGCTACATGGTCTGGGGCTGCTTGTGGTCAGACCCCCAGCAGGGCAGCCCACCAGATCCCCAGCAGGGCAGCCCACCAGACCCCCAGCAGGGCAGCCCACCAGACCCCCAGCAGGGCAGACCCCCAGCAGGGCAGCCCACAAGACCCCCAGCAGGGCAGCCCACAAGACCCCCAGTAGGGCAGCCCACCAGACCCCCAGCAGGGCAGCCCACCAGACCCTCAGCAGGGCAGCCCACCAGACCCCCAGCAGGGCAGCCCACCAGACCCCCAGCAGGGCAGCCCACCAGACCCTCAGCCAAGCTATGCCAAGATATGTCGCTTGATCTCTTTGGGGCTTTTCTCCATTTCTGATTTTGTGGTGACCTGACTTGTGAACTTTATGATGACCCGACTCGTGGTTTTTATGGTGAACTGACTCGTGGTCTTTATGGTGACCTGACTCGTGGTCTTTATGGTGACCTGACTCGTGGTCTTTATGGTGACCTGACTCGTGGTCTTTATGGTGACCTGACTCGTGGTCTTTATGGTGACCTGACTCGTGGTCTTTATGGTGACCTGACTCGTGGTCTTTATGGTGACCTGACTCGTGGTCTTTATGGTGACCTGACTCGTGGTCAAGATGTTTGTGTGGCCTTGTTCCCGTCCGTATCAGACACTTTATCATTAGCCATATTATGTACACAGTAGATGATGGCTCCTCAGCGGGGGTGCCAGGCTCCCCCCAGGGCGTCGCTGCTACTGGCTCTCAGGAGCTGACTAGACCATCCCGGGGGAGGTAAGAAGCCAGCCAGGTCACGCTGCTCCTTACCTCCTGAACTGAACTGACTCTAGTGTCTTGAGATGACGTCATACTTGACCTGAGCTGACGTAAGGTGTTACTTGAGTCAGACCAGGTGTTACGAGGCGGCCTTGGCCCACCCACAGCTGGGCGGGGGTGGCTGCCAATCGCCCACTGGTGGGTGGAGGTGGCTGCCACCCGCCCACTGGTGGGTGGAGGTGGCTGCCACCCGCCCACTGGTGGGTGGAGGTAGGCCCTGTTCGTATACACCCAAGATAATGCACATCTAGTAACCTTACTGTATAAATTGTATAGTTCAAATTTTGTATAAATGTACATATTAATTTATTATCATTTCCCAATAGGAAATCACTAATGACTGTGATTTGATAAGAAGTACAGTACAGACTGATTCAGGATTGGGCACTGTCTATATGTATGAGGCAGGGAGTAGCAACAGGCTCCTCTGGTGTTTCAACACACCCCTTGTGTTCATCAGGCATTCACATCTTTCTGTAAAACAAAACAAATAAGTTGCATAGTTTGGACGACCTCCCACCGATTCACTCTAATGGCAATCGGAGAGCTTGAAGCAGTGTAACATAACGTAACGATTGTAACAAGGTAGGCTGGCCAACCTGACTGTAACAAGGTAGGCTGACCAACCTGATTGTAACAAGGTAGGCTGGCCAACCTGATTGCAACAAGGTAGGCTAGGAAACCTGATTGTAACAAGGTAGGCTGGCCAACCTGACTGTAACAAGGTAGGCTGGCCAACCTGATTGTAACAAGGTAGGCTGGCCAACCTGATTGTAACAAGGTAGGCTGGGAAACCTGATTGTAACAAGGTAGGCTGGCCAACCTGACTGTAACAAGGTAGGCTGGCCAACCTGATTGTAACAAGGTAGGCTGGCCAACCTGATTGTAACAAGGTAGGCTGGCCAACCTGACTGTAACAAGGTGGGCTGGCCAACCTGACTGTAACAAGGTAGGCTGGCCAACCTGATTGTAACAAGGTAGGCTAGGAAACCTGATTGTAACAAGGTAGGCTGGCCAACCGGACTGTAACAAGGTAGACTGGCCAACCTGATTGTAACAAAGTAGGCTGGCCAACCTGATTGTAACAAAGTAGGCTGGCCAACCTGATTGTAACAAAGTAGGCTGGCCAACCGGGCTGTAGCAAGGTAGGCTGGCCAACCTGATTGTAACAAGGTAGGCTGGCCAACCGGACTGTAGCAAGGTAGGCTGCCCAACCTGATTGTAACAAAGTAGGCTGGCCAACCGGACTGTAGCAAGGTAGGCTGCCCAACCTGATTGTAACAAAGTAGGCTGGTCAACCGGACTGTAACAAGGTAGGCTGCCCAACCTGATTGTAACAAAGTAGGCTGGCCAACCTGATTGTAACAAAGTAGGCTGGCCAACCTGATTGTAACAAAGTAGGCTGGTCAACCTGATTGTAACAAAGTAGGCTGGTCAACCGGACTGTAACAAGGTAGGCTGCCCAACCTGATTGTAACAAAGTAGGCTGGTCAACCGGACTGTAACAAGGTAGGCTGGCCAACCGGACTGTAACAGAAGCGACAGACTCCAACCTCCAGGACTGCCCCCCTCACCCCCCCCCCCCTCACCAGTACAAAGCCCAAACGTTGGCCGAAAATAGAAAGAATCATTGGTTCGTGTATTGGTTCCTAGAGATGTGTATATATACAACAGAAAACCATAATGATTTTTTCTTCCTTTTGTCATTTAAGGTAAAAACTTGGGCTCAGTCCAGAAAAGATGGTGTCTATGTTCGTGATCTCACAACCTGTTACAGTTGGCACTTACAGAACTTTTTGTCCCGTTGAAAAAAATTACGAGAAATTGATAATTAGTCCATAATGATAGTGATCTTTGTACAAATTGATACAATTATATCTGTGTGTTCAGAGATGTGTAGGACGAAGTATACGTGAGAGTGAAGGATGTGTAGTGAGCTGATCACATCCATGTCATCTCTGGCACAGTGTAAGTCTTCTTGGTTTGTTTACTCTTCCCTCTATAAGACAGTGTGAAAAATAGTTTATTGTTAATGTATATTATTTATTTTTGTATGTGTTGTGTCCATCTTCCATCATCAGTAACCTACATGCTCATCTCAGCAGGCATTACCAGTGCAGAACTAAATTGCACATTTTCAGTATTAGTAGTTGGTTGGCAACGTTGCTCCCAACCTATATATAGTTGGCTTCTTCTGGATGGAATTTTTGGTGAAAATTATTACTTCAGCCGTCCAGAGCCGGCACCAGGCCGTCCAAAGCCGGCACCAAGCCGTCCAGAGCCGGCACCAGGCCGTCCAGAGCCGGCATCAAGAACTGCACTTTTGTTCATCATTGAGAAAGTGATGATATCATATTGATATTGTGAGGTGGAAGTTATTGGCTCTGGTCCTCCCTGCACCAGCTGTTGTGTAACAAGAAATGTTCAATAAAATGTAAAGATATTATTAATCTTTTATTCATACCTTTTTGTTGAATGGTATTGGTGAACTGCAACTGGCACCATCATCACTTGGTGACCTTCCACTGGCACCATCATCAACACCTGATGACCTGCCGCTGGCACCATCATCATCACCTGGTGACCTGCCACTGGCACTGTCATTATCACCTAATTACCTGCCACTGGCACCATCATCACCTGGTGACCTGCCACTGGTATCATCAACACCTGATGACCTGCCGCTGGCACCATCATCATCACCTGGTGACCTACCACTGGCACTGTCATTATCACCTAATCACCTGCCACTGGCACCATCATCACCTGGTGACCTGCCACTGGTATCATCAACACCTGATGACCTGCCAATGGCACCACCATCATCACCTGATTATCTGCCACTGGCACCATCGTCACCTGATGATCTGCTACTAGCACCATCATCGCCTGATGACCTGCCACTGGCACCATCATCATCACCTGATGACCTGCCGCTGGCACCACAATCATCACCTGGTGACCCGCCACTGGCACCACCATCATCGCGTGATAACCTGCCACTGGCACCAACATCAACACCTGATGACTTGCAACTAACACCATCATCATCACCTGATGAACCTGCCACTAGCACCATCATCATCACCTGATGACCTGTCACTGGCACCATCATCACCTGGTGACCTGTCACTGGCACCATCATCATCACCTGGTGACCTACCACTGGCAAAACCATCATCACCTGATGACCTGCCACTGGCGCCAACATCACCTGGTGACCTACCACTGGCAAAACCATGATAACCTGATGACCTGACATTGGCAACACCATCATCACCTGATGACCTGCCACTGGCACCCTGGCACCATCGTCCTGACCTGCACTAGCCACATCAACACTGGACCTGCCACTAGACCACCATCAACACCTGATGACCTGCCACTGGCACCACCATCATCACCTGATGACTGCCACTGGACCATCATCATCACTGATGACTGCCACTAGCACCATCATCACCTGATGACCTGCCACTGGCACCATCATCACCTGATGACCTGCCACTGGCACCATCATCATCACCTGATGACCTGCCACTGGCACCACCATCATCACCTGATGACCTGCCACTGGCACCATCATCACCTGATGACCTGCCACTGGCACCACCATCATCACCTGATGACCTGCACTGCACACCATCATCACCTGATGACCTGCCACTGGCACTGCATCATCACCTGGTGACCTGCCACTGGCACCATCATCATCACCTGGTGACTGCCACTGGCACCACCATCATCACCATGACCTGCCACTGGCACCATCATCACCTGGTGACCTGCCACTGGCACCATCATCACCTGATGACCTGCCACTGGCACCATCATCATCACCTGATGACCTGCCACTGGCACCCATTATCACCTGGTGACCTGCCACTGGCACCACCATCATCACCTGATGACTTGCCACTGGCACCATCATCACCTGGTGACCTGCCACTGGCACCACCATCATCACCTGATGACCTGCCACTAGCAACACCATCATCACCTGGTGGCCTGCCACTGGCATCATCATCGTCACCTGGTGACCTGCCACTGGCACCATCATCATCACCTGATGACTTGCCACTGGCACCATCATTATCACATGGACTCTTGCCACTGGCACCTCATCACCTGGTGACCTGCAACTGGCACCATAATCATCAAGGGATGACTTACCACTGGCACCATCATTATCACCTGGTGACCTGCCACTGGCACCATTATCACCTGGTGGCCTGCCACTGGCACCAACATTATCACCTGTTGACTTGCCAATGGCACCATCATCATCACTTGATGACTTACCACTGTCACCACCATCATTACCTTGTGACCTGCCAGTGGCACCATCATTATCACCTGGTTACCACTAGCACCATCATCACCTGATGACCAGTCACTGGCACCATCATCACCTGGTGATTTACCACTGGCACCATCATTATCACCTGGTGACCTGCCACTGGCACCATTATCACCTAGTGACCTACCACTGTCACCGTCATCATAGCCTGATGATCTGCCACTGGTACCATCATCATCACCTGATGACTTGCCACTGGCACCATCATCATCATCACCTGATGACTTGCCAATGGCACCATCATTATCACCTGGTGACCTGCCATTGGCACCACTATCATCACCTGATGACCAGCCACTAGCAACACCATCATCACCTGGTGACCTCCCACTGGCACCGTCATCATCGCCTGATGATCTGCCACTGGCACCATCATCATTACCTGTTGACGTACCACTGGCACCACCATCATCACCTGATGACTTGTCACTGGCACCGTCTTTATCACCTGGTGACCTGCCATTGGCACCACTATCATCACCTGATGACCAGCCACTAGCAACACCATCATCACCTAGTGACCTGCTACTGGCACCATCATCACCTGTTGACCTGACACTGGCACCATCAATATCACCTGGTGACCTCCCACTGACAGCATCATCACCGGGTGACCTGTCACTAGCACCATCATCACCTGGTGACCTCCCACTGGCACCGTCATCATCGCCTGATGATCTGCCACTGTCACCATCAACATTACCTATTGACGTACCACTGGCACCACCATCATCACTTGGTGACCTGCCACTGGCACCACCATCGTCACCTGATGACTTTCCACTGGCACCATCATCTCGTGATGACCTGCCACTGACACGATCATCATCACCTGGTGACCTGCCACTGGCTCCACCATCATCACCTGAAGACCTGCCACTGACACCATCATCATCGCCTGATGACCTGCCACTGGGACCACCATCATCTCCTGGTGACCTGTCACTGGCACCACCAACATCACCTGATGACCTGTCACTGGCACCATCATCACATGATGACCTGCCATTGGCACCATCATCACCTGATGACCTGCCATTGGTACCATCATCATCACCTGATGACCTGCCACTGGCACCACCATCATCACCTGGTGACCCGCCACTGAAACCAACATCATCACCTGATGACCTGCCATTGGCACCATCCTCACCTGATGATTTGCCACTGGCACCACTATCATCTCCTGGTGACTTGCCACTGGTACCATCAACACCTAATGACCTGCCACTGGCACCACCATCATCACCTGACGACCTGCCACTGGCACCACCATCATCACTTGGTGACCTGTCACTGGCACCAACATCATCACCTGATAATGTACTACTGGACCCACCATCATCACTTGATGACTTGCCACTGGCAACACCATCATCACCTGGTGACCTGCCACTGGCCACACCATCATCACCTGGCGACCTGCCACTGGCACCATCATTATCACCTGGTGACCTGCCACTGACACCTTCATCACCTGATGACCTGCCACTGGCCACACCATCATCACCTGATGACCTGACACTGGCACCATCATTATCACCTGGTGACCTGCCATTTGCACAATCAACAGCTGATGACCTGCCACTGGCACCATCATTATCACCTGGTGACCTGCCACTGGCACCATCATTATCACCTGGTGACCTGCCACTGGCCACCATATCATCACCTGGTGACCTGCCACTGGCACCATCAATATCACCTGGTGACCTGCCACTGACAGCATCATCACTGGGTGACCTGTCACTAGCACCATCATCACCTGGTGACCTCCCACTGGCACCGTCATCATCGCCTGATGATCTGCCACTGGCACCATCATCATTACCTGTTGACGTACCACTGGCACCACCATCATCACCTGATGACTTGTCACTGGCACCGTCTTTATCACCTGGTGACCTGCCATTGGCACCACTATCATCACCTGATGACCAGCCACTAGCAACACCATCATCACCTAGTGACCTGCTACTGGCACCATCATCACCTGTTGACCTGACACTGGCACCATCAATATCACCTGGTGACCTCCCACTGACAGCATCATCACCGGGTGACCTGTCACTAGCACTATCATCACCTGGTGACCTCCCACTGGCACCGTCATCATCGCCTGATGATCTGCCACTGTCACCATCAACATTACCTATTGACGTACCACTGGCACCACCATCATCACTTGGTGACCTGCCACTGGCACCACCATCGTCACCTGATGAATTTCCACTGGCACCATCATCTCGTGGTGACCTGCCACTGACACGATCATCATCACCTGGTGACCTGCCACTGGCTCCACCATCATCACCTGAAGACCTGCCACTGGCACCATCATCATCGCCTGATGACCTGCCACTGGGACCACCATCATCTCCTGGTGACCTGTCACTGGCACCACCAACATCACCTGCTGACCTGTCACTGGCACCATCATCACATGATGACCTGCCATTGGCACCATCATCACCTGATGACCTGCCATTGGTACCATCATCATCACCTGATGACCTGCCACTGGCACCACCATCATCACCTGGTGACCCGCCACTGGAACCAACATCATCACCTGATGACCTGCCATTGGCACCATCCTCACCTGATGATTTGCCACTGGCACCACTATCATCTCCTGGTGACTTGCCACTGGTACCATCAACACCTAATGACCTGCCACTGGCACCACCATCATCACCTGACGACCTGCCACTGGCACCACCATCATCACTTGGTGACCTGTCACTGGCACCAACATCATCACCTGATAATGTACTACTGGACCCACCATCATCACTTGATGACTTGCCACTGGCAACACCATCACCTGGTGACCTGCCACTGGCCACACCATCATCACCTGGCGACCTGCCACTGGCACCATCATTATCACCTGGTGACCTGCCACTGACACCTTCATCACCTGATGACCTGCCACTAGCAGCACCATCATCACCTGGTGGCCTGCCACTGGCACCATCATCATCACCTGATGACCTGCCACTAGCACCATCATCATCACCTGATGACCTGACACTGGCGCCATCATTATCACCTGGTGACCTGCCATTTGCACAATCAACAGCTGATGACCTGCCACTGGCACCATCATTGTCACCTGGTGACCTGCCACTGGCACCATCATCATCTGGTAACATGCCACTGGTACCATCATCATCGCCTGATGATCTGCCATTGGCATCATCATCACCTGTTGACCTGCCACTGGCACCATCATCATTACCTTTTGAATTGGTACTGTCACCACCATCATCACCTGATGACTTGCCACTGGCACCACCATCATCACCTGGTTACTTGCCACTGGCACCATCATCACCTGGTGACTTGCCACTGGCACTGCCATAATCACCTGGTTAGCTGCCACTAGCACCATCTTCATCACCTGATGACTTTCCACTGGGACCACCATCATCACCTGGTGACCTGCCACTGACACCATAATCATCACCTGGTGATCTACCTCTGGCACCATCATCATAACCTGATAACCTGCCACTGGCACCATCATCATAACCTGATAACCTGCCACTGGCACCATCATTATCACATGTTGACCTGCTACTGGCACCACCATCATTACCTGGTGACCAGCCACCTGCACCACCATCGTCACCTGATGACTTGCCACAGGCACCATCATCACCTGGCGATCTGCCACTCTCCCTACCATCATCACCTGGTGACCTACCACTGGCACCATCATCATCACTTGATGACTTGCAACTGGCACCACCATCATCACCTGGTGACCTGCCACTGCCACCACCATCATCACCTGATGACCTGCCACTAACAACACCATCATTACCTGGTGACCTGCCACTGGCACCATCATCATCACCTGGTGAACTAACACTGGCACCATTATCATCGCCTGATGACTTGCCACTGGCACCATCATTATCACTTGGAGACCTGCCACTGCCACCTCATCACCTGGTGACCTGCAACTGGCACCACCATCATCACCTGATGACTTACCACTGGCACCATCATTATCAACTAGTGACCTGCCACTGGCACCATTATCACCAGGTAACTGCCGCTGGTTCCATCATTATCACCTGATGTCTTGCCACTGGCACCATCATTATCACCTGGTGACCTGCCACTGGCACTACCATCATCACCTGGTGACCTGCCACTGGCACCATCATCATCACCTGATGATTTGCCACTTGAACCACCATCATTACCTGGTGACCTGTTACTGGCACCATCATCATCACCTGGTGACCTACCACTGGCATCATCATCATCGCCTGATGACTTGCCAGTGGCACCATCATTATCATCTGGTGACCTGCCACTGGCACCATTATCAGCTGGTGACCTGCCACTAGCACCATCATTATCACCAGGTAACCTGCCACTGGTACCATCATCTCCTTGTGACCTGCCACTTGCACCATCATCACCTGATGACCTACCACTGGCACCATGTTCTTCACCAGATGACCTGCTACTAGCACCTTCATGAACAACTGATGACCTGCCAAAGAAACAACAATTACTACCTGATGACCTGCCACTGGCACCACCATCATCACTTGGTGACCTATCACTGACACCAACATCATCACCTGATGGCCTGCCACTGGCACCACCATCATCACCCGGTGACTTGCCACTGGCACCATCATCATCGTCTGGTGACCTGAAACTGGTACCATCATCATCTGATGACCTGTCACAGGCAATACCATCATCACCTGGTGACCTGTCACTGGCACCACCATCATCACCTGATGATTTGCCACTGGCACAATCATCATCACTTGATGACTTGCGACTGGCACCACCATCATCGCCTGGTGACATGCCATTGGCACTACCATAATCACCTGGTGACCTGCCACTGACACCATTGTCATCACCTGGTGACCTACCACTGGCATCATCATCATCACCTGATGACTAGCCACTGCCACCACCATCATCACCTGGTTACCTCCCACTGGCACTACCATCATCACCTGGTGACCTGCCACTGGCACCATCATGAACACCTGATGACCTGCCACTGGCACCACCATCATCACCATATGACTTGCCACTAGCAACACCATCATCACCTGATGACCTACCACTGACACCATCATCATAACCTGGTGACCTGCCACTGGTACCATTATCATCACCTGATGACTTCCCACTGGCACCATCATTATCTCCTGATACCTTGCCCCTGGCACCATCATTATCACCTGGTGACCTACCACTGGCACTACCATAATCACCTGGTGACCTCTCACTGCCACCATCATCATCACCTGATGACTTGCCAGTGACACCACCATCATCACCTGGTGACCTGCCACTGGCACCATAATCACCACCTGGTGACCTACCACTGGCACCATCCTTATCATCTGGTTACCTGCCACTGGCAGCATCATCACGTGGTGACCTGCCACTGGCACCATCATAATTACCTGATGACTTGCCACTGGCACCACCATCATCACCTGGTGACCTGCCACTGGCACCACCATCATCACCTGATAGCTTGCCACTGGCACCATCATCTCCTGGTGACCTGCCACTGACACCATCATCATCATCTGATGACTTGCCACTGGCACCATTATCTCCTAGTGACCTGCCACTGGCACTACCATCATCACCTGGTGACCTCCCACTGGCATCATCATCATCACCCGATGACTTGCCACTGGCACCACCATCATCACTTGGTAACCCGCAACTGGCACCACCATCATCACCTGATGACCTGTCAGTAGCAACACCATCATCATCTGGTGACTTGCCACTGGTACCATCATCATCACCTGGTGACCTACCATTGGTACCATCATCATCACCTGATGACTTGCCACTGGCACCATCATTATCACCTAGAGACCTGTCACTGGCACCTCACGACCTGGTGACCTGCAACTGGCACCACCATCATCACCTGGTGACATGCCATTGGCACTACCATAATCACCTGGTGACCTGCCACTGACACCATTGTCATCACCTGGTGACCTACCACTGGCACCATCAGTATCACCTGATGACTTGCCACTGCCACCACCATCATCACCTGGTTACCTCCCACTGGCAATACCATCATCACCTGGTGACCTGCCACTGGCACCATCATGAACACCTGATGACCTGCCACTGGCACCACCATCATCACCATATGACTTGCCACTAGCAACACCATCATCACCTGATGACCTACCACTGGCACCATCATCATCACCTGGTGACCTACCACTGGCACCATCATCATCACCTGATGACTTCCCACTGGCACCATCATTATCACCTGATACCTTGTCCTGGCACCATTATTATCAACTGGTGACCTGCCACTGGCACTACTACCATCACCTGGTGACCTCCCACTGCCACCATCATCATCACCTGAAGACTTGCCAGTAGCACCACCATCATCACCTGGTGACCTGCCACTGGCACCATAATTATCACCTGGTGACCTACCACTGGCACCATCGTTATCACCTGGTTACCTGCCACTGGCAGCATCATCACGTGGTGACCTATCACTGGCACCATCATCACCTGGTGACATGCCACTGGCACCGTCAACATCGCCTGATGATCTGCCACTGGCACCATCATAATCACCTGATGACTTGCCACTGGCACCACCATCATCACCTGGTGACCTGCCACTGGCACCACCATCATCAACTGATAGCTTGCCACTGGCACCATCATCTCCTGGTGACCTGCCACTGACACCATCATCATCACCTGATGACTTGCCACTAGCACCATCATCTCCTGGTGACCTACCACTGGCACTACCATCATCGCCTGGTGACCTCCCACTGGCACCATCATCATCACCCGATGGCTTGCCACTGGCACCACCATCATCACTTGGTAACCCGCAACTGGCACCACTATCATCACCTGATGACCTGTCAGTAGCATCATCATCATCATCTGGTGACTTGCCACCGGTACCATCATCACCTGGTGACCTACCATTGGCACCATCATCACATGTTGACCTGCCACTGGCACCATTATCATCACCTGGTGACCTACCACCGGCACCATCATCATCACCTGATGACTTGCCACTGTCACCATTATTATTACCTGTTGACCTGCCACTGTCACCATCATCACCTGGTGACCTACCACTAGCACCATCATTATCACCTGGTGACCTGCCACAGGCACCGTCATCAACTGGTCACCTGTCACTTGCGCCATCATCACCTGGTGATCTGCCTCTGGCACTGTTTTCATCGCCTGATGATCTTCCAATGGCACCATCATCATCATCTAATGACTTGCCATTGGCACCACCTGCCACTGGCACCATCATCATTACCTGTTGACCTGCCACTGGCACCACCGTCATCACCTGGTGACCTGCCACTGGCACCACAATCATCACCTGATGACTTGCCTCTGGCACCATCATCTCCTGGTGACCTTCCACTGGTACCATCATCATCACCTGGTGACCTACCACTGGCACCATCCTCTTCACCTGATGACTTGTCACTGGCACCATCATTATCACCTGATGACCTGCCACTGGCACCATTATCACCTGGTGACCTGCCACCTGGCACCATCAATATAACCTGGTGACCTACCACTGGCACCATCATCATCACCTGATGACTTGCCTGCCACTGGCGTCATCATTATCACCTGGTGACCTGCCACTGGCACCATTATCACCTGGTGACATGCCTCTGACACCAACATTATCACCTGATGACCTACCACTGGCACCATCTTCATCACCAGATGAACTGCCACTAGCAGCATCATGAACACCTGATGACCTGCTAATGGCACCACAAATGTTACCTGATGACCGGCCACTGGCACCACTATCATCACCTGGTGACCTATCACTGACACCACCATCATCACCTGATGACCTGCCACTGGCACCATCATCATCACCTGATGACCCGCCACTGGCACCACCATCATCACCCGGTGACCTGCCAATGGCACCATCATTATCATCTGGTGACCTGCTACTGGCACCACCATCATCATCTGGTGACCTGCCACTGGCACCACCATCATCTGATGATGACTTGCCATTGGCACCACCATCATCACCTGATGACTTGCCACTGGCACCACCATCATCACTTGGTGACCTGCCACTGCCACCACCATCATCACCTGATGACCTGCCACTGGCACCATCATCATCTCCTGGTTACCTGCCACTGGCACCACCATCATCACCTGATTACCTGCCACTGGCACCATCATCACCTGATGACATGCCATTGGCACTATCATTATCACCTGGTGACTTGCCACTGGCACCATCATCGCCTATAGACCAGCCACTGGCACCATCATCATCGCCTGATGATCTGACATAAGCACCATCATCCCCTGTGGCCTGCCACTGGCACCATCATCATTGCCTGGTGACCTGCCACTGGCACCGCCATCATCATCTGATGACTTGCCACTGGCACCACCATCATCATCTGGTTACCTGCCACTGGCACCACCATCATCACCTGATTACCTGCCACTGGCAACACCATCATCACCTGGTGACCTACCACTGGCACCATCATCATCACCTGGTGACCTACCACTGGCACCATCACTTGGTGACCTGCCACTGGCCCCATCATCAGCTGATGGCTTGCCACTGGCACCATCATTATCACCTGGTAACCTGCCACTGGCACCATCATCACCTGGTGACCTGATACTGACACCATCATCATCGCCTGATGATCTGCTATTGGCACCATTATCACCTGTTAAACTGCCACTGGCACCATCATCACCAGATGTCATTACCTAATGACCTGCCCCTGGCACCATCATCAACAATTGATGACCTGCCACTGGCACCATCATCATCAGCTGATGATCTGCCACTGGCACCACCATCATCACCTGATGACCTGCCACTAGCACCATCATGAACACCTGATGACCTGCCACTGGCACCACCTACATCCCCTTATGACCTGCCACTGGCGCCACTATCATCACCTGATTACTTGCCACTGGCAACACCATCATCACATGGTGACCTACCACTGGTACCATCATCATCACCTGGTGACCTACCACTGGCACCATCACCTGGTGACCTGCCACTGGCACCATCACCTGATGACCTGCCACTGGCACCATCATCATCACCTGGTAACCTGCCACTGGCACCATCATCATCGCATGATGATCTGCCATTGGCACCATTATCACCTGTTAAACTGCCACTGGCACCATCATCACCTGATGTCATTACCTGATGACCTGCCACTGGCGCCATCATCAACAATTGATGACTTGCCACTGGCACCATCATCATCAGCTGATGATCTGCCACTGGCACCGCCATCATCACCTGATGACTTGCCACCAGCACCATCATGAACACCTGATGACCTGCCACTTGCACCACCTTCATCACCTTATGACCTGCCACTGGCACCACTGTCATCACCTGGTGACCTACCACTGGCACCACCGTCATCACCTGGTGACCTTTAGTTTCCAGTGCTTTCCTGTAGTGTCCAATGCTGTCCTGTAGTGTCCAGTGCTGCCCTGTAGTGTCCAATGCTGTCCTGTAGTGTCCAGTGCTGCCCTGTAGTGTCCAGTGCTGCCCTGTAGTGTCCAATGCTGTCCTGTAGTGTCCAGTGCTGCCCTGTAGTGTCCAATGCTGTCCTGTAGTGTCCAGTGCTGCCCTGTAGTGTCCAATGCTGTCCTGTAGTGTCCAGTGCTGCCCTGTAGTGTCCAATGCTGTCCTGTAGTGTCCAGTGCTGCCCTGTAGTGTCCAATGCTGTCCTGTAGTGTTTCAGTGATGCCTTGAAGTGTCCAGTGCTACCTTGAAATGTCCAGTGCTGTTCTGTAGTGTCCAGTGCTGCCCTGTAGTGTCCAATGCTGTCCTGTAGTGTCCAGTGCTGCCCTTCAGTTTCCATTGCTGCACTATTATGTTCACTGGAGCCCTGTATTGTCCATTGCTGACCTGCAGTGTCTACTGCTGTTCTGTAGTGTCCAGTGCTGCCCTTCAGTTTCCATTGCTGCCACCTGGTGTCCAGTGATTCAAGTGGTGTCTACTGCTGCCCTCTAGCTTCCATGTGCCCTATTGTGACCGGTGTTGACCTTTAGTTTCCAGTGCTTTCCTGTAGTGTCCAATGCTGTCCTGTAGTGTCCAGTGCTGCCCTGTAGTGTCCAGTGCTGCCCTGTAGTGTCCAGTGCTGCCCTGTAGTGTCCAGTGCTGCCCTGTAGTGTCCAATGCTGTCCTGTAGTGTCCAGTGCTGCCCTGTAGTGTCCAGTGCTGCCCTGTAGTGTCCAATGCTGTCCTGTAGTGTCCAGTGCTGCCCTGTAGTGTCCAATGCTGTCCTGTAGTGTCCAGTGCTGCCCTGTAGTGTCCAATGCTGTCCTGTAGTGTCCAGTGCTGCCCTGTAGTGTCCAGTGCTGCCCTGTAGTGTCCAATGCTGTCCTGTAGTGTCCAGTGCTGCCCTGTAGTGTCCAGTGCTGCCCTGTAGTGTCCAATGCTGTCCTGTAGTGTCCAGTGCTGCCCTGTAGTGTCCAATGCTGTCCTGTAGTGTCCAGTGCTGCCCTGTAGTGTCCAGTGCTGCCCTGTAGTGTCCAGTGCTGCCCTGTAGTGTCCAATGCTGTCCTGTAGTGTCCAGTGCTGCCCTGTAGTGTCCAATGCTGTCCTGTAGTGTCCAGTGCTGCCCTGTAGTGTCCAATGCTGTCCTGTAGTGTCCAGTGCTGCCCTGTAGTGTCCAGTGCTGCCCTGTAGTGTCCAATGCTGTCCTGTAGTGTTTCAGTGATGCCTTGAAGTGTCCAGTGCTACCTTGAAATGTCCAGTGCTGTTCTGTAGTGTCCAGTGCTGCCCTTCAGTTTCCATTGCTGCCACCTGGTGTCCAGTGATTCAAGTGGTGTCTACTGCTGCCCTCTAGCTTCCATGTGCCCTATTGTGACCGGTGTTGACCTTTAGTTTCCAGTGCTTTCCTGTAGTGTCCAATGCTGTCCTGTAGTGTCCAGTGCTGCCCTTCAGTTTCCATTGCTGCCACCTGGTGTCCAGTGATTCAAGTGGTGTCTACTGCTGCCCTCTAGCTTCCATGTGCCCTATTGTGACCGGTGTTGACCTTTAGTTTCCAGTGCTTTCCTGTAGTGTCCAATGCTGTCCTGTAGTGTCCAGTGCTGCCCTGTAGTGTCCAATGCTGTCCTGTAGTGTCCAGTGCTGCCCTGTAGTGTCCAATGCTGTCCTGTAGTGTCCAGTGCTGCCCTGTAGTGTCCAATGCTGTCCTGTAGTGTCCAGTGCTGCCCTGTAGTGTCCAGTGCTGCCCTGTAGTGTCCAATGCTGTCCTGTAGTGTTCAGTGCTGTCCTGTAGTGTCCAGTGCTGCCCTGTAGTGTCCAGTGCTGCCCTGTAGTGTCCAATGCTGTCCTGTAGTGTCCAGTGCTGCCCTGTAGTGTCCAATGCTGTCCTGTAGTGTTCAGTGCTGTCCTGTAGTGTCCAGTGCTGCCCTGTAGTGTCCAATGCTGTCCTGTAGTGTCCAGTGCTGCCCTGTAGTGTCCAATGCTGTCCTGTAGTGTCCAGTGCTGCCCTGTAGTGTCCAGTGCTGCCCTGTAGTGTCCAGTGCTGCCCTGTAGTGTCCAGTGCTGCCCTGTAGTGTCCAATGCTGTCCTGTAGTGTCCAGTGCTGCCCTTCAGTTTCCATTGCTGCCACCTGGTGTCCAGTGATTCAAGTGGTGTCTACTGCTGCCCTCTAGCTTCCATGTGCCCTATTGTGACCGGTGTTGACCTTTAGTTTCCAGTGCTTTCCTGTAGTGTCCAATGCTGTCCTGTAGTGTCCAGTGCTGCCCTGTAGTGTCCAGTGCTGCCCTGTAGTGTCCAGTGCTGCCCTGTAGTGTCCAATGCTGTCCTGTAGTGTCCAGTGCTGCCCTGTAGTGTCCAATGCTGTCCTGTAGTGTCCAGTGCTGCCCTGTAGTGTCCAATGCTGTCCTGTAGTGTCCAGTGCTGCCCTGTAGTGTCCAATGCTGTCCTGTAGTGTCCAGTGCTGCCCTTCAGTTTCCATTGCTGCCACCTGGTGTCCAGTGATTCAAGTGGTGTCTACTGCTGCCCTCTAGCTTCCATGTGCCCTATTGTGACCGGTGTTGACCTTTAGTTTCCAGTGCTTTCCTGTAGTGTCCAGTGCTGCCCTTCAGTTTCCATTGCTGCCACCTGGTGTCCAGTGATTCAAGTGGTGTCTACTGCTGCCCTCTAGCTTCCATGTGCCCTATTGTGACCGGTGTTGACCTTTAGTTTCCAGTGCTTTCCTGTAGTGTCCAATGCTGTCCTGTAGTGTCCAGTGCTGCCCTGTAGTGTCCAGTGCTGCCCTGTAGTGTCCAATGCTGTCCTGTAGTGTTCAGTGCTGTCCTGTAGTGTCCAGTGCTGCCCTGTAGTGTCCAGTGCTGCCCTGTAGTGTCCAATGCTGTCCTGTAGTGTCCAGTGCTGCCCTTCAGTTTCCATTGCTGCCACCTGGTGTCCAGTGATTCAAGTGGTGTCTACTGCTGCCCTCTAGCTTCCATGGTGCCCTATTGTGACCGGTGTTGACCTTTAGTTTCCAGTGCTTTCCTGTAGTGTCCAATGCTGATCTGTTGTGTCCAGTGCTGCCCTGTAGTGTCCAATGCTGTCCTGTAGTGTTCACTGCTGTCCTTTCATGTTCAGTGCTGTCTTGTAGTGTCCGCTGGTGTCCTGCAGTGTTAACTACTGTCCTGCACTGTACAGTGCTACCCTGTAGTGTTTAGTGCTGTCCTGTAGTGTCCAGTGCTGCCCTGTAGTGTCCAGTGCTGCCCTTCAGTTTCCATTGCTGCACTATTATGTTCACTGGAGCCCTGTATTGTCCATTGCTGCCCTCTAATGTGTAGTGCATCCCTGTAGTTTACAGTGTTGCCTTGTAGTTTTCAGTGCTGCTATGTAGATCCTATTAATGCCTTACATTGTCCAGTGCTGCGTTGTAGTGTCTATTGCTGCCCTGTGGTGTCTAGTACTGCTCAGTAGCGCCCAGTGCATCCCTGTGGTGTCTAGTGCTGCCCAGTAGTGTCCATTGCTGTTCTGTAGCGTCCAGTGTTGTCTTGTAGTGTTCATTGCTTCCCTGTGGTGTCCAGAGGCTGCATTGTAGTGTCTAGTGCTGATCTGTCGTGTTCATTAGTGTCTTGCAATGTGCAGTGCTTCCTTGCAGTTTCCAATGCTGTCCTGCAGTGTTCAGTGCTGCCCTGTAGTGTCCAGTGCTACCATTTAGTGTGCAGTACAGTAATGTAGTGTCCAGTGCTGCTTTTGGTGTCCAGTGTTGCCCTGTAAAACAACACTGGAAACTGCATGGCAGCACTGCATGCTAAAGGACACTGATGGACACGATAAGGCAGCACTGGACACTACAAGGTAGCCACTGGACACTACAGCGCAGCACTGGGCACTGCATGGTAGCCACTGGACACTACAGCGCAGCACTGGGCACTACATGGTAGCCACTGGACACTACAGCGAAGCACTGGACACTACTGGGCAGCACTTAACACCACATCACAGCACTGGACACTACAAGATAGCCATTGGACACCACAGCGCAGCACTGGACACTACTGGAAAGCAATGAACACCACAGCGCAGCACTGGACACTACAAGGTGGCCACTGGACTCCGCAGAACAGCACTGGACACTACAGCGCAGCGCTGGGCACCACAAGGTAGTCACTGGACACCACAGCGCAGCACTGGACACTACTGGGCAGCACTGAACACCACAGCACAGCACTGGACACTACAAAGCGGCACTGGACAGTGACAGGCATCAATAGAAACTACAGAGCAGCACTGAAGACTACAGGGTACAACTGGACACGAGAGGGCAGCAATGGATACTACAATGCTGCACTGAACAATACAATGCTGCAGCGGAAAATACAGGGCTGCACTGAAAACTACAGGGCAGCACTGGACACCACAGAATAGCATTGGACACTACAAGGCAGCACTAATCACCACAGGCAGCACTAGAAACTACAGTGTAGCAATGGACACTACAATGCACACTAGAAACTAAAAGTCAGCACTGGTCACTATAGGGCATCATGGAAACTACAGGGTAGCACTAGACACTAAAATCCGCATGGACGCTAGGCGGCAGCAATGGAAACTACTGGACAGCACTAGACAATACAGGAAAGGACTGGAAACTGCAGAGCAACACTACACATTACACGGCAGAAACGAACACGACAGACACTACAAGGCAGCACTGGACACCATAGGGCAGCACTGGACACATAGGGCAGCATTTGACACTACAAGACAGCAAAGAACGCTACAAGACAGCAATGGATACTACAAGGTATCGATAGACACGACAGGACAGCACTGGATACTACAGGGCATCACTATACACTACAGGGCATCACTATACACTACAGGGCATCACTATACACTACAGGGCAACACTATACACTACAGGGCAACACTATACACTACAGGGCAACACAAAACACTACAGGGTAGCACTGGACACTACAGGAGAGCAGTGGAAACTATAGGATAGCAGTGAACACTACAGGAAAGCTCTGGATACTAGAGGACAGCATTGGAACTACATGACAGCACTGGATACTACAGGACAGCACTAAACTCTACAGGACAGCACTGGACACTACATAGCAGCATTTAACACTTAAGGAACACTGGACACTTCAGGATAGCAGTGGGCACTACAGGTCTGCAATGGACGCTGCAGGACAGCATTGGACACTGGAGGACAGCACCGGACACTACAGGGCAGCGCTGGACATTAATATTAGCACTGGACACTACAGGTTAGCACTGGACATTAATGTTAGCACTGGACACTACAGGGCAGCACTGGACACTACAGCACATTACTGGAAACCGTAGGGCAGCACTGCACACTGCAGGACATGAATGGATACAAAAGGCCACCACTGGACACCAAAGTTAAGCACTGAACACTACAAGACAGCATTGGAAGCTACAGAACAGTACTGGAAACTACTGGACAGCAGTAGACCCCACAGAGCATCATTGACACTACAAATTGTCACTGGACAATGAAAGGCATCAATAGAAACAACAGAGCAGCACTGGAATCTATAGAGCAGCACTGGAATCTATAGAGCAGCACTGGACGCTATAGGGTAGCACTGCACACTAGAAGGCAGCAATCGGCACTACAGGGCTCCAGTGGACATTATAGTGTTGCACTGGAAAATAAAGGGCAGCACTGGACATTACAGAACAGTATTGGACACTACAGGGCAGCACTGGAAACTAAAGGTCAGCACCGGTCACTATAGGCCACCGGAGAAACTACAGGGTAGCACTAGACACCATATGCATCACTGGACACCAGACGGCAGCAATGGAAACTACTGGACAGCACTGGAAACTGCAGAGCAGCATTACAACTAAAGGGAAGCACTTGACACTACAATGCTGCACTGAAAACTACAGGGCAGAACTGGACACTACAGGACAGCAGCAGACACTACGGGACAGCACTGGACACTACAGGACAGCAGCAGACGCTACACGACAGCACTGGATACTACAGAGCAGCAATGAACATTCC
>NC_092271.1:5693081-5778081 GCF_036320965.1 Panulirus ornatus | reverse complement strand
CAACACAGACCACAGCAGAGGCCGGGGTGGCTGCTGGTCCGGGCTGTCAGCCCAGCACAGACCACAGCAGAGGCCGGGGTGGCTGCTGGTCCGGGCTGTCTGCCCAACACAGACCACAGCAGAGGCCGGGGTGGCTGCTGGTCCGGGCTGTCAGCCCAACACAGACCACAGCAGAGGCCGGGGTGGCTGCTGGTCCGGGCTGTCTGCCCAACACAGACCACAGCAGAGGCCGGGGTGGCTGCTGGTCCGGGCTGTCTGCCCAACACAGACCACAGCAGAGGCCGGGGTGGCTGCTGGTCCGGGCTGTCTGCCCAACACAGACCACAGCAGAGGCCGGGGTGGCTGCTGGTCCGGGCTGTCTGCCCAACACAGACCACAGCAGAGGCCGGGGTGGCTGCTGGTCCGGGCTGTCTGCCCAACACAGACCACAGCAGAGGCCGGGGTGGCTGCTGGTCCGGGCTGTCTGCCCAACACAGACCACAGCAGAGGCCGGGGTGGCGACTGATGACTGCCAGCCAGTGAACACATCAGTGTTGAGAAGTTGCAACATGTCTTCATGTACTGAACAAGGGGATGGGGGAGCATGAGGATGTGGTGGTGTGATGGTATTATGAGGGAGGTGTAGGAGGAGGTAGAGTGATGGTATTATGAGGGAGGTGCAGGAGGAGGTAGAGTGATGGTATTATGAGGGAGGTGCAGGAGGAGGTAGAGTGATGGTATTATGAGGGAGGTGCAGGAGGAGGTAGAGTGATGGTATTATGAGGGAGGTGCAGGAGGAGGTAGAGTGATGGTATTATGAGGGAGGTGCAGGAGGAGGTAGAGTGATGGTATTATGAGGGAGGTGCAGGAGGAGGTAGAGTGATGGTATTATGAGGGAGGTGCAGGAGGAGGTAGAGTGATGGTATTATGAGGGAGGTGCAGGAGGAGGTAGAGTGATGGTATTATGAGGGAGGTGCAGGAGGAGGTATAGTGATGGTATTATGAGGGAGTTACAGCTCCGGCCAAAATTCACTGAACACCGTTGGTGACACCTGGCATGTGGCCGAGGTTGTAAACATATAGTAATCGTAGTGTTCATTCATGGTTCATATGGAAGGCACAATGTTATTGGTTCATTGCTGCTGCTGAACGTTCTTTGTGTATTCACACACAGCACTACAGTTACCAATTGGTCAACATTCAGGTAATCAGTTCTAAACCTCTATAAACATCGTGCATAATGCTGACGTGTCGAATATATTGAAGCACAGGACTACACATATTGAAACACAAGACTACAAGAATAGCAGACGATACAATGTGGCAGTTCGTGAGGGAATGCGACGATATATGTGAAACTCTGGCATAAGAAATGATCTATCTACAATCTAGCTATAGCCAGACGCTATATGAAGTAAAGCTTGTATTTATCCCTATATTGTGTGTTAATTCCATGTTTGTAATAAACTTAGGCCACGCTGGATACGTGACTGATTGTTTAACTATGTAGAACAGGAGGAGGCAGACGGCCTGGGGTGAGGAAGACAGAGGCGTGACCAGGGTGGGTACAGCTCTGTACTGGGGACACTTGATGTAGTGACAGATGATCGTAATGACAGAACATTTCTTTTAATCTGTTGTTGCCACAAACAAACAGACAACACGACTTGTTATTGCCACAAACAAGCAGACAACACGACTTGTCATTGCCACAAACAAGTAGACAACACGACTTCGAAATAAATGTATATGAAACAGACGATGATTACAGATGGTCTGGGAGACATGAGGGAGGGAGGAAGGAAGGGAGGGAATGGGGAAAATGGTGTCAGGGTTTACGCTGGTAATAATCCTAAGCAACAGCAACCACCCTGGCCAGACCAGCTCAGAAGGAGGAAATGAAACAGCAATACAATATGCTACGCCCACGTGAGCCTAGCACTATACTGACCACACCAGGGAGGGAGGAACGAGTTAACCAACATATCATGTAAGACATGATAAACACAATGAACAGGTGGCAACTCCTTCTTAATAGCCGGCTAGTTGTGTCGGGATGATCAGTGGGTCATGAATGTGCGATGTTGGTCACTAAGTGTCATGATATGATGGTATTACAACATGCAAGTCACACATGTTGTTCTGGCATAACAAATAACATCAAAATAGGACGTAGACTAATTCCTGCAGAGCTAATTACCTGGTCACTGTCGTCCTGGTGAAGCTAACTAACTGGTCACTGTCGTCCTGGTGAAGCTAACTACCTGGTCACTGTCGTCCTGGTGAAGCTAACTAACTGGTCACTGTCGTCCTGGTGAAGCTAACTACCTGGTCACTGTCGTCCTGGTGAAGCTAACTACCTGGTCACTGTCGTCCTGGTGAAGCTAATTACCTGGTCACTGTCGTCCTGGTGAAGCTAACTACCTGGTCACTGTCGTCCTGGTGAAGCTAACTACATGGTCACTGTCATCCTGGTGAAGCTAATTGCCTGGTCACTGTCGTCCTGGTGAAGCTAACTACCTGGTCACTGTCGTCCTGGTGAAGCTAACTACCTGGTCACTGTCGTCCTGGTGAAGCTAATTACCTGGTCACTGTCGTCCTGGTGAAGCTAAGTACATGGTCACTGTCGTCCTGGTGAAGCTAACTACATGGTCACTGTCGTCCTGGTGAAGCTAACTAACTGGTCACTGTCGTCCTGGTGAAGCTAACTACATGGTCACTGTCGTCCTGGTGAAGCTAACTACCTGGTCACTGTCGTCCTGGTGAAGCTAACTACATGGTCACTGTCATCCTGGTGAAGCTAACTACCTGGTCACTGTCATCCTATTGAAGCTAAAAACCTGGTCACTGACGTCCTGGTGAAGCTAACTACCTTGTCACGGTCGTGCTGCTGAAGCTAACTATCTGGTCACTGTCGTCCTGGTGAAGCTAACTACCTATTCACTGTCACCCTGGTGAAGCTAACTGCCTGGTCACTGTCGTTCTGGTGAAGCTAACTACCTGGTCACTGTCGTCCTGGTGAAGCTAACTACATGGTCACTGTCGTTCTGGTGAAGCTAACTACCTGGTCACTGTCGTCCTGGTGAAGCTAACTACATGGTCACTGTCGTTCTGGTGAAGCTAACTACATGGTTGCTGTCGTGCTGGTGTATCTACTGACGGTGTTCAAACATTTGATGTTTATTTTTGAATCAGGCGTTAAGATGACGTCACGTGAAGAAGACGTAATATGTCTATAAGGAACTCATACGTCACAATATGGCAATGTTTATAGTTGGAAAACCTGTATTATAGGATGAAGGAAACGAAGGCAGAGTTGTTTACCCTATTATTACATACAATCCATTGTGGACACAGAACATTACATTCATCTGGTAAGTTATTAATATCACATATTATAAGATACTATTAATACGTAGATCATATCACAGTGACACATTAGTAGCACGTAACAATATTGAATATCCAACTACAAACACAAACTAACATCTTAATTGTACCTGCCAGTCGTCTGACTGTATTTGGCTTTCTCCTGAAGACTTGCCACTCCTGTATGTGTGCTGTAGCGAGGCTTGCGCACCATGAAGACTTGCCACTCCTGTATGTGTGCTGTAGCGAGGCTTGCGCACCAGGATCCTACCTAGTCACTAGGTTGACCCATACATTTTCAATGGGGGTTGCGATCATAAGCTTTCCTTGGCCAGTCTCATAGTTGGATGTCTTGATGTTCAGCGAGCCAGCGTTGTACTGGCCGAGCTGTGTGCACGGGGCATCATTGGTCATGTGTAAAGATGAGTCTTCCTGGGTAGGACATCGTGGCACTGACGGTACCATAACTTCCTTGGAAATGTCTAGGTGTTCGTCAGGTGTGAACCGTCCATGGTCAGGTGTGAACCGTCCATGGTCAGGTGTGAACCGTGCATGGTCTGGTGTGAACCGTCCATGGTCAGGTGTGAACCGTCCATGGTCAGGTGTGAACCGTCCATGGTCAGGTGTGAACCGTCCATGGTCAGGTGTGAACCGTCCATGTGTGGTTTCTGTAATACCGTGCATGAACCTCCACCGCCAGGCATTACACTTCGCATGACCACTTCTCACAATGTCGTATCTATTTTCACGCTCATATCTTGTATTACGTTGCCGCCAACAGTGTTGTTAACCATGATGGGTTGTTAAAGAAAATGTCTTTTCGTCACTAGATATGACACGTAGTCACTAATATGACACGTGGTCACTAGACATGATAGTGGTCACTAGATATGACACGTGGTCACAAGTCCACATCGTTGTTGATGTGTTGCCTGGGTCGTCCTCCACAATGCGTCTCATTACCAACAGTTGTTCTGTGCCAACTTCATGCAAGCGTCGTCCCCCCCCCCCCCCCCCACTCTTCCTTCTCAAACATTGATGTGAAAATTTTCCACAATGACAACAGCATTCTGGAAATGGTCTCCCTCAGAGACATCTCTGATGACCTGATCTGCAGTTGTCGCACGTGGTCGTCCTGGTCTCTGATGACCTGATCTTCAGTTGTCGCACGTGGTCATCCTGGTCTCTGATGACCTGATCTTCAGTTGTCGCACGTGGTCGTCCTGGTCTCTGATGACCTGATCTTCAGTTGTCGCACGTGGTCATCCTGGTCTCTGATGACCTGATCTTCAGTTGTCGCACGTGGTCGTCCTGGTCTCTGATGACCTGATCTTCAGTTGTCGCACGTGCTCGTCCTATATATATATATATATATATATATATATATATATATATATATATATATATATATATATATATATATATATATATATATATATATATATATATATATATATATATTTATATATATATTATATATATATATATATATATATATATATATATATATATATATATATATATATATATATATATATATATATATATATATAGTCTCTGAATAACACATAGTAACGAACGTATTTTGTACTGTGTCTGATATCTGACCCAGGAATAGTCATATGTATGATATAGACAAACAGTGCTGAGCCAGGTCATCAGTAGTACAGGTGGCAGGTGTCATTACCTCACAGACTGGAGACAAGGCAGATATTCCCCTGCTGACTGGTTGGTTGGTAGTGGGGCTGACGTAGCAGGTCGTGCCTACAACATAATCATGATGATGCAGGTATTATATTGTTGGATCGAAGTCAATACAAACAGTGATATAGTCGACTCACTCTCCGTTTACACTACACGTTATACATATTGACAAACATATTGGGAACATACAAATAACTACATGACTTTCATCATTATGACAATCTTTATATTAATGAGTAACTGGATTTTTCTTTCTTCTACAACGGACCACTGTGACTAGGGTAGGCTGGGGCATACTGTGTTGAAGGTTATAACCAGCGAACATGAGAGAGTTCGTAGTGTGTGTGTGTGTGTGTGTGTGTGTGTGTGTGTGTGTGTGTCTCATACATGACCCTAATATTCGTCCCCATACAATTTGGTCGTGTCCTCCTCCCTACCCTGGCCACTACGCCACGCCTCTGTCTTCCTCACCCCAGGCCGTCTGCCTCCTCCTGTTCTACATAGTTAAACAATCAGTCACGTATCCAGCGTGGCCTAAGTTTATTACAAACATGGAATTAACACACAATATAGGGATAAATACAAGCTTTACTTCATATAGCGTCTGGCTATAGCTAGATTGTATATAGATCATTTCTTATGCCAGAGTTTCACATATATAGTCGTATCCCCTCACGAACTGCCACATTGTATCGTCTGCTATTCTTGTAGTCTTGTGTTTCTTTATATCAATTTTTAAAGCATTACACCTATGCTTCAATATATTCGATACGTCAGCATTATGCACGATGTTTATAGAGGTTTAGAACTGATTACCTGAATGTTGACCAATTGGTAACTGTAGTGCTGTGTGTGAATACACAAAGAACGTTCAGCAGCAGCAATGAACCAATAACATTGTGCCTTCCATATGAACCATGAATGAACACTACGATTACTATATGTTTACAACCTCGGCCACATGCCAGGTGTCACCAACGGTGTTCAGTGGATTTTGGCCGGAGCTGTACAGGAGGAGGTTGTGTGACGGTACTGTAAGGAAGGTACACGAGGAGGTAGTGTGACGGTACGGTGAGAAGGTACAGGAGGAGGTTGGGTGACAGTACTGTGAAGGAGGTACAGGAGGAGGTAGTGTGACGGTACTGTAAGGAAAGTAGAGGAGGAGGTGCTGTGACGGTACTGTGAGGGAGGTAAAGGAGGAGGTAGTGTGACTCTACTGTGAGGCAGTTACAGGAAATTGGGTGACGGTACTGTGAGGGAGGTACAGGAGGAGGTAGTGTGACGGTACTGTGAGGGAGGTACAGCAGGAGATTGGGTGACCATAATGTGAGAGAGGTAAAGTAGGAGGTAGTATAACGGTACTGTGAGGTAGGTACAGGAGGAGGTTGGATGACGGTACAGTGAGGGAGGTACAGGAGGATGTAGTGTGACGGTACTGAGAGGGAGGGACAGGAGGAGGTAGTGTGACGGTAATGTAAGGGAGGTACGGGAGGAAGTAGTGTAACGGTACTGTGAAGTAGGTAAAGGAGGAGGTAGAGATACAGGAGGAGGTAGTGTGACGGTACTGTGAGTGAGGTACAGCAGGAGGTTGGGTGACCATAATGTGAGGGAGGTAAAGTAGGAGGTAGCATGACGGTACTGTGAGGGAGGTAAAGTAGGAGGTAGCATGACGGTACTGTGAGGGAGGTACAGGAGGAGGTTGGGTGACGGTACTGTGAGGGAGGTACAGGAGGAGATAATGTGACGGTACTGTGAGGGAGGTACAGGAGGAGGTAGTGTGACGGTACTGTGAGGGAGGTACGGGAGGAGGTAGTGTAACGGTACTGTGAGGGAGGTACAGGAGGAGGTAGTGTGATGGTACTATGAGGGAGGTACAGGAAGAGATAGTGTGAGGGAGGTACAGGAGGAGGTAGTGTGACTGTACTGTGAGAGAGGTACAGGACGAGGTTGGGTTATGGTACTGTGAAGGACGTACATGAGGAGGAAGTATGAAGGTACTGTGAGGGAGGTACTGAAGGAGGTAGTGTGACGGTACTGTGAGGAAGGGACAGGAGGAGGTTGGGTGACGGTACTATGAGGGAAGTACAAAAGGAGGCAGTATGACGGTATTGTGAGGGAGATACAGGAGGAGATAGTGTGACGGTACTGTGAGGGAGGCACAGGGGGAGGAAGTGTGACGGTACTGTTAGGGAGGTACAGGAGGAGATGGAGTGACGGTACTGTGAAGGGGGGCAGAGGAGAAAGTAGTGTGACGGTACTGGGAGAGAAGTACAGGAGGTAGTGTGACGGTACTGTGAGGGAGGTACAAGAGGAGGCAGTGTGACGGTACTGTGAGGGAGGTACAGGAGGAGGTACTGTAACGGTGTTATGAGGAAGGTACAGGAGGAGGTAGTGTGACGGTACTGTGAGGGAGGTAAAGAAGTAGGTCGTGTGACGGTACTGTGACGGAGGTACAGGAGGAGGTAGTGTGACGGTACTGTGAGGGAGGTAAAGAAGTAGGTCGTGTGACGGTACTGTGAGGGAGGTACATGAGGAGGTTGGGTGACGGTACTGTGAGGGAGGTACAGGAGGAGGTAGTGTAACGGTAACGTTAGGGAGGTAGAGAAAGAGGTAGTATGTCGGTACTGTGAGGTAGTTACAGGAGGAAGTAGTATGACGGTACTGTGAGGTAGTTATAGGAGGAGGTAGTGTAACGGTAACGTTAGGGAAGTAAAGAAAGAGGTAGTATGTCGGTACTGTGAGGTAGTTACAGGAGGAGGTAGTATGACGGTACTGTGAGGGAGGTACAGGAGGAGGTAGTATGTTGGTACTGTGTGGTAGGTACAGGAGGAGGTAGTATGACGGTACTCTGAGGGAGTTAAAGGAGGAGGTAGCATGACGGTACTGTGAGGGAGGTACAGGAAAAGGTAGTGTAACGATAATGTGAGGGAGGTACAGGAGGAGGTTGGGTGACGGTACTGTGAGGGAGGTACAGGAGGAGGTAGTATGGTGGTATAGTGAAGGAGGTACAGGAGGAGGTAGTGTGACGATACTGTAAATGAGGTACAGGAGGAGGTGTATGACAGTACTGTGAGTGAGGTACAGGAGGAAGTAGTGTGACGGTACTGTGAGGGAGGTAAAGAAGGAGGTAGTATGGCGGTACCGTGAGGGAGGTACAGGAGGAGAGTGGGTGACGGTACTGTGAGGGAGGTACAGGAGGAGATAGTGTGACGGTACTGTGAGGGTGGTACAAGAGGAGGTAGTGTGACGGTACTGTGAGGCAGGTACAGGAGGAGGTAGTGTGACGGTACTGTGAGGGAGGTACAGGAGGAGGTAATGTGACGGTACTGTGAGGGAGGTACAGGAAGAGGTAGTGTGAGGGTACTGTGAGGGAGGTACATGAGGAGGTAGTGTGACTGTACTGTGAGAGAGGTACAGGAGGAGGTTGGGTGACGGTACTGTGAAGGAGGTACATGAGGAGGTAGTATGACGGTACTGTGAGGGAGGTACTGAAGGAGGTAGTGTGAGGGTACTGTGAGGAAGGTACAGGAGGAGGTTGGGTGACGGTACTATAAGGGAAGTACAAGAGGAGGCAGTATGACGGTACTGTGAGGGAGGTGCAGTAGGAGGTAGTGTGACGGTACCGTGAGGGAGGTGGAGGGGGAGGTACTGTGACGGTACTGTGAGGGAGGTACAGGAGGAGATAGTGTGACGGTACTGTGAGGGAGGCACAGGAGAAAGTACTCTGACGGTACTGTGAGAGAAGTCCAGGAGGTAGTGTGACGGTACTATGACGGAGGTACAGGAGTAGGTACTGTGAGGGAGGCACGGGAGGACGTAGTGTGACGGTACTGTGAGGAGGTACAAGAGGACGCAGTGTGACGGTACTGTGAGGGAGGTACAGGAGGAGGCACTGGAACGGTGTTATGAGGAAGGTACAGGAGGAGGTAATGTGACGGTACTGTGAGGGAGGTGAAGAAGTAGGTAGTGTGACGGTACTGTGAGGGAGGTACAGGAGGAGGTTGGGTGACGGTACTGTGAGGGAGGTACAGGAGGAGGTAGTGTAACGGTAATGTTAGGGAGGTAGAGAAAGAGGTAGTATGTCGGTACTGTGAGGTAGGTACAGGAGGAGGTAGTATGACGGTACTGTGAGGTAGGTAAAGGAGGAGGTAGTATGACGGTACTGTGAGGGAGGTACAGGAGGAGAAAGTATGACGGTGCTGTGAGAGAGGTATAGGAGGAGGTAGTGTAACTGTAATGTTAGGGAGGTAAAGAAAAAGGTAGTATGTCGGTACTGTGAGGTAGGTACAGAAGGAGGTAGTATGACGGTACCGTGAGGGAGGTACATGAGGAGGTAGTATGTCCGTACTATGTGGTAGGTGCAGGAGGAGGTAGTATGACGGTACTGTGAGGGAGTTACAGGAGGAGGTAGTATGACGGTACTGTGAGGGAGGTACAGGAAAAGGTAGTGTAACGGTAATGTGAGGGAGGTACAGCAGGAGGTTGGGTGACGGTACTGTGAGGGAGGTAAAGGAGGAGGTAGTATGGCGGTACTGTAAGGGAGGTAAAAGAGAAGGGAGTGTGACGATACTGTGAGGGAGGTACAGGAGGAGATAGTGTCACGGTAATGTGAGGGAGTCACAGGAGAAAGTAGTGTGACGGTACTGTGAGAAAAGTACAGGAGGTAGTGTGACGGTACTGTGAGGGTGGTACAGAAGGAGGTTGGGTGACCATAATGTGAGGGAGGTAAAGTAGGAGGTAGTATGACGGTACTGTGAGGGAGGTACAGGAGGAAGCTGGGTGACGGTGCTGTGAGGGAGGTACAGGACGAGGTAGTGTGACCATAATGTGAGGGAGGTAAAGTAGGAGGTAGCATGACGGTTCCGTGAGGGAGGTAAAGTAGGAGGTCGCATGACGGTACTGTGAGGGAGGTACAGGAGGTTGGGTGACGGTACTGTGAGGGAGGTACAGGAGGAGGTAGGTTGACGGTACAGTGAGGGAAGTAAAGGAGGAGGTAGTGTGACCATACTGTGAGGGAGGTATAGGAGAATGTTGGGTGACGGTACTGTGAGGGAGGTATAGGAGGATGTTGGGTGACGGTACTGTGAGGGAAGGACAGAAGAAAGTAGTGTGACGGTACTGTAAGGGAGGTACAGGAGATAGTGTGACTGTACTGTGAGGGAGGTTTATGAGGAGGTAGTGTGACGGTGCTGTGAGGGAGGTACAGGAGTAGGTACTGTGACGGTACCGTGAGGGAGGTACAGGAGGAGGTAGTTTGACAGTAATGTGAGGGAGGTAGAGGAGAAGGTTGCGTGACGGTAATGTGAGGGAGGTACATGAGGTAGTGTGACGGTACTGTGAGGGAGTTACAGGAGAAGGTAGTGTGACGGTACTGTGAGGGAGGTACAGGAGGAGGTAGTGGGACGGTACTGTGAGGGAGGTTCAAAATAAGGTTGGGTGACAGTAATGTGAGGGAGGTACATAAGGTAGTGTAACGGTGTTATGAGGGAAGTACAGGAGGAGGTAGTGTGACGTTACTGTGACGGTACTCTGAGGCAGGTACAGGAGGCGGTTGGGTTACGGTACTGTGAAGGACGTACAGGAGGAGGTAGTGTGACGGTACTGTGAGGGAGGTACAGGAGGATGTAGTTTTACGGTACTGTAAAGGAGGTACAGTAGGAGGAAGTCTGACGGTACTGTGAGGGAAATACGTACAGGAAGAGGTTGTGTGACGGTTATGTGAGGAAGGTACAGGAGGAGGGTTTGGGTGACGGTACTATGAGAGAGGTACAGGAGTAGGTAGTGTGACGGTACTGTGAGGGAGGTAAAGCAGGAGGTAGTGTGACGGTACTGTTAGGGAGGTACAGAAGGTTGGGTGACGGTATTATAAGAGAGGTACAAGAGGAGGTAGTATGACTGTACCGTGAGGGAGGTATAGGAGGTGGTAGTGTGACGGTACTGTGAGGGAGGTACAGTGGGAGGTAGTGTGACAGTACTGTGAGGGAGGCACAGGAATAGGTAGTGTGACGGTAGTGTGAGGGAGGTACAAGAGGAAGCAGTGTGACGGTACTCTGAGGAGGGTACAAGAGGAGGTATTGTGTGTTATGAGGGAGGTACAGGAGGAGGTTGGATGACGGTACTGTGAGGGAAATACAGGAGGAGGTAGTGTAACGGTACTGTGAGGGAGGGTACAGGAGGAAGTTGGATGACGGTACTGTGAGGGAGGTACAGGACGAAGTTGGGTGACGGTACTCTGAGGGAGGTACAGGAGGAGGTATCGTAACGGTGTTATGACGGAGGTACAAAAGGTGGTAGTGTGACGGTACTGTGAGGCAGGTACAGGAGGAGGTACTGCGACGGTACTGTGAGCAAGGTACAGGAGGAGGTAGTGTGACGGTACTGTGAGGGAGGTAAAGGAAGGTAGTATGGCGGTACTGTGAGGGAGGTACAGGAGGAATGTGGGTTACGGTACTGTGAGGGAGGTACAGGAGGAAGTTCGGTGACGGTACTGTGAGGGAGGTACAGGAGGAGGAAGTGTGACGGTACTGTAAGGGAGGTACAGGAGGAGGTAGTGTGACGGTACTTTGAGGGAGGCACAGGAGTAGGTAGTGTGACGATATTGTGAGGGAGGTACAGGAGAAGGTTGGGTGACGGTACTATGAGGGGGGTACAAGAGGAGGTAGTATGACGGTACTGTGAGGGAGGTACAGGAGGAGGTAGTGTGACGGTACTGAGAGAGGTACAGGGGGAGGCAGTGTGACAGTACTGTGAGGGAGGCACAGGAATAGTTAGTGTGACGGTATTGTGAGGGAGGTACAAGATGTGGTAGTGTGACGGTGCTCTGAGGAAGGTACAAGAGGAGGCATTGTAACTGTGTTATGAGCGAGGTAGAGGAGGAGGTTGGGCGACGGTACTGTGAGGGAAGTACAGAAGAAGGTAGTATGACGGTACTGTGAGGGAGGTACATGAGAAGGTAGTATGACGGTACTGTGAGGGAGGTATTGGAGGAGATATTGTAACAGTGTTAAGAGGGAGGTAAAGTAGGAGGTTGGGTGACGGTACTGTGAGGGAGGTACAGGAGAAGGTTGTATGACGGTAATGTGAGGGAGGTACATGAGGAGGTTGTGTGACGGTTATGTGAGGAAGGTACAGGAGGAGGGATTGGGTGACAGTACTGTGAGGGTGGTACAGAAAGAGGTAGTTATGTCTGTACTTTGAGGGAGGTACAGGAGGAGGTAGTATGACGGTACTGTGAGGGAGGTACAGGAGGAGGTAGTGTGACGGTATTGTGAGGGAGGTACAGGAGGAAGTTGGATGACGGTACTGTGAGGGAAATACAGGACGAAGTTGGGTGACGGTACTCTGAGGAAGGTACAGGAGGAGGTATTGTAACGGTGTTATAACGGAGGTCAAAAGGTGGTAGTGTGACGGTACTGTGAGGTAGGTATAGGAGGAGGTATTGCGACGGTACTTTGAGGAAGGTACTGGAGGAGGTAGTGTGACGGTACTGTGAGGGAGGTACAGGAGGAAGTTGGATGACGGTACTGTGAGGGAGGTACAGGAGGAGGTAGTGTGACGGTACTCTGAGGAAGGTACAGGAGGAGGTATTGTAACGGTGTTATAACGGAGGTCAAAAGGTGGTAGTGTGACGGTACTGTGAGGTAGGTACAGGAGGAGGTATTGCGACGGTACTGTGAGGAAGGTACAGGAGGAGGTAGCGTGACGGTACTGTGAGGGAGGTAAAGGAAGGTAGTATGGCGGTACTGTGAGTGAGGTATAGGAAGAAGTTGTGTTACGTTACTGTGAGGGAGGTACAGGATGAAGTTGGGTGACGCTACTGTGAGGGAGGCACAGGAGGGGGTTGGGTGACGGTACTGTGAGAGAGGTACAGGAGGAGGTAGTGTGACGGTATTGTGAGGGAGGTGCAAGAGGAGGTTGAGTGACGGTACTGTGTCGGAGGTACAGGAGGAAGTAGTGTGACGGTACTGTGAGGGAGGTACAGGAGGAGGTTGGGTGACGGTACTGTGAGGGAGGTAAAGGAGGAGTTAGTATGACGGTATTGTGAGGGAGGTACAGGATGAAGTTGGGTGACGCTACTGTGAGGGAGGCACAGGAGGAGGTTGGGTGACGGTACTGTGAGCGAGGTACAGGAAGAAGTTGGGTGACAGTACTGTAAGGGAGGTACAGGAGGAGGTAATATGATGGTACTGTGAGGGAGGTACAGGAGGAGAGAGTTTGACGGTACTGTGAATGAAGGTAAAGGATGAGGTAGTGTGACGGTACTGTGAGGGAGGTAAAGGAGTAGGTAATGTGACGGTACTGTGAGGGAGGTACAGGAGGAGGTTGGGTGACGATAATGTGAGGGAGTTACAGGAAGAGGTAGTGTAACGTTACTGTGAGGGAGGTAGATGAAGAGGTAGCATGACGGTACTGTGAGGTAGGTACAGGAGGAAGTAGTATGACGGTACTGTGAGGGAGGTACAGGAGGAAGTAGTATGACGGTACTGTGAGGGAGGTACAGGAGGAGGTAGTGTGACGGTACTGTGAGGGAGGTAGATGAAGAGGTAGCATGACGGTACTGTGAGGTAGGTACAGGAGGAGGTAGTGCGACGGTACTGTGAGGAAGGTACAGGAGTAGGTAGTGTGACGGTACTGTGAGGGAGGTACAGGAGGAGGTAGTGTGACTTCTGTGAGGGAGGTACAGGAGGACGTTGGGTTACGGTACTGTGAAGAAGGTACATGAGGAAGTAGTATGATGGTACTGTGAGGGAGGTACAGGAGGAGGTAGTGTAACGGTACTGTCAGGGAGGTAAAGGAGGAGGTTTGGTGACGGTACTTTGAGGGAGTTACAAGAGGAGGCAGTATGACAGTACTGTGAGGGTGGTATAGGGGAGGTAGTGTGACGGTACTGTGAGAGAGGTACAGGGGAGGTAGTGTGACGGTACTGTGAGGGAGGTACAGGAGGAGGTAGTTTGACGGTACTGTGAGGGAAGTACAGGAGAAACTAGTGTGACGGTACTGTGAGGGAAGTATAGGAGGTAGTGTGACGGTACTGTGACGGAGGTACAGAAGTAGGTAGTGTGACGGTACTGTGAGGGAGGCACGGGAGGAGGTAGTGTGACGGTACTGTGAGGGAGGTACAAGAGGAGGTAGTGTGACGGTACTGCGAAGGAGTTACAGGAGGAGGTACTGTAACGGTGTTATGAGGGAGGTACGGGAGGAGGTAGTGTGACGGTACTGTGAGGGGGGTAAAGGAGTAGGTAATATGACGTTACTCTGAGGGAGGTACAAGAGGAGTTTGGGTGACGACAATGTGAGGGAGGTACAGGAGTAGGTTCTTTGAGGGAGGTAGAGGAAGAGGTAGTATGACGGAACTGTGAGGTAGGTACAGGAGGAGCTAGTATGACGGTATTGTGAGGTAGGTACATGAGGAGGTAGTATGACGGTACTGTAAGGGAGGTACAGGAGGCGGTAGTGTGACGGTGCTGTAAGGGAGGTACAAGAGGAGGTACTGTAGCGGTACTCTGAGGGAGGTAAAGGAGGAGGTAGTATGACGGTACTGTGAGGGAGGTACAGGAGGAGGTTGGGTGACGGTACTCTGAGGGCGGTACAGAAGGAGGTATTGTAGCCGTGTTATGAGGGAGGTACAAGAGGAAGTTGGGTGGCGTTACTGTGAGGGAGTTGCAGGAGGAGGTAGTGTAACGCTACTGTGAGGAAGCTACAGGATGAGGTAGTGTGACGGTACTGTGGGGGAGGTAAATGAGGTGGTAGTATGGCGGTACTGTGAGGGAGGTACAGGAGGAGGTAGTGTGACGGTACTGTGAGGGAGGTACAGGAGGAGGTAGTGTGACGATACTGTGAGGGAGGTACAGGAGGAGGTTGGGTGAAGGTACTGGGAGGGAGGTAAAGGAGGAGGTATTATGACGGCACTGTGAGGGAGGTACAGGAGGACGTTGGGTGACGGTACTGTGAGGGAGGTTCAAGAGGAAGTTGGGTGACGGTACTCTGAGGGAGGCACAGGAGGTGGTGTGACGGTGCTGTGAGAGAGGTACAGGAGGAGGGAGTTTGACGGTACTGTGAATGAGGTAAAGGATGAGTTAGTATGACGGTACTGTGAGGAAGTTATAGGAGGAGGTTGGGTGACGGTACTGTGCGGGAAGTACAGGAGGAGGTAGTATGACGGTACTCTTAGGGAGGTAAAGCAGGAGGTAGTGTGACGGTACTGTGAGTGAGGTACAGGAGGAGGTTGGGTGACGGTATTGTGAGGAACGCACAGGAGGAGGTAGTGTGACGGTACAGTGAGGGAGGTAAAGGAGGAGGTAGTATGACGATACTGTGAGGGAGTACAGGAGGATGTTGGGTGAAGGTACTGTAAGGGAGGTACAGAAGGATGTTGGGTAACAGTACTGTGAGGGAAGTACAGCAGAAGGTAGTGTGACGGTACTGTGAGGGAGGTACAGGAGGAGGTAGTGTGACTGTACTTTGAGGGAGGTATATGTGGAGGTAGTGTGACGGTATTGTAAGGGAGGTACAGGAGTAGGTATTGTGACGGTACTGTGAGGGAGGTACAGGAGAAGGTAGTTTGACGGTAATGTGAGGGAGGTACAGGAGGAGGTTGGATGACGGTACTGTGAGGGAGATACATGAGGAGGTAGTGTGACGGTCCTGTTAGAAAGTTGCAGGAGAAGGTAGTGTAGCGGTACTGTGAGGGAGGTACAGGAAGAGGTAGTGGGACGGTACTGTGAGGGAGGTTCAGAAGAAGGTTGGGTGACAGAAATGTGAGGATGGTACAGGAGGAGGTAGTGTAACGGTGTTATGAGGGAAGTACAGGAGGAGGTAGTGTGACGTTACTGTGACGGTACTGTGAGGGAGGTACAGGAAGAGGTAGTGTGACGATAATGTGAGGGAGGTATAGGAGGATGTACTTTTACGGTACTGTAAGGGAGGTACAGGAGGAGGAAGTCTGACGGTACCGTAAATGAGGTATAGGAAGAGGTTGTGTGACGGTTATGTGAGGAAGATTCAGGGGGAGGGGTTGGGTGACGGTACTGTGAGGGAGTTACAGGAGGAGGTAGTGTGACGTTACTGTGAGGGAGGTACAGGAGGAGGTAGTTTGACGCTACTGTGAGGGAGGTACAGGGGAGGTAGTGTGACGATACTGTGAGGGAGGTACAGGACGAGGTTGGGTGACGGTACTATAAGGGAGGTACAAGAGGACGCAGTATGACGGTACTGTGAGGAAGGCACAGGAGGAGGTAGTGTGACGGTACTGTGAGGGAGGTACAGGGGAGGTAGTGTGACGGTAGTGTGAGGGAGGTACATGAGGAGGTAGTGTGACGGTACTGTGAGAGAGGTACAGGAGGAGGTAGTGTGACGGTACTGTGAGGGAGGTAGAGGAGGCGGTAGTATGACGGTGCTCTGAGGGAGGTACCGGAGGAGGTAGTGTGACGGTTCTGTGAGGGAGGTACAGGAGGAGGTTGTGTGGCGGTGTTATGAGGAAGTTCTTCAAGCATCTAGGGTAAGGACCTCATGACGTCCAGTCCCTCAATGGACACCAGTGTCTTCCTCATGACACCAACTCTCCACTTTTAAGATGACCGTGTACCGCATGACCGTGTACCTGCATGTCCGTGTACTTGCATGACCGTGTAGCTGCTAGACGGTGTACCTGCATGACCCTGTACCTGCATGACCATGTACCTGCATGACTGTGTACCTGCTGGACGGTGTACCTGCTGGACGGTGTACCTGCAGGATGTATACCTGCACTATGGTATACCTGCAGGACGGCGTACCAGCAGGATGGTGTACCTGCAGGACGGTCCACCTGCAGGACGGTGTACCTGCAGGACGGTGTACCTGCAGGATGGTGTACCTGCTGGACGGTGCACCTGCAGGATGGTGTACCTGCAGGATGGTGTACCTGCAGGATGGTGCACCTGCAGGATGGTGTACCTGCAGGATGGAGTACCTGCAGGACAGTGCACCTGCAGCATGGTGCACCTGCAGGATGGTGTACCTGCAGGATGGTGTGCCTACAGGATGGTGTACCTGAAGGATGGTGTACCGCAGGATCTTGCACCTGCAGGATGGTGCACCTGCAGGATGGTGTACCTGCAGGATGGTGTGCCTGCAGGATGGTGTACCTGCAGGATGAGGCACCTGCAGGATGGTGCACCTGCAGAATGGCGCACCTGCAGGATGGTGTACCTGCAGGACGGTGCACCTGCAGGATGGTGTACATGCAGGATGGTGTACTTGCAAGACGGTGCACCTGCAGGATGGCATACCTGCAGGATGGTGTACCTGCAGGACGGTGCACCAGCAGGATGGTGTACATGCAGGATGGTGTACTTGCAAGACGGTGCACCTGCAGGATGGCGTACCTGCAGGATGGTGTGCCTGCAGGTTGGTGTACCTGCAGGATGGTGCACCTGCAGAATGGTGCACCTGTAGGATGGTGTACTTGCAAGACGGTGCACCTGCAGGATGGTGTACCTGCAGGACGGTGCACCTGCAGGATGGTGTACATGCAGGATGGTGTACTTGCAAGACGGTGCACCTGCAGGATGGTGTACCTGCAGGATGGTGTGCCTGCAGGTTGGTATACCTGCAGGATGGTGCACCTGCAGAATGGTGCATCTGCAGGATGGTATACTTGCAGGACGGTGCACCTGCAGAATGGTGCACCTGTAGGATGATGTACCTGCAGGACGATGCACTTGCAGGATGGTGTACCTTCAGGATGATGTACCTGCAGGATGGTGCACCTGCAGAATGGTGCACCTGCAGGACGGTGTAAATCAGTGTGTCAGGGTTCAGTGGAGGAGAGCCATCATGGTGACGCTGAGTGTTGGGTGGATGTCGAGGCTCAGAGTTCTGTGGTGAGGCGTCTGATGACCTTAGCTTGTTGCAACATCTCCTCCTGTAGATGTCTCAGCCATTCCTGTTTGACCTCTGCACTGACGGTCCGGAACTCATACGTGACCGGTTCCCTCCCTCCACCCTGGCGAACCTCCAGCTTGAAGGTCGTGTCCGAGCCAGTGGGAGGACCTAGATTAACTTGGTCCAGCCAGATATCCCACGCGTATTCGTAGTTTGGCGGCTTTGGCCTGGTCAGGATGATGACCTTCTCAAACAGCAGCACAGAGTAAGATCCTGCACGTAGCTCTTTCTTCCTCGTCTTCACTTCCATCTTGTCATGACGAATGATGTCTCCACTTCTTTGGAAATCGACACGACCATTTACGATAGTTTCTGTCAGCAGTCGGACTTGTGCCGACCTGACGCACACTCGGAAATGGTCCAACATCGGCTGAGCCGCTTCCTGGGTGGCGGGATCACGACATAGATGTTGGAGCCACAACATGTAAAAGGTGAAATGCTGTACAGGTGACATGTACAACCTGGCCTGATTACCTGTGTCCAGGTCGGAGGTAGTCTTACAGCGAACAACAAGGTACTCGCTGTACATATCGAAGGCTCCCACATTTTTTTGGAAATGTTCCAGAACATCACTTGCATGTTTCCATTTTTCCACGTAAGGAAGAACACGTTTGCTGTGGAAGTTATATAACTTCTCTAAGAGTTTTCCAGTTTTGGCAGGCACTGCAGCGTCGGGGTTGAGCAACGACGATAACTGACGAACGTATTTCTTCTCCTGGACGATCAGTTCTTGGCAAGACACTGCAGGCGTGGGTAATGCTGCTTTCCTGCTGGAATGATCCAGTCGCTGCATCACCGTCAGAAGCTGTGGATGGAGCGAGTAGAGGCTGAGCGGCCGCAGCTTACACGAGGCTCGTCTACCAGACGTCAGGCTCTCTGTACTGTGACTCAGACTGATGGTTGTATTGTGAGGCATAATCTTCTGTAGTTCACAGATCCACTGATCCCTGAGGCAAGAATTCTTGGCCTTAAACTTCATGTTAACAAGTTGAGACTGACCTTCCGTGAGCACCTGCAGGAGGAGGTCATGTTCTGCTACAGGTTCCACTGCCACCACCTGCTCCGCCCGGTAATGAACTTTGTATTTAAAGAATGACATTTTGGGTGACGTGATGACCAACAAGTTTACAAACACAATCATGTTGTACTTCTTCCTCTGCAGCAAACCACCGCTCAGGCAGAAGAGTTCTCCACAGTGCACCATAGCCCCCCCGAGTCTCAGGTCCACCGGACTGTTGACCACGGTGGCGATGGTCATCTCTGTATTGGCCTGAAGCTTCAGAAGGTTCAGGCGGTCGATGGCACACTGAAACCTGTTCCTGTCTTCTTCTGAAACTTCTTTCTTAAAACTATCAAGAATCATAGCATAAAAGTTTACTCGTAATGTTGGCTTCAGTGTATTTCTCTTGAGATCAGGGAAATGTTCATCAAAATAAACTGAATATCGTTGAAGTTCTTTCTGAATGGTTGGGGTCAGGACCATGTAGCGATAGTACAAGTGGAATTGTTCGTCTTGAAACACGTCTGCCAACTGCGTCAAATCACCATCAGTCTTCTTAATACCTTTATACAACACAGTTTGAAACTGTTGTATTAATTCCATTTGTCTGAAGAAAACATCAAAATGTTGTCTGATATGGGGAGGAGTTCTCGTACACATGACCTGGTAATCACTTAACATTTTCTCAAGACTTCCTAAATATTCCAATTCATTTTCCACCAAGAAGGAAAAGTGTCCATGGCAAGGGTCCGGTGGCCTGGGGCCGCCCTCCTCAGCTGGGTCCGGCTCACTACCAAACCATTCCCAGACGTCCTGCTCTCCATCTGAGGAGTAGCCAGAGCTCCTGGGAGAGGCGTTCTCTGTGCTCTCAGAGCTCCTAAAGGCACGAAGGATAAGGCTCTCCCTGGGTCCTCCAGAGCCACTTATCCGACGGCTGGGCCAGCTGTCCGAAGCGTAACCCGACTCCCTGCTGTGAAGGCTGTTCCTGTTCTCCGGTCGGTTTAGAGAAGCGACGGTGTCCCTGGGGCCCAGAGTCGGTCGTCTCACCTGCCGGCAAGACGAGCTGCTGCTGCTGGTGCTACAGCCGCTGATGCTGGTGCTGCTGCTGCTGTTGCTGCTGCTGCTGCTGTTGCTGCTGCTGCTGCTGTTGCTGCTGCTGCTGCTGCTGTTGCTGCTGCTGCTGGCGTTGTTGCTGCTGCTGCTGATGCTGGTGTTGCTGGCAGGTGAGAGAGAGAGGTCGTCGTCGTTCCTGGGGATATAGTCAAAGTCAGGTCCTCGTACAGCCTAAGTAACAAGCACTATGTTTACAGAGGGTATGCTGCATGCAGCCTATAGTGTGCTGCATGAATCTACAGTGTGCTGCATGAAGCCAACAATATGTTGCATGAACGATAAAGTGTATTGCATGAATCCTACACTGTGCAGCACGAAGTGTGCTGCATGTAGCCTACAGTGTGCAGCATGAAGCCTACAGTGTGATGCATGAGGTTTACAGTGTTCTGCATGAAACCTGCAGCGTGCTGCATGATACCTACAGTGTGCAGCATGGAGTCTACAGTGTGCAGCATGAAGCCTACAGTGTGCTGCATGCTGCCTACAGTGTGCTGCATGAAGCCTTCAGTGTGCTGCATGATACCTACAGTGTGCAGCATGCAGCCTAGTGTGCATATGATACATACAGTGTGCAGCATGCAGCCTACAGTGTGCTGCATGATACCTACAGTGTGCAACATGAAGCCTACAGTGTGCAGCATGAAGCCTACAGTGTGCTGCATGCTGCCTACGGTGTGCTGCATGAAGCATACATTGTGTTGCATGCAACCTACAGTGTGTTGCATGAAGCATACAGTGTGCTGCATACAACCTAGAGTGTGCTGCACGCAGCCTACAGTGTGCAGCATGAAACCTACAGTGTAGAGCATGATACCCATAGTTTGCAGGGTAATACCTACAGTGTGCAGCATGATACCTACAGTTTGCAGGGTAATACCTACAGTGTGCAGCATGAAGCCAACAGTGTGCAGCATGCAGCCTACAGCGTGCAGCATGAGGATCACATTGTGCTGCATCAAGTCTACAATGTATTGCATGAAGCCAACAGTGTGCAGCATGCAGCCTACAGTATGCAGCATGAAGCATACAGTGTGCTGCATGAAGCCTATGGTGTGCTGCATGAAACCTACAGTGTGAAGCATGAAGCATACGGTGTGCTGAATATAGCCTACAGTTTGCAGCATGTTGCTTACAGTGCGTAGCATGAAGCCTACAGTGTTCAGCGTACAGCCTACAGTGTGCTGCATGATACATACAGTGTGCAACATGCAGCCTACAGTGTGCAGCATGAAGCATACAGTGTGCTGCATTCAGCCTGCTGTGTGCTGCATAAAGCATATAGTGTGCTGCAAGAAGCATACAGTCTGTGACATGAGGTCTACAGTGTGCTGAATGAAGCCTACAATGTGCTCCACGCAGCCTCCAGTGTTCAGCATGAAGCCTACAGTGTGCGGCATGGAGCTTACAATGTGCAGCATGAAGCGTACAGTGTGCAGCATGGAAGCTACAGTTTGCAGCATGAAGCCTACAGTGTGGTGAATGAAGCCTACGGTGTATTGCATGCAGCCTACAGTGTGCTGCATGAAGATTACAGAGTGTTCCATGAAGCCCACAGTGTGCAGCATGAAGCTTGCAGTATGCAGCATGTTGCCTACAGTGCGTAGCATGAAGCCTAGAGTGTGCTGCATGAAGCCTACAATGTGTAGCATGAAGCGTAAAGTTTGCTGCATCCAGCCTACAGTGCCCAGCATGATACCTACAGTGTGCAGCATGCAGCCTACAGTGTGTTGCATGATACCTACAGTGTGCAGCATGCAGCCTACAGTGTGTAGCATGAAGCCTACAGTGTTCTGCATGCTGCCTACAGTGTGCTGCATGAAGTATACACTGTGCTGCTTACAACCGACAGTGTGTTGCATGAAGCATACAGTGTGCTGCATACAACCTAGAATGTGCTGTACGCAGCCTGCAGTGTGCAGCATGAAACCTACAGTGTGGAGCATGATACCAACAGTTTGCAGGGTAATACCTACAGTGTGCAGCATGAAGCCTACAGTGTGGAGCATGATACCTACAGTGTGCAGGGTAATACCTACAGTGTGTAGCATGAAGCCTACAGTGTGCTGCATGAGGTTTACAGTGTTCTGCATGAAACCTGCAGCGTCCTGCATACAGCCTTCGGTGTGAAGTATGAAGCCTATATTGTGCTGCATTAAGCCTGCAATGTGCTGCATGAAGCATACAGTGAGCTCCATGAAGCCTACATTGTGCTGCATTCAGCCTACTGCGTGATATATGAAGCCTAGAGTGTGCAGAATGAAGCCTACTGTATGCTGCATGAAGCCTACTGAGTGCAGCATGAAGCCTAGTGTGCAGCATGCAGCTCAGTGCGCAGCATGAAACCTATAGTGTGCTACATGAAGCCGACAGTGTGCTGCATGCAGCCTGCAGTATGCTGCATGAAGCGTACGGTGTGTTGCATGAAGCCTGCAGTGTGCACCATGAATCTTACAGTCTGCAGCATGCAGACCACAGTGTGCTGCATGCAGTCTATAGTGTGCTGCATGAAGCCTATAGTGTGCTACATGCAGCCTACAGTGTGTAGTATGAAACCTACAGTGTGATGCATGCAGCCTACAGTGTGCTTCATGAAGCCTACAGTGTGCAGCATAAGCCCTACAGTCTGCAGCAATAATCTTACAGCCAGCAGCATGCAGCCTACAGTGTGCTGCATGAACCCAACCGTGTGCTACATGAAGCCTACAGTGAGCCGTATGAAGCCTACAGCATGCTGCATGAAGCCTATTGTGTTAAGAATGATGCCTGCAGTGTGAAGAATGAAGCCAACAATGTGCAGCATGAAACCTACAGTGTGCTGCATTCAGCCTACAGTGTGCTGCATGAAGCCTACCGTGTGCTGCATGCATCTTGCAGCGTGCTGCATGCAGCCCACAGTGTGCAGCATAAACCCTACAGTCTGCAGCATTAATCTTTCAGTCTGCAGTATTCAGCTTACAGTGTGTTGTGTACAGCCTACAGTGTGCTAAATGAAGCCTACGGTGTGTTGCATGCAGCCTACAGTATGCAGTATGAAACCTACAGTGTGCTGCTTGCAGCCCACAGTGTGCTACATGAAGCGTACAGTTTGCAGCATGAAGCCAACAGTGTGCAGCATAAAACCTACAGTGTGTATCATGAAACCTACAATGCGCTTCATGATCTCTACAGTGTGTTGCATGAACCCTACAGTATGCAGCATGAGCCCTACACTCTGCAGCATTAATCTTACAGTCTGCAGCATGCAGCCTACAGTGTGCTGCATGCAGTCTACAGTGTGCTACATGAAGCATACAATGTGCTGCATCAAGCCTACAGTGTGCTGCATAAAGCCTACAGTGTGCTGCATGAGCCCTACAGTATGCAGCATGAAGCCTCCAGTGTGCAGCATGAAGCCTACAGTGCGCTGCATGAAGCCTACAGTGTGCTGTATGCAGCCTAAAGTGTGCATCATGAAGCCTACAGAGTCCTGCATAAAGCCTACAGTGTGCTGCATGAAGCCTACAGTGTGCTCCATGCAGCCTACATTGTAATACATGCAACATAGAGTGTGCTGCATGAAACTTGCAGTGTGCTGCATGAAGCCTACAGTGTACAGCATGCAGCCCACAGTGTAATGCATGCAGCCTACAGTATGCAGCATGAAGCTTACAGTGTGCCGCTGAAGCTTACAGTGTGATGCGTGCAGATAGTGTGCAGCATGTAACTTACAGTGCACTGCATGAAGTCTAAGTGTGCAACATGAAGCCTGAAGTATGCTAAATGTAGCCCACTGTGTGCTGCATGAAGCCTATAGTGTACTGCATATAGCTTACAGTGTACAGCATGAATCTTACAGTGTGCTGCATGAAGCCTACAGTGTGCTACATGCAGCCTACAGTGTGCAGAATGAAGCCTGTATTGTGCTGAATGAAGCTTACAGGGTGTTGCTTGAAGCCTACAGTGTGCAGCATGAAGATTTCAGTGAGTTGCATGTAGTCAACAATGTGCAGCATGAAGATTAGTGTCCTACATGCAGCCTACAATGTGCAGAATTAAGCCTTGGGTGTGCTGCATGAAGCCTACAGCGTGTAGCATGAAGCCTTCAGTGTACAGTATGGAGCCTACAGCGTGCAGCATGAAGCCTACGGTGTGCTGCATGAAGCCTACAGTGTGCAGCGTGAAGCCTACAGTATGCAGCCATGCAGCCTACAATGTGCAGCATGATGCCTACAGTATGCTGAATTAAGCGTACAGTGTGCTACATGAAGAATACAGTGTTCCATGAAGCCCACAGTGTGCAGCATGAAGTTTATTGTGTGTAGTATGTTGCCCACAGTGCGTAGCATGAAGCCTAGAGTGCGCTGCATGAAACCTACAGTGTGCTGCATGAAATCTACAGTGCGCAGCATGAAGCATACACTGTGCTGCATGCAGCCTACAGTGTGCAGCATGAAGCCTACAGTGTGCTGCATGGAGCCTACACTGTGCAGCATGAAGCCGACAGTGTGCTGCATGATACCTACTGTGTCCAGCATGCAGCCTACAGTGTGCAGCATGTAGCCTACAGTGTGCTGTATGCAGCCTACAGTTTGCTGCATGAAGCATGCACTGTGCTGCATGCAACCTACAGTGCGCTGCATGAAGCCTACAGTGTGCTGAATGAAGCCTACAGTGTAATGTACGTAGCCTACAGTGTGCAGCATGAAGCCTACAGTGTGCTGAATGAAGCCTACAGTGTAATGTACGTAGCCTACAGTGTGCAGCATGAAGCCTACAGTGTGGAGCACGATACCTACAGGTTGCAGCGTAATACCTACAGTAATACCTGCAACATGAAGCTAGCAGTGTACAGCATGAACCTCACAGTGTGCAGCATGAAGCCTAAACAGTGCTGCACGAAGTCTTCAGAGTGTTGCATAAAGCCAACAGTGTGCATCATGCAGCCTACAGTGTGCTGCATGACACATACAGTGTGCAGCAAGCAGCCTACGATGTGCAGAACGAGGCCTACAGTGTGCTGCATGCAGCCTGCTGTGTGCTGCATGAAGCACACAGTGTGCTGCATGAAACCTACAGTGTGCAGCATGAAGCCTGCAGTGTGCTGAATGAAGCCTACAGTGTGCTGTACGCATTTTACAGTGTGCAGCATGAAGCCTACAGTGTGGAGCATGATACACACAGCTTGCAGAATGAAGTCACCAGTGTGCGGCATGAAGCAAACAGTATGCAGCATGAAGCCTACAGTGCGCAGCATGAAGCCTACATAGTGCTGCATGAAGCCTACATAGTGTTACATGAAACTAACAGTGTGCAGCATGAAGCCTACGGCGTGAAGGATGAAGCCTCCAGTGTGCTGCATGAAGTCTACAGCGTGCAGCATGAAACATACAGTGTGCAGCATGAAGCATACAGTGTGCTGAATATAGCCTACAGTTTGCAGCATGTTGCTTACAGTGCATAGCATAAAGCATAAAGTGTGCTGCATTCAGCCTGCTTTGTGCTGCATGGAGCATACAGTGTGCTGCAAGAAGCCTACAGGCTGTAGCATGAAGCCTACAGTGTGCTGAATGAAGCCTACAATATGCTGCACGCAGCCTCCAGTGTTCAGCATGAAGCCTACAGTGTGCGGTATGGAGCCTGCAATGTGCAGCATGAAGCGTACAGTGTGCAGCACGAAGGCTACAGTTTTGCAGCATAAAGCCTACAGTGTGCTGAATGAAGCCTACGGTGTACTGCATGCAGATTACAGTGTGCTGCATGAAGATTACAGAGTGTTCCACGAAGCCCACAGTGCAGCATGAAGTTTGCAGTATGCAGCATGTTGCCTACAGTGTGTAGCATGGAGCCTAGAGTGTGCTGCATGAAGCACAGAGTGTGCTGCATGAAGCCTACAGTGTGTAACATGAAGCGTACAGTGTGCTGCATCCAGCCTACAGTGTGCAGCATGAAGCCTACAGTACGCTCCATGATACCTACAGTGTGCTGCATGCAGCTTGCAGTGTGCAGCGTGAGGCCTACAGTGTACTGCCTGCTGCCTACAGTGTGCTGCATGAAGCATGCACTTTGCTGCATGCAACTTACAATGTGTTGCATGAAGCATACAGTGCGTTGCATACAACCTAGATTGTGCTGCACGCAGCCTACAGTGTGCAGCATGAAACTTACAGTGTGGAGCATGATACCACAGTTTGCAGGGTAATACCTACAGTGTGCAGCATGAAGCCTACAGCGTGGAGCATGATGCCTACAGTTTGCAGGGTAATACCTACAGTGTGCAGCATAAGCCAACGGTGTGCAACGTACAGCCTACAGTGTGTTGCATGAAGCCAACAGTGTGCAGCATGCAGCCTACAGTATGCAGTATGAAGCCTACGGTGTGCTGCATGAAGCCTACAGTGTGCTGCATAAAGCCTACAGTGTGCAGCATGAAGCATACATTGTGCTGAATATAGCCTACATTTGTAGCATGTTGCCAACTGTGCATAGCATGACGTCTACAGCGTGCTGCATGAAGCCTACAGTGTGCAGCATGCAGCCTACAGTATGCAGCATGAAGCCTACAATGTGCTGCATGAAGCCTGCAGTGTACTGCATGAAGCCTAGAGTGTTCAGCATGAAGCATACAGCGTGCTGAATATAGCCTACAGTTTGCATGTACCCTACAGTGCGTAGCATGAAGTCTACAGCGTGCTGCATGAAGCCTACAGTGTGCAGCATGAAGCCTACAGTGTGCTGCATGCAGCCTGCAGTGTGCAGCATGAAGTATACAGTGTGCCGCATACAACCTAAAGTGTACTGCATGAAGCCCACAGTGTGCTGAATGAAGCCTACAGTGTGCTGCACGCAGCCTACAGTGTGCAGCATGAAGCCTGCAGTGTGCTTAATGAAGCCTACACTATGCTGCATGATTCCTACAGTGTGAAGTATGAAGCCTAGAGTGTGCTGCATGAAGCCTACAGTGTGCATCCCGAAGCCTTCAATGTGCAGCATTAAGCCTACAGTGTGATGAATAAAGCCTGCAGTGTGTTGCATGTAGCCTACAGTGTGGAGCATGAAGCGTACAATGTGGAGCATGAGGCCTACAGTGTGGAGTATGAAGCCTACAGTGTGCAGCATGATGCCGACAGTGTCCAGCATGATGCCGACAGAGTGCATCGTAAAGCCTACAGTGTGCTGCATGAAGACCACAGTGTGCTGCGCGAAGCCCACAGTGTGCAGCATGAAGCCTCCAGTTTGCAGTATGATGTCCAAAGTGTACAGCATGAAACCTCCAGGGTTCAGCATGAAACCTACAGTGTGTTTCATGCAGCCTACAGTGCGCAGCATTATGCTTACAGTGTGCAGCATGCAACCTACACTGTGTAGCATGAAGCCTATGGTGTGCAGAATAAAGCCTACAGTGCGCTGCATGCAGCCTACAGTGTGCAGCATGAAGCCTACAGTGTGTTGCATGCAGCCTACAGAGAGCAGCATGAACCCTACAGTCTACAACATCAATCTTACGGTCTGCAGCATGCTGCCTACAGTGTGCAGCTTGAAGCCTACAGTGTGCTGAATGAAGCCTACAGTGTGCAGCATGAAGCCTACAGTGTGCAGCTTGAAGCCTACAGTGTGCTGCATGATACCTACAGTATGCAGCACGATACCTACAGTGTGCAGCATGCAGCCTACAGTGTGCATCATGAAACCCACGGCGTGCTGCATGAAGCATACAATGTGCTCCATGCAACCTACAGTGTGCTGAATGAAGCCTATAGTGTGCAGCATGAAGGCTACAGTGTGATGAATGAAGCCTACAGTGTGCTGCACGCGGCCTACAGTGCGCAGCATGAAGCCTACAGTGTGCTGCATGAAGCCTACAGTGTGCAGCATGAAGCCTACACTATACTGCATGATGCCTACAGTGTGCAGCATAAAGCCTACGGTAGGTAGCATGAAGCCTACAGTGTGTAGCACGAAGCCTACAGTGTGTAGCATAAAGCCCACAGTGTGCTGAATAAAGCCTACAGTGTGCTGCATGCAGCTTAGAGTGTGCAGCATGAGGCCTACAGTGTGAAGCATGAAGTCTACAATGTGAAGCATGAAGCCTACAGTGTGCAGCACGATGCCGACAGTGCGCAGCATAAAGCCTACAGTGCGCAGCATGATGCCGACAGTGTGCAGCATGAAGCCTACGGTGTGCAGCTTGAAGCCTACAGTGTGAAGCATGTTGCCTAAAGTGTGCAGCATGAAGCCTACAGTGTGCAGCACAATGTCCGCAGTGTGCAGCATGACGCCTACAGTGTGCAGCACAAAATCTAAAGTGTGCAGCATGAAACCTACAGTGTGCAGCACAATGTCTACAATGTGCAGCATGAATCCTACAGTGTGCTTCATGCAGCCTACAGTGCGCAACATTATCCTTGCAGTGTGCAGCATGCAACCTTCAGTGTGTAGCATGAATCCCACAGTGCACTGCATGAAGCACACAGTGTGCTTCATGCAGCCTACAGTGTGCAGCATGAAGACTATAGTGTGAAGCATGAAGCCTACAGTGTGAAGCATGAAAGCTACAGTGTGCAGCACGATGCCGACAGTGTGCAGCACGAAGCCTACAGTGTGCAGCACGATGTCGACAGTGTGCAGCATGAAGCCTACAGTGTGCAGCTTGAAGCCTACAGTGTGAAGCATGTTGCCTAAAGTGTGCAGCATGAAGCCTACAGTGTGCAGCACAATGTCTGCAGTGTGCGGCATGAAGCCTACAGTGTGCAGCACAATGTCTACAATGTGCAGCATGAAGCCTACAGTGTGTTTCATGCAGCCTACAGTGCGCAACATTATCCTTGCAGTGTGCAGCATGCAACCTACAGCGTGTAGCATGAATCCCACAGTGTACTGCATGAAGCATACAATGTGCTCCATGTAACCTACAGTGTGCTGCATGAAGCCTATTGTGTGTAGCGTGAAGCTTACAGTATGATGAATGAAGCCTACAGTGTGTTGCACGCAGCCTACAGTACACAGCATGAAGCCTACAGTGTGCTGCATAAAGCCTACAGTGTGCAGCATGAAGCCTACAGTGTGCTTGATGAAGCCTACACTATACTGCATGATGCCTACAGTGTGCAGCATGAAGTCTATAGTAGGCAGAATGTAGCCTACAGTGTGCAGCATAAAGCCTACAGTGTGCTGAATAAAGCGTACCGTGTGCTGCATGCAGCCTACAGTGTACTTCATGCAGCCTACAGTGCGCAGCATTATCCTTTCAGTGAGCAGCATGCAACCTACAGTGTGTAGCATGAAGCCTATGGTGTGCAGCATAAAGCCTACAGTGCGCTGCGTGCAGCCTACAGTGTGCGGCATGAAGCCTACAGTGTGCTGAATGCACCCTACAGTGTGTTGCATGAAACCTACAGTGTGCTGAATGAAGCCTACAATGCGCTGCATGCAGCCTACAGTGTGCAGCTTAAAGCCAATAGTGTGCAGCATGAAGGCTACAGTGTGCTAAATGAAGCCTATAGCGTACTGCACAAATCCTATAGTGTGCATTATGCAGCCTACAGTGTACTACATGAAGCCTACAGTGTGCAGCATGCAGCCTGCAGTGTGCCGCATGAAGCCTACAGTGTACAGCATTAACCCTACAGTCCACAGCATTAATCTTAGTCTGCAGCATGCTGCTTACAGTATGGTGCATGCAGCCTACAGTGTGCAGCATGAAGCCTGCAGTGTGAAGCATGTTGCCTAAAGTATGCAGCTTGAAGCCTACAGTGTGCAGCACGATGTCTACAGTGTGAAGCATGAAACCTACAGTGTGTTTCATGCAGCCTACATTGCGCAGCATCATGCTTGCTGTGTGCAGCATGCAGCTTACAGTGTGCTGCATGAAGCCTATTTTGTGCAGTATAAAGCCTACAGTGCACTGCAGGCAGCCTTGAGTGTACAGCATGAAGCCAACAGTGTGCTGCATGCAGCCTACAGGGTGCAGCATGAAGCCTACAGTGTGCAGCATGAAGCCTACAGTGTGTTGCATGCAGCCAACAGTGTGTTGCTTGAAGGCTGCAGAGCGCTGCATGATGCCTAAAGTGTACTGCATGAAGCCCATATTGTGCTGCACGAATCCTGTAGTGTACTGCATGAAGTCTTTAGTGTGCAGCATGCAGCATACAGTGTGCTGTATGAAGCCTACCGTGAGCAGCATGCAGCCTACAGTGTGCAGCATAAACCCTACAGTCTGCAGCATTAATCTTACAGTCTGCACATGCAGACTACAGTGTGCTGCATGCAGCTTACAGTGTGCTGCCTGAATCCTATAATATGCTGCATGCAGCCTACAGTGTGCAGCATGAAGCCTGCAGTGTGCTGCATAAAGTCTACAATGTGCAGCATGAACCCTACAGTGTGCAGCATAGTGCCCACAGTGTGCAGCATAGTGCCTACATTGTGCAGCATGAAGCCTAAAATGTGCATCATGAAGCCCACAATGTGCAGCATGACGCCTAGAGTGCATAGCATGAAGCCTACAGTGTTCTGCATGAAGCCTATAGTGTGCTGCATGAAGCCTACAGTGTGCAGTATGAAGCGTACAGTGTGAAGCATGAATCATACGGTGTGCTGCATGCAGCCTACAGTGTGCAGCATGAAGCATACAGTGTGCAGCATGAAGCGTACAGTGTGTTGCATGATGCCTACAGTGTGCAGCATGATGCCTACAGTGTGCAACATGCATCCTACAGTATGCTGCATGAAGCATGTAGTGTGCTGCATGTAACCTACAATGTGCAGCATAAAGTCTGCAGTGTGCTGCACGCAGCTTACAGTGTGCTGAATGAAGCTTACATTGTGCTGCATGAAGCCTACAGTGTGTTGCATGAAGCCTACAGGGTGCAGCGTGATGCCTACAGTGTGCAGCATGAAGCCTACAGTGTGCTAAATGAAGCCTACTGTGTGCAGCATGATGCCTACAGTGTGCAGCATGAAGCCTACGCTGTGCTGCATGCAGCCTACAGTGTGCAGCATGAAGCCTACAGTGTGCTGCATGATGCCTCCAGTGTGCTGCATGATGCCTCCAGTGTGCAGCACTAAGCCTACAGTGTGAAGCACGATGCCTACAGTGTGCAGCATGAAGCCTACAGTGTGTATCATGAAGCCTACAGTGTGCAGCATGAAGCCTACAGTACGTAGCATGAAAGCTACAATGCGCTGCATAGGTCTACAGTATGCCTGCGGTGTGCAGCATAAAGCTTACAGTATGCTTCATGCAGCCTACAATATGCAGAATGGTGGTTACAGTGTGCAGCATGCAGCCTATACTGTGTGGCATTAAACCTACGGTGTGCAACATAAAGCCTACAGTGTGCTGCATGCAGCCAACAGTGTGCAGCATGAAGTCCACAATGTGTTGCAAGCTGCGTACAGTGTGCAGAATGAAACCTACAGTGTGCTGCATGCAGCTTACATGTGCAGCATGAAGCCTACAGTGTACTGCTGGAGCCTACACATTGTAGCATGGAGCCTACTGTAATCTCAAAAGTACGTTTTTACAAGCTGTGAGGTTACTTTTGAGAACTAAAAACTAATGTAAATATGAAAATTACAAAATCAGACTAATGCATTGCATTTGTAACATTAGACAAGGAATCATAAACTATTAGATTTGTTAAAGATTCAACAGAGATTGTCTACGAAAGATTCAGTTCTCACCTAAGATTATTGTTGATATAGTCAGTTTCAACACTGCCACGTATGTATGTATGTATGTATGTATGTATGTATGTATGTATGTATGTATGTATGTATGTGTATGTATGTATGTATGTATGTATGTATGTATGTATGTATGTATGTATGTATGTACGGTCTAGTTAAAGCACAAGGTTAATGATCCTTACCTCACTGGCTTCTGCCTCACAGAGGCATTACAATGGGTTTTAAGATGTTAGAAATATTGCCAAATAGCAGACCAGCGTCACTGTAAATCTCGCAGATGAACTAATGAAAGAGAAAGATCCTTGACAGTTATCAGTTATCCTTATCAGTTATCAGTTATCCTTGACAGTTATCAGTTATCCTTATCAGTTATCAGTTATCCTTGTCAGTTGTCAGTTATCCTTGACAGTTATCAGTTATCCTTATCAGTTATCAGTTATCCTTGTCAGTTGTCAGTTATCCTTGTCAGTTGTCAGTTATCCTTGTCAGTTGCCAGTTAACCTTGTCAGTTGCCAGTTAACCTTGTCAGTTGCCAGTTATCTTTGACAGTTGTCAGTTATCCTTGACAGTTGCCAGTTATCCTTGTCAGTTGAGAGTTATCCTTGTCACTGGTTAGTTATCTTTGACAGTTGTCAGCTATCCTTGTCAGTTGTCAGTTATCCTTGACAGTTGCCAGTTATCCTTGTCAGTTATCAGTTATCCTTATCAGTTATCAGTTATCCTTGTCAGTTGTCAGTTATCCTTGACAGTTGCCAGTTATCCTTGTCAGTTGAGAGTTATCCTTGTCACTGGTTAGTTATCTTTGACAGTTGTCAGCTATCCTTGTCAGTTGTCAGTTATCCTTGACAGTTGCCAGTTATCCTTGACAGTTATCAGTTATCCTTATCAGTTATCAGTTATCCTTGTCAGTTGTCAGTTATCCTTGACAGTTGCCAGTTATCCTTGTCAGTTGTCAGTTATCCTTGTCAGTCGCCAGTTATCCTTGACAGTTGCCAGTTATCCTTGACAGTTGCCAGTTATCCTTGTCAGTTGCCAGTCAATAAGTTCAACAAAGAGGTTCTAACATCAACAGACCACTTGTTCCTGAAGAGGTTGTTGTGATAGTGAAAGCCATCAGAACTCAGTGTGGCTAGGATAGGATGACATGGAGACAATTCAAAGAAAACGCCTGTAAAGCTTTCGTGTAACAAAGAAAGCGACATATTTCTGGTCTGTATTTAGATGTATCAATGGTGCTGCTGCTTTCAGCTACCCTAATTGGTAAATTATCCAATTTGTAACGATCCTGTTGAAAATGTACATCACCTCATTCGCAATAAAACTCTTCCCAGAAATTTGTATCCATTACTACGACGGAAATCATATGGCTCTACCTTTTAGTGGCTTTTAAGGTCGAGACGATTAAAGTCTTTGACACTTTTAAATACCTGTATCACATCAAGTCTTAAACTTCTCTTTTCTAAGCAAAATGAATTTTAGTTGTTAAGTCAGCTTCCGTAGGATTTGTTTCTCAGTCCAAGGCTCAACGCTGTCTGTCTTTTTCAAGTACAATGACGAAACCTGAAAACAATATTCAGACTCGGACATACCAATGATCTGTAAACTGTGCAAAGATTTCCCTAAACTCAAATTCGAACACCCTACACTTGAACCCAAGAATTTTATTTGTTCTTATTACTGCCTCGGTGCACTGCTGTCTTGGCTTTAGGTCACCAGGTATTATGCCAATTTTTTTTTCTTTCATTTACCTTTTGTAGTTCACCAGACTTCATACTGCATATTGTCTGCTCGGTTTTGCTAACAACTTGTCAGACTTTTCACAACGATAACATTTCATTTGTCACCTATGAACGAAGTCCATGAATTTGCTGATGTCACTTTGAAGCTGTAGACTAGAATATTCTAGCTTAATTCTCCTTTGCGTCTTCTGCTAATTTTGATATTTTGCAATGTAGTCCATCATCAAGACTGATCCCTGTGGCAAACCACTTGTTACGTCTAACCATTCTCAGGCTTGACCAGTGATTATAACTGTATGTTTACGGCCAGTCAACCAGCTTCCTGACCGCCATATTTGCCCCATCTATAACACGGGACAAGTGTTGCTAGTAACCTTTGATGCGACCTTATCGACATCTCCGAAAATCTAAAAAGAAGGCGTGAAAGGTTTGACTCTCCTCATATATGAGGATAATATCCTCATACATGAGAATGATATCATCAAAGAAATCAAAGAGATTTGTCAGACACGAGCGATTTCGTCGAGATCCAGAGGCTAAGAATCATTATTAAGTGATGATCTAATTGATTCAAGATTTCCGTCCCGAACGATGGTGTCCAAAAGTTCACGATCAACGAACGTTAAGCTAAATGTATGATGATTTCCGGGCAGTAACTTATTACCTTTCATGAATATCGATGTTACATTAGCAAACTTCCAGGAATCCTCAGGAACTTCACCGTTGCAAGTGACTAATTGGGAAGAGCAGCTAGTGGTTTACCTATCACACATTTTGCTCCTTATTTTGTCCTTGGGTAATACTTATCAGGTCCTGCCATTTTATTTCCTCTCGTTCCATTTACCGCAGAGAGAATTCCTTCAGCTTTTACGCTTATGATTTGTTGTATGTTCTCCACACTTCACAGTGGAACGAGATATGAAACAAGATCTGTCTACAGTCATAAATTCAGATACAGATACAAAACAGCTGTGGAGGATGCTAAGGAGGAAGCCAAGAGCTGTGCTGGATACTGAGGAGGAAGCCAAGAGCTGTGCTGGCTACTGAGGAGGATACCAAGAGCTGTGCTGGATAATGAGGAGGAAACCAAGAGCTGTGCTGAATACTAAGGAGGAAGCCAAGAGCTGTGCTGGATAATGAGGAGGAAACCAAGAGCTGTGCTGGATAATGAGGAGGAAACCAAGAGCTGTGCTGAATACTAAGGAGGAAGCCAAGAGCTGTGCTGGATAATGAGGAGGAAACCAAGAGCTGTGCTGGATACTGAGGAGGAAACCAAGAGCTGTGCTGGATAATGAGGAGGAAACCAAGAGCTGTGCTGAATACTAAGGAGGAAGCCAAGAGCTGTGCTGGATAATGAGGAGGAAACCAAGAGCTGTGCTGAATACTAAGGAGGAAGCCAAGAGCTGTGCTGGATACTGAGGAGGAAGCCAAGAGCGGTGCTGGATAATGAGGAGGAAGCCAAGAGCTGTGCTGGATACTGAGGAGAAAGCCAGGAACTGTGCTGGATACTGAAGAGGAAGCCAAGAGCTGTGCTGGATACTGAGGAGGAAGCCAGGAGTTGTGGTGGATTCTGAGGAGGAATCCAAGAGCTCTGCTGAATACTGAGGAGGAAGCCAAGAGCTGTGCTGGATAGTGAGCAGGAAGCCAGGAGCTGTGCTGGATACTGACGAGGAAGCCAAGAGCTGTGCTGAATACTGAGGAGGAAGCCAATAGCTGTGGTGGAAACTGAGAAGGAACCCAGGAGCTGTGGTAGATACTGAGGAGGAAGCCAGGAGCTGTGCTGGATACTGGGGAGGAAGCCAGGAGTTGTGGTGGATTCTGAGGAGGAAGCCAAGAGCTGTGCTGGAGGAAGCCGAGAGCTGTGCTAGATACTGAGGAGGAAGCCAAGAACCGTGCTGTATACTGAGGGGTAAGCCAGAAGATGTGGTGGATACTGAGGAGGAAGCCATGAGCTGTGCTGGATACTGAGGAGGAAGCCAGGAGTTGCGGTGGATTCGATGGATGAAGCCAAGAGCTGTGCTAGATACCGAAGAGGAAGCCGAGAGCTGTGCTGGATACTGAGGAGGAAGCCAGGAGTTGCGGTGGATTCTGAGGAGGAAGCCAAGAGCTGTGCTGGATACTGAGGAGGAAGCCAGGAGTTGCGGTGGATTGTGAGGAGGAAGCCAAGAGCTGTGCTGGATACTGAGGAGAAAGCCAAGAACCGTGCTGGATACTGAGGAGTAAGCCAGGAGCTGTGGTGGATAGTGAGGAGGAAGCCAAGAGCTGTGCTGGATACTGAGGAGAAAGCCAAGAACCGTGCTGGATACTGAGGAGTAAGCCAGGAGCTGTGGTGGATAGTGAGGAGGAAGCCAAGAGCTGTGCTGGATACTGAGGAGGAAGCCAAGAACTGTGTTGGATACTGAGGAGGAAGCCAGTAGCTGTGGTGGATACTGAGGAGGAAGAAAAGAGCTGTCCTGGATACTTAAGAGGAAGGCAAGAGCTGTGCTGGATACTGAGGAGGAAGCCAGAAGCTGTCCTGGATACTGAGGAGAAAGTCAAGAACTGTGGTGGATACTTAGGAGGAAGCCAGGGGCTGTGCTGGATACTGATGAGGAAGTCAAGAGCTGTGATGGATACTGAGGAGGAAGCCAAGAGCTGTGGTGAATGATTTAAAGGAATCCAGGAGGTGTGGTGGATACTGTGGGGGAAGCCAAGAGCCATGTTAGATACTGAGGAGGAAGCCAAGAGCTGTTCTGGATACTGAGGAAGAAGCCAAGAGCTGTGCTGGATACTGAGTAGGAATCCAAGAGCTGTCCTGGATACTGAGGAGGAAGCCAGGAGCTGTGCTGGATACTGAGGAGAAAGCCAAGAGCCGTGGTGGATACTGAGGAGGAAGCCAGGATCTGTGGTGGATACTGAAAAGGAAGCCAGGAGCTCTGGCGGATACTGAAGGGGAAGCCAGGAGCTGTGGTGGACACTGAGGAGGAACACAAGAGCTGTGCTGGATACTGAGGAGGAAGCCACGAGCTGTGCTGGATACTGAGGAGGAAGCCAAGAGCTGCGTTGGATACTGAGGAGGAAGCCAGGAGTTGTGGTGGATTCTGAGGAGAAAGCCAAGAGTTGTGCTGAATACTGAGGAGGAAGCCAGGAGCTGTGCTGGATACTGACGAGGAAGCCAAGAGCTGTCCTGCATACTGAGGAGGAAGACAGGAGCTGTCCTGGATACTGACGAGGAAGCCAAGAGCTGTGCTGGATATTGAGGAGGAAGCAAGGAGTTGTGGTGGATTTTGAGGAGGAAGACGAGAGCTGTAGTGGATACTGAGGAGGAAGCCAAGAGCTGTGGTGGATACTGAAGAGGAAGCCAAGAGCTGTGGAGGATACTGAGAAGGAAGCCAGGAGCTGTGGTGGATACTGAGGAGGAAGTCAGGAGCTGTGTTTGATACTAAGGAGGAAGCCAGGAGTTGTGGTGTACTCTGAGGAGGAAGCAAAGAGCTGTGCTGGATACTGAAGAGGAAGCCGAGAGCTGTGCTGGATACTGAGAAGGAAGCCAAGAACCGTGCTGGATACTGAGGAGGAAGCCAGGAGCTGTGGTGAATAATGAGGAGGAAGCCAAGAGCTGTGCTGGATTCTCAGGAGGAAGCCAAGAGCTGTCCTGGATACTGAGGATGAAGCCAAGAGCTGCGCTGGATACGGAGGAGGAAGCCAAGAGCTGTGATGGATAATGATGACGAAGCCAAGAGCAGTGGTGGATACTGAGGATGAAGCCAAGAGCTGTGCTGCATTCTGAGGAGGAAGCCAAGAGCTGCGTTCGATACTGAGGAGGAGGCCAAGAGCTTTGCTGGATACTGAGGAGGAAGCCAAGAGCTGTGGCTAATACTGAGGAGGAAGCCAGTAGCTGTGTTGGATTCTGAGTAGGAAGCCAGGACCTGAGGTGGATACTAAGTAGGAAGCCAGGAGCTGTGGTGGATACTGAGGAGGAAGCCAGGAGCTGTCCTGGATACTGAGAAGGAAGCCAAGAGCTGTGCTGGATAGTGAGAAGGAATCCAAGAGCTGTGGTGGATAATGAGGAGGAATCCAGGAGCTGTGCTGGATACTGAGGAGGAGGACAAGAGCTGTGCTGGATACTGAGGAGGAAGCCAAGAGCTGTGCTGGAACTGAGGAGGAAGCCAAGCGCTGTGGTGGATACTGAGTAGGAAACCAGGAGCCGATGTGGATACTCAGGTGGAAGCCAGGAGCTGTGGTGGATACTGAGGAGGAAGCCAGAAGCTGTGGTGGATACTGAAGAGGAAGCCAAGAGCAGTGCTGGATAGTGAGAAGGAATCCAAGAGCTGTGGTGGATAATGAGGAGGAATCCAGGAGCTGTGCTGGATGCTGAGGAGGAGGACAAGAGCTGTGCTGGATACTGAGGAGGAAGCCAAGAGCTGTGCTGGAACTGAGGAGGAAGCCAAGCGCTGTGGTGGATACTGAGTAGGAAACCAGGAGCCGATGTGGATACTCAGAAGGAAGCCAGGAGCTGTGATGGATACTGAGGAGGAAGCCAGGAGCTGTGGTGGATACTGAAGAGGAAGCCAAGAGCAGTGCTGGATAGTGAGAAGAAACCCTAGAGCTGTGGTGGATACTGAGGAGGAAGCAAGGAGTTGTGGTGGATTCTGAGGAGGAAGCCGAGAGGTGTGGTGGATACTGACGAGGAAGCCAAGAGCTGTGCTGGGTACTGAAGAGGAAGCAGAGAGCTGCGCTGGATACTGAGGAGGAAGCCAAGAACCGTGCTTGATACCGACGAGTAAGCCAGGAGCTGTGGTGGACACTGAGGAGAAAGCCAAGAGCTGTGGTGGATTCTGAGGAGGAAGCCAAGAGCTGTGCTGGATGCTGAGGAGGAGGCCGAGAGCTGTGCTGGATACTGAGGAGGAAGCAAGAGCTGTGTGGATTCTGAGGAGGAAGCCGAGAGCTGTGATGGATACTGAGGAAGGAAGGCAAGAGCTGTGTGGATACTGAGGAGGGAAGCCAAGAGCTGTGGTGGATAATGAGAAGGAAGCCAGGAGCTGTGCTGGATACTGAGGAGGAGCCAAGAGCTGTGTGGATCGTGAGAGGAATCCCCAGGAGCTGTGGCTGGGATACTGAGGAGGAAGCAAGGAGCTGTGCTGGATACTGACGGAGGAGGACCAAAGAGCCTGCTGCGGATCCTGAGAGGAAGCCAGAGCTGTGCTGGATACTAGGAGGGGAAGCCAAGGTGTGGCTGGATTCTGAGTAGGAAACCCAAGGAGCGATGCTGGATCCTGAGGAGGAAGCCAAGAGCTGTGGGCTGGATACTGAGGGAGGAAGCCAGGAGCTTGTTCTGGACTACTGAGGGAGGATGCCAGGAGGTGTGGTGGATACTGTGGGGGAAGCCAAGAGCCGTGCTATATACTGAGGAGGAACCAAGAGCTGTTCTGGATACTGAGGAGGAAGCCAAGAGCTGTGCTGGATACTGACTAGGAATCCAGGAGCTGTTCTGGATACTAAAGAGGAACCCAAGAGCTGTCCTAGATATTGAGGAGGAAGACAGGAGCTGAGGTGGATACTGAGAAGGAAGACAGGAGCTGAGGTGGATACTGAGAAGGAAGCCAGGAGCTGTGGTGGATACTGAGGAGGAAACCAGGAGCTGTGGTGGATACTAAGGAGGAAGACAAGAATTCTGATGGATACTGAGGAGGAAGCCACGAGCTGTGCTGGATACTGAGGAGGAAGCCAGGAGTTGTAGTGGATTCTGAGGAGGAAGCCAAGAGCTGTGTTGAATACTGAGGAGGAAGCTAAGAGCTGTGCTGCATACTGAGGAGGAAGCCAGGAGCTGTGCTGGATACTGAGGAGGAAACCCAGAGCTGTGGTGGATACTGAGGAGGAAGCCAGGACCTGTGGTGGATACTGAGTAGGAAGCCAGGAGTTGGGGTTGATACTGAGTAAGAAGCCAGAAGCTGTGGTGGATATTGAGGAGGAAGCCAGGAGCTGTGCTGGATACTGAGGAGGAAGCCAAGAACTGTGCTGGATAGTGAGAAACAATCCAAACGCTGTGGTGGATAATGAGAAGGAGTCCAGGAGCTGTGATGGATACTGAGGAGGAAGCCAAGAACTGTGCTGGATACTGAGGAAGAGGCCAAGATCTGTGCTGAATTCTGAGGAGGAAACCAGGAACTGTGCTGGATACTGAGGAGAAAGCCAAGAGCTGTGGTTAATACTGATGAGGAAGTCAAGAGCTGTGGTGGATACTGAGTAGGAAGCCAGGAGCTGAGGTGTATACTGAGTAAGAAGCCAGGAGCTGTGGTGGATATTGAGGAGGAAGCCAGGAGCTGTACTGGATACTGAGGAGGAAGCCAAGAACTGTGCTGGATAGTGAGAAAAAATCCAAACGCTGTGGTGGATAATGAGGAGGAGTCCAGGAGCTGTGCTGGATACTGAGGAGGAAGCCAAGAGCTGTGCTGGATGCTGAGGAGGAAGTCGAGATCTGTGGTGGATACTGAGAAGGAAGCCAGGAGCTGTGGTGGATACTGAGGAGGGAGCCAAAGGCTGTGCTGGATAATGAGGAGGAAGCCAAGAGCTGTGCTGGATAATGAGGAGGAAGCCAAGAGCTGTGCTGGATAATGTGGAGGAAGCCAAGAGCTATGCTCGATACTGAGTAGGAAGCCAAGAGCTGTGGTGGATACTGAGGAGGAAGCCAAGAGCTGTGGTGGATACTGTGGAGGAAGCCAAGAGCTGTGGTGGATTCTGAGGAGGAAGCCAAGAGCTGTGATAAATACTAAGGAGGAAGCCAAGAGCTGTGCTGGATACTGAGGAGGAAGCCAAGAGCTTTGCTGGATACTGAGGAGGAAGCCAAGAACTGTGTTGGATACTGAGAGGAAGCCAGGAGCTGTGAGTGATTCTGAGAGGAAGCAAGGAGCCTGTCCTGGGATACTGAGAGGAAGCCAAGAGCTGTGCTGGATACTGGAGGGAATCCAGAACTGTCCTGGATACTGAGGAGGAGGCAGAGCTGTGGTGGATACTAGGAGGAAGCCAAGAGCTGTGCTGGATACTGAGGAGGAAGCCAAGAGCTGTGGTGGATACTGAGGAGGAAGCCAAGAGCTGTGCTGGAACTGAGGAGGAAGCCAGGAGCGTGGGTGGATACTAGAGGAGGAAGCAAAGCTGTTTAGAATATGAGAGGAAGCCAAGAGCTGTGGATATGAGGAGAAGCCAAGAGCTTGGCTGGATACTGAGGAGGAATCCAAGAGTTGTGCTGGATACTAAGGAGGAAGCCAAGAGCTATCTTGGATACTGAGAGGAAGCCAAGAGCTGTGGTGGATACTGAGGAGGAAGCCAAGAGCTGTGGTGGATACTGAGAAGGAAGCCAGGAGCTGTGATGGATACTGAGGAGGAAGCCAGGAGCTGTGGTGGATACTGAGGAGGAAGCCCGGAGCTGTGGTGGATACTAAGGAGGAAGACAAGAACTCTGCTGGATACTGAGGAGGAAGCCAAGAGCTCTGTTGGATACTGAGGAGGAGGCTAGGAGTTGTGGTGGATTCTGAGGAGGAAGCCAAAAGCTGTGCTGAATACTGAGGAGGAACCCAAGAACTGTGCTGCATACTGAGGAGGAAGCCAGGAGCTGTGCTGGATGCTGATTAGGAAGCCAAGAGCTGTGCTGGATACTGAGGAGGAAGCAAGGAGTTGTGGTGGATTCTGAGGAGGAAGCCGTGAGCTATGGTGGATACTGAGGAGGAAGCCGTGAGCTATGGTGGATACTGAGGAGGAAGCCAAGAGCTGTGGTGGATACTAAGGAGGAAGCCAAGAGCTGTACTGGATACTGATGAGGAAACCAAGAGATGTGCTGGATACTGAGGAGGAAGCCAAGAGCTGTGCTGGATACTGAGGAGGAAGCCAAGAGCTGTGCTGATACTGAGGAGGAAGCCAAGAGCTGTGCTGGATACCGAGGAGGAAGCCAGGAGCTGTCCTGGATACTGAAGAGGAAGCCAAGAGCTGTGCTGGATACTGGGGAGGAAGCCAGGAGTTGTGGGATTCTGAGGAGGAAGCCAAGAGCTGTGCTGGATACTGAAGAGGAAGGCGAGAGCTGTGCTGGATACTGAGAAGGAAGCCAAGAGCTGTGCTGGATTCTGAGGAGGAAGGCAAGAGCTGCGGCTGGATACTAAGGAGGAAGCCAAGAGCTTTGCTGGATACTGAGGAGGAAGCCAAGAGCTGTGCTGGATACTGATGAGGAAGCCAAGAGCAGTGGTGGATACTGAGGATGAAGCTAAGAGCTGTGCTGGATTCTGAGAAGGAAGACCAGGAGCTGTGCTGGATACTGAGGAGGAAGCCAAGAGCTGTGCTGGATACTGAGGAGGAAGCCAAGAGCTGTGCTGGATAGTGAGAAGGAATCCAAGAGCTGTGGTGGATAATGAGGAGGAAGCCAGGATCTGTGCTGGATACTGAGGAGGAAGCCAAGAGCTGTGCTGGATACTGAGGAGAAAGCCAAGAGCTGTGGTGGATACTGAGGAGGAAGCCAGAGCTGTGGTGGATACTGAGTAGGAATCCAGGAGCTGTGTGGATACTGAGAAGGAAGCCAGGAGCTGTGGTGGATACTGAGTAGGAAGCCAGGAGCTGTGGTGATACTGAGGAGGAAGCCAGGAGCTGTCTGGATACTGAGGAGGAAGCCATGAGCTGTGCTGGATACTGAGTAGGAAGCCGAGAGCTGTGGTGGATACTGAGAAGGAGCCAGAAGCTTTGCTGGATACTGAGAAGGAAGCCAGGAGCTGTCCTGGATACTGAGGAGGAAGCCAAGAGCTATGCTGGATAATGAGGAGGAGGCCAAGAGCTGTGCTGGATACTGAGTAGGAAGCAAGAGTGCCAGCTGAATACTGATGGAGGAAGCCAAGAGCTGTGAGAATACTGAGGAGGAGAAGCCAGAGCTCGTGCTGGATACTGAGAAGGAAGCCAGGAGCTGTGGTGGCTACTGAGAAGGAAGCTGGAAGCCTTTGCTGGATATGGGAGAGGAAGCAGAGCTGTGGTGGGATAATGATTCAGGAAGCCAATGGAGCTGTGGTGGATACTGAGAGGGAAGCCAAGAGCTGTTCTAGATACTGGGCGGAAGCCAGGACTGTGCTGGATACTGAGGAGGAAGCCAAGAGCTGTGCTGGATACTGAGGAGGAAGCCAAGAGCTATGCTCGATACTGAGTAGGAAGCACAGATCTGTGCCTGGATACTGAGGAGGAAGCCAAGAGCTGTGGTGGATCACTGAGAGGAAGCCAAGAGCTGTGTGGATACTGAGGAAGAAACAGGTAGCTGTGCTGAATACTGAATAGGAAGCCAAGAGTGTTGCTGGATACTGAGGAAGAAGGGAGCTGTGGTGGATACTGAGGAGGGAGCCTGAAGCTGTGATGGATACTGAGGAGGAAGCCAAGAGATGTGCTGGATACTGAGGAGGAAGCCAGGAGCTATGGTGGATGCTGAGGAGGAAGCCAAGAGCTGTGCTGAATACTGAGTAGGAACCCAAGATCTGTCCTGGATACTGAGGAGGAAGCCAAGAGTTGTCCTGGATACTGAGGAGGAAGGCGAGAGCTGTGGTGGATACTGAGGAGGAAGCCAAGATCTGTGCAGGATACTGAGTAGGAAGCCACGAATGTGCTGGATTCTGAGAAGGAAGCTAAGATCTGTGGTGGATACTGAGGAGGAAGTCAAGAGCTATCGTGAATGATTTGGTGGAAGCCAGGAGGTGTGGTGGATACTGTGCGGAAGCCAAGAGCCGTGCTAGATACTGAGGAGGAAGCCAAGAGCTGTTTTGGACACTGAGGAGGAAGCCAAGAGCTGTGCTCTATACTGACTGTTTCCCTGGACCTTGTTACACAAAAGTGCCCACTTGAGTGTGACTCTGGACCTTGTTACACAACACTGCACGCTCGAATGTGTCCCTGGACCTTGTTACAAACAGTGCACGCTTGAGTTTTTCCCTATACCTTCTTTCACAATGGACGCATGAGTGTTTCCTTGGACCTTGTTACATAGCACTGAACACTTTAGTGTTTCTCTGGACCTTCTTACACAACACTGCACGCTTGAGTGTCTCCCTGGACCTTGTTACACAACATTGCGCGCTTCAGTGTTTTCCTGGACCTTGTTACATAACACTGCTGGCTTGAGTGTTTCCCTGTATCTTCTTACAGAACACTGCACGCTTGAGTGTTTCCCTGGACCTTGTTACACAACAGTGCCCAACTGAGTGTGACCCTGGACCTTGTTACACAACAATACACGTTAGCGTGTTTCCCTGAACCTTGCTACACAACATTGCACGCTTGAGTATGTCCCTGCACCTTGTTACACAATACTGCACGCTTGAGTGTTTCCCTAGACTTTGCTACATAACACTGCACGCTTGAGTGTTTCTATGTACCTTTTTACAAAACATTTTACGCTTGCGTGTGTCCCTGGACCTTGTTACACAACACTACACGCTTGAGTGTCTCCCTGGACCTTGTTACACAACACTGAGCGCTCGAGCGTGTCCTTGCACATGGTTACAAACACTGCACGCTTGAGTGTTTCCCTGGACCTTGTTACACGATGGACGCATGAGTGTTTCACAGGACCTTGTTACGCAATACTGCACGATTAAGTGTTTCCCTAGACCTTGTTACACAACACTGCACGCTTGAGTGTTTCCCTGGCCTTGTTACAAAATACTGCACGCTTGAGAGTTTCCCTGCACCTTGTTGCACAACACTGCACACTTGAGTGTTTCCCTGCACCTTGCTACACAACACTGCACATTTGAGTGTTTCCCTAGACCTTGTTACGCAGCAATGCACGCTTGAGTATTTCCCTGGACCTTGTTGCACAACACTGCACGCTTAAGTGCTTCCATGGACCTTGTTACACAACATTTGACGCTTGAGTGTGTCCCTGGACCTTGTTACACAACAATGAACGCTTGAAGGTCTCCCCTGGACCTTGTTACAAAATACTGCAAGCTTGAGCGTGTCCCTGGACCTGGTTACAAACACTGCACGCTTGAGTGTTTCCCTGGACCTTGTTACACAAGATTACACGCTTCAGTGTTTCCCTGGACCTTGTTACATAACACTGCGCACTTGAGTGTTTTCCTGGACCTTGTTACACAAATTTTTACGCTTGAGTGTGTCCCTAGACCTTGTTACACAACACTGAACGATTGAATGTCTCCCTGGACCTTGTCACAAAACACTGCACGCTTGAGCGTATCCCTGGACCTAGTTACAAACACTGCGCGCTTGAGTGTTTCCCTGGACCTTCTTACACGATGGACGCATGAGTGTTTCCCTGGACCTATTACGCAATAATGCACGCTTGAGTGTTTCCCAGGACCTTCTTAAACAACACTGCACGCTTGAGTGTTTCCCTGGCCTTTTTTGCACAACACTGCACTCTTGAGTGTTTCCCTGGACCTTGTGCACAACACTGCACGCTTGAGTGTTTCCCTGCACCTTGTTACACAACACTGCACGCTTCAGTGTGTCCCTGGACCTTGCTATATAACACTGCACGTTTGAGTGTTTCACTAGACCTTATTACACAACACTGCACGCTTGAGTGTCTCCCTACACCTTGTTACACAACACTGTACGTTTGAGTGTTTCCCTGGACCTTGTTACAGAACACTGCACGCTTGAGTGATTTCCTATACCTTGTTACACAAAAGTGCCCACTTGAGTGTAACCCTGGACCTTGTTACACTACAATACACGCTTGAGTATTTCCCTGGACCTTATGACAGAACACTACACGCTTGAGTGTGTCCCTAGACCTTTTTGTACAACACTGCACGATTGAGTGTGTGCCTGTACCTTCTTGCACAAAACTGCACGCTTGAGTGTTTCCCTGGAACTTGTTACAGAATACTGAACGCTTGAGTGTTTCCATTGACCTTGTTACACAACACTGCCCGCTTCATTGTCATCCTGGACCTTGTTACACAACACTGCGCGCTCGAGTGTGTCCTTGGACCTTGTTACAAAGACTGCACGCTTGAGTGTTTCCCTGAACCTTGTTTCACAATGGACGCATGAGTGTTTCCTTGGACCTTGTTACATAGCACGTCACACTTCAGTGTTTCCCTGGACCTTGTTACACAACGCTGCACCGCTTGAGTGTTTAACTGGGCTTTATTACACAACACTGCATGCTTGACTGCTTCCCCGAACCTTGTTATACAACACTGCACGCTTGAGTGTCTCCCTGGACCTTGTTACAAGATTACACGCTTCAGTGTTTCCCTGGACCTTGTTACATAACACTGCTGGCTTGAGTCTTTCCCTGGACCTTCTTACAGAACACTGCAGGCTTGAGTGTTTCCCTGGACTTTGTTACATAGCACTGCACACTTCAGTGTTTCCCTGGACCTTGTTATACAACACTGCACGCTTGAGTGTTTCATTGGACCTTGTTACACAACACTGCACGCTTGAGTGTGTGCCTGGACCTCGTTACACAACACTGCACTCTTGAGTGTTTCCCTGGACCTTGTTACACAAGAGTGCCCACCTGAGTGTGACCCTGGACCTTGTTACACAACAATACACGCTTACGTGTTGCCCTGGACCTTGTTACAAAAAATTGCACGCTTCAGTATTCCCTGCACATTGTCACACAACAGTGCACGCTTGAGTGTTTCCCATGACTTTACTACATAACACTGCACGCTTGAGTGTTTCCATGTACCTTTTTACACAACACTTTACGCTTGAGTGTGTCCCTGGACCTTTTTACACAACGGTGCACGCTTGATTGTTTCCACGTACCTTTTTCATCAACATTTTACGCATGAGTGTCTCCTTGGACCTTGTTACACAACACTGAGCGCTCGAGCGTGTCCCTGGACCTGTTACAAACACTAGACCCTTGAGTGTTTCCCTGGACCTTGTTACACGATGGACGCATGAGAGTTTCCCTGGACTTGCTATGCAACACTGCACAGCTTGAGTGTTTCCCTAGACCTTGTTGCACAACACTGCACGCTTAAGTGTTTCACTGGCCTTGTTACAAAACACTGCACGCTTGAGTCCCTGGATCTTGTTGCACAACACTGCACGCTTGAGTGTTTCCCTAGACCTTGTTACACAACACTGCACGCTTCAGTGTTTCCCTGGCCTTGTTACAAAACACTGCACGCTTGAGTGTTTCCCTGGACCTTGCTACGCAGCACTGTACGCTTGAGTGTTTCCCTGGACCCTGTTACACAACACTGCATGCTTGAGTGTCACCCTGGACCTTGTTACAAAAGACTGCACGCTTGAGCGTGTCACTGGACCTGGTTAAAACACTGCACGCTTGAGTGCTTCCCTGGACCTTGTTAAACGATGGACGCATTAGTGTTTCCCTAGACCTTGTTACGCAACACTGCACGCTTGAGTGTTTCCCTGGACCTTGCTAAACAACACTGCACGCTTGAGTGTTTCCCTGGACCTTATTGCACAACACTGCACGCTTGAGTGTTTCCCTGGACCTTGTGGCATAACACTACACGCTTGAGTGTTTCCCTGGACCTTGTTACACAACATTGCATGCTTCTGTGTGTCCCTGGACCTTGCTACATAACACTGCACACTTGTGTGTCTCCCTGGACCTTGTTATACAACACTGCACGCTTGAGTGTGGCCCTGGTCCTTGTTACATAACACTGCACGCTTCAGTGTATCCCTGGACCTTGTTACATAAAAGTGCACGCTTGAGTGTTTCACTGGAGCTTCTTACACAACACTGCATGCTTGAGTGTCTCCCTGGACCTTGTTACACAACACTGCAGGCTTGAGTGTTTCCCTGAACCTTGTTACAGAACACTGCACGCTTGAGCGTTTCCCTGGACCTTGTTACACATGAGTACCCACTTGAGTGTGACCCTGGACCTTGTTACACTACAATACATGCTTGGTTGTTTCCCTGGACCTTGTTACAAAGCACTGCACACTTGAGTATGTCCCTAGACCTTGTTACAGAACACTGCACGCTTGAATGTGTCCCTGGACCTCTTTGCACAACACTGCACGCTTGAGTGTATCCCTGTACCTTATTACACAACACTGCACGCTTGAGTGTTTACTTGGAACTTGTTTCAGAATGCTGCACGCTTGAGTGTATCCATTGACCTTGTTAAACAACACTCCACGCTTGAGTGTGTCCCTGGACCTTGTTACACTACAATACACGCTTGAGTGTCTCCCTGGACCTTGTTATACGACAGTGCGAACTGGAGTGTTTCCCTGGACCTTGTTACATAGCACTGCACACTTCACTGTTTCCCTGGACTTTGCTAAACAACACTACACGCTTGAGTGTTTCACTGGACCTCATTACACAACACTGCACGCTTGAGAGTTTCACTGGACCTTGTTACACAACACTGCAGGCTTGAGTGTTTCCTGCACCTTGTTACACAACACTGCACGCTTGAGTGTTTCCCTGGCCTTGTTACACAACACTGCACGCTTAAGTGTTTCCCTGGACCTTGTTACACAAACACTGCACCGCTTGAGTGTTTCCTGGACCTTGTTGCACAACACTGCACGCTTGAGTGTTTCCCTGGACCTTGTTACACAACACTGCACGCTTGAGTGTTTTCCTGCACCTTGTTACACAACACTGCACGTTTGAGTGTTTCCCTTGTCCTTGTTACACAGCACTGCACGCTTAAGTGTTTCCCTAGACCTTGTTACACAGCACTGCACGCTTAGAGTGTTTCCCTGGACCTTGTTACACAACACTGCACGCTTGAGTGTTTCCCTGGACCTTGTTGCACAACACTGCACGCTTGAGTGTATCCCTGCACCTTGTTACACAACACTGCACGCTTGAGTGTTTCCCTGGACCTTGTTACACAACACTGCACGCTTGAGTGTTTTCCTGCACCTTGTTACACAACACTGCACGTTTGAGTGTTTCCCTTGTCTTGTTACACAGCATTGCATGCTTAAGTGTTTCCCTAGACCTTATTACACAGCACTGCACGTTTGAGTGTTTCCCTGGCCTTGTTACACAGCACTGCACGCTTAAGTGTTTCTCTGGACCTTGTTGCACAACACTGCACACTTGAGTGTATCCCTTCACCCTCTTACACAACCCTGCACGCTTGAGTGTTTCCCTGGACTTTGTTACGCAACACTGCACGCTTGAGTGTTTCCCTGCACCTTGTTCCACAACACTGCACGCTTGAGTGTGTCCCTGGACCGTGTTACACAACACTGCACGCTTGAGTATTTCCCTGGCCTTGTTACAAAACACTTCACGCTTGAGTGTTTTCCTGGACCTTGTTGCACAACATTACACGCTTGAGTATTTCCTTGGACTTTGTTGCAAAACACTGCACGCTTGAGTGTTTCCCTGCACCTTGTTACACAACACTGCACGCTTGAGTGTTTCACTGGACCTTATCACACAACACTGCACGCTTGACTGCTTCCCTAGACCTTGTTACACAATACTGCTTGCTTGGGTGTCTTCCTGGACCTTGTTGTGCAATACTGCAAGCTTGAGTGTTTCCTTGCATCTTCTTGCACAATAACTACACGCTTGAGTGCTTCCCTGCACCTTGTTAGAGAACAAAGCACGCTTGAGTGTTTCCCTGGACCTCGTTGCACACCACTGCACGCTTCAGTGTTTCCCTGTAACCTTGTTAGACAACAATGCAAGCTTGAGTGTTTCCCTGGACCCTTGTTACGCAGCACTGCACGCTTAAGTGTTTACCTGGACCTTGTTACATATCACTGCACGCTTGAGTGTTTCCCTGGACCTTTTACACGACATTATACGCTTGAGTGTGTCCCTGGACCTTGTTACACGACACTGCACGCTTCAGTGTCTCTCCTGGACCTTGTTACAAAACACTGCACGCTTGAGTGTTTCACTGGACCGTGTAGCACAACACTGCACGCTTGAGTGTTTCCTGGACCTTGTTGCACAACACTGCACGCTTGAGTGTTTCCCTGGACCTTGTTACACAACACTGCACGCTTGAGTGTTTCCCTGGACCTTGTTACACAACACTGCACGCTTGAGTGTTTCCCTGGCCTTGTTACAACAACACTGCACGCTTGAGTGTTTCCCTGGACCTTGTTGCACAACACTGCACGCTTGAGTGTTTCCCTGGACCTTGTTGCACAACACTGCACGCTTGAGTGTTTCCTGGACCTTGTTACGCAACACTGCACGCTTGAGTGTTTCCCTGGACCTTGTTACACAACACTGCACGCTTGAGTGTTTCCCTGGACCTTGTTACACAACACTGCACGCTTGAGTGTTTCCCTGGCCTTGTTACACAACACTGCACGCTTGAGTGTTTCCCTGGACCTTGTTACACAACACTGCACGCTTGAGTGTTTCCCTGGACCTTGTTACACAGCACTGCACGCTTGAGTGTTACCTGGACCTTGTGACACAACACTGCACCCTTGTTTGTTTCCGTGGCTTTGTTACGCAACACTGCTCGCTTGAGTGTTTCCCTGCACCTTGTTACACAACACTGCACGCTTGAGTGTTTCCCTAGACCTTGTTGCACAATACTGCACGCAGGAGTGTTTTCCTGACCTTGTAGCACAACACTGAACGCTTGAGTGTGTCCCTGGACCATGTTACGCAACACTGCACGCTTGAGTGTTTCCTTGGCCTTTTTGCACAACACTGCACGCTTGAGTGTTTCCCTGCACCTCGTTGCACAACACTGCACGCTTGAGTGTTTCCCAGCACCTCGTTGCACAACACTGCACGCTTAAGTGTTTCCCTGGCCTTGTTGCCCAACATTGCACGCTTGAGTGTTTCCCTGGCCTTGTTACACAACACTGCACGCTTGAGTGTTTCCCTGGCCTTGTTACACAACACTGTACGCTTGAGTGTTTCCATCGATCCTTGTTGCACAACACTGCACGCTTGTTACACAACCCTACACGCTTGAGTGTTTCCCTGGACCTTCTTACGCAACACTGCACGTTTAAGTGTTTATCTGGACCTTGTTACACATCACTGCACGCTTCAGTGTTTCCCTGGACCTTGTTACACGACATTTTTCGCTTGAGTGTGTCCCTGGACCATGTTACACAACACTGCACGCTTGAGTGTCTCCCTGGACCTGGTTACAAACGCTGCATTCTTGGACCTTGTTACACGATGGACACATGAGTGTTTACTTGGACCTTGTTGCGCAACACTGCTGGCTTGAGTGTTTCCCTAGACCTTGTTACACAACACTGTACACTTGAGTTTTTCCCTGGCCTTGTTACAAAATACTGCACGCTTAAGTGTTTCCTGGACCTTGTTGCACAACACTGCGCGCTTGAGTGTTTCCCTGGACCTTGTTGCACAACACTGCACGCTTGAGTGTTTCCCTGGACCTTGTTACAAAACACTGCACGCTTGAGTGTTTTCCTGCACCTTGTTACGCAACACTGCACGTTTAAGTGTTTCCCTGGCCTTGTTACACAGCACTGCACGCTTAAGTGTTTCCCTAGACCTTGTTGCACAACACTGCACGCTTGAGTGTTTCCCTGGACCTTGTTGCACAACACTGGACGCTTGAGTGTTTCCCTGCACCTTGTTACACAACACTGCACGCTTGAGTGTTTTCCTGCACCTTGTTACACAACACTGCACGTTTGAGTGTTTCCCTTGTCTTGTTACACAGCACTGCATGCTTAAGTGTTTCCCTAGACCTTATTACACAGCACTGCACGTTTGAGTGTTTCTCTGGACCTTGTTGCACAACACTGCACACTTGAGTGTATCCCTTCACCCTCTTACACAACCCTGCACGCTTGAGTGTTTCCCTGGACTTTGTTACGCAACACTTCACGCTTGAGTGTTTCCCTGGACCTTGTTACACAACACTGCACGCTTGAGTGTTTCCCTCGACCTTGTTGCACAACACTGCACGCTTGAGTATTTCCCTGACCTTGTTGCACAGCACTGCACGCTTGAGTGTGTCCCTGGACCTTGTTACGCAACACTGCACGCTTGAGTGTTTCCCTGGCCTTGTTGCACAACACTGCACGCTTGAGTGTCTCCCTGGACCTTGTTACGCAACACTGCACGCTTGAGTGTTTCCCTGGCCTTGTTACGCAACACTGCACGCTTGAGTGTTTTCCTGGACTTATTGCACAACACTGCACGCTTGAGTGTTTCCCTGGACCTTGTTACACAACACTGCACGCTTGAGTGTTTCCCTGGACCTTGTGACACAACACTGCACGCTTGAGTGTTTCCCTGGACCTTGTTACGCAACACTGCACGCTTGAGTGTTTCCCTGGCCTTGTTAGCACAACACTGCACGCTTGAGTGTTTCCCTGGACCTTGTTGCACAACACTGCACGCTTGAGTGTTTCCCTGGCCTTTTTGCACAACACTGCACGCTTGAGTGTTTCCCTGCACCTTGTTGCACAACCCTGCACGCTTGAGTGTTTCCCGGCACCTTGTTGCACAACACTGCACGCTTGAGTGTTTCCCTGGCCTTGTTGCACAACATTGCACGCTTGAGTGTTTCCCTGCACCTTGTTGCACAACCCTGCACGCTTGAGTGTTTCCCTGCACCTTGTTGCACAACACTGCACGCTTGAGTGTTTCCCTGGCCTTGTTGCACAACACTGCACGCTTGAGTGTTTCCCTGCACCTTGTTGCACAACACTGCGCGCTTGAGTGTTTCCCTGGCCTCGTTACGCAACACTGCAAGCTTGAGTGTTTTCCTGGCCTTGTTGCACAACACTGCACGCTTGAGTGTTTCCCGGCACCTTGTTGCACAACCCTGCACGCTTGAGTGTTTCCCTGCACCTTGTTGCACAACCCTGCACGCTTGAGTGTTTCCCTGGCCTTGTCGCACAACACTGCACGCTTGAGTGTTTCCCTGGCCCTGTTGCTTAACACTGTACGCTTGAGGTTTTCCCTGTACATTGTTGTACAACACTGCACGCTTGAGTGTTTCCCTGGCCTTGTTGTACAACACTGCACTCTTGAGTGTTTCCCTGGCCTTGTTACGCAACACTGCACACTTAGGTGTTTCCCTGGCCTTGTTACCCAACACTGCACGCTTGAGTGTTTCCCTGGACCTTGTTACGCAACGCTGCGCGCTTGAGTGTTTCCCTGGCCTCGTTACGCAACACTGCAAGCTTGAGTGTTTTCCTGGCCTTGTTGCACAACACTGTGCGCTTGAGTGTTTCCCTGGCCTTGTTGTACAACACTGCACGCTTGATTGTTTCCCTGGCCTCGTTACGCAACACTGCACGCTTGAGTGTTTTCCTTCCCTTGTTGCACAACACTGCACTCTTGAGTCTTTCCCTGGCCCTGTTTCACAACACTGCACGCTTGAGTTTTTCCCTACACCTTGTTGCACAACACTGCACGCTTGAGTGTTTCCCTGGCCTTGTTACGCAACACTTCACGTTTCATCTTTGTCAGTTTAAATCAATGTAGGATAGGTTTGTTGCCCCCGTCTGGACTTTCTCCAATTGGAGGCCAATAATTCTGATTTAAGACTGAAACGTTTACCAAACTTTCCCATGTTTTCCAATGATGTTTCCTACGTGTGTCAGCCACAGTGGCTGCATTATGGATCTTGATCTTATGCTAGAGTTGTGGATGGCTGTGTCAACATGGTCGATCAGCAGCCTCTACTGTGGCCGCCTCTCGCTTACCTGGCTTCTGTTGACTTCAACGATGATGAGACGAGAGTCTTGCCTGCGTTGGAGACACGGGAGCCGTACACATCGCTGCTGGGGATGTCGCTACTGACGAAGCCCAAGTTGTGGACGCCTCGCCCAAGGACATCGCTGTGGACGTGGTTCTTGTGGACGTGGTTGTTGAGGGAGCGTGAACGCCTCGATCTCGTCAGCTGGGAAGATGAAAGTGGTCAGCTATCGCACCCCCGAGACGACCTGACTGAGGCCAGGAGATCCTAGCTTTGCTGTCACAGTGTCAGGAGGAACTAAGGCCACAGAACTCCAGGGCCACTGTGACCCTCAACCATGGACGACCCAGACCAGGATGTGAACACACACTGACTCAGTGAACTGCACCAACACTGTCACACCAGGAAGACGACCTCTCTCATCACAGTGAACCTCACCTTCAGTGTCAAGCGTTGCCACAGCATGAGTCAGGCACTCAAGCCTGTCAACACTGGCACACGTCAGGAGGAAGACATGGGTCAATATAGCCAACCACAACAACAGCTGGTACAGCCAAGCACAACAGCTGGTACAACCTGGCACAACAGCCGGTGCAGCCTGGCACAACAGATGGTACAACCTGGCACAACAGCTGGTACACCCTGGCACAACAGCTGGTTCAGCCTGGCATAACAACAGGTACACCCTGGCACAACAGATGGTACAGCCTGGCACAACAGCTGGAACAGCCTGGCACAACAGCTGGTACAGCCTGGCACAACAACAGGTACACCCTGGCACAACAGCTGGTACAGCCTGGCACAACAGCTGGTACAGCCTGGCACAACAGATGGTACAGCCTGGCACAACAGCTGGTACAGCCTGGCACAACAGCTGGTACAACCTGGCACAACAGATGGTACAACCTGGCACAACAGCTGGTACAACCTGGCACAACAGATGGTACAACCTGGCACAACAGATGGTACAACCTGGCACAACAGCTGGTACAGCCTGGCACAACAGATAGTACAGCCTGGCACAACAGATAGTATAGCCTGGCACAACAGATGGTACAGCCTGGCGCAACAGCCGGTACAGCCTGGCACAACAGATGGTACAACCTGGCACAACAGATGGTACAGCCTGGCACAACAGATGGTACAGCCTGGCACAACAGCCGGTACAACCTGGCACAACAGATGGTACAACCTGGCACAACAGATGGTACAACCTGGCACAACAGATGGTACAACCTGGCACAACTCTCAGAGATGAAGGAAAGAAATGTGTCGAGACCATAATAAGGGACATTAGTGTCGTCACAGCAGAAGTCTTGAGCTACAACATTCAGAAACGTTCAGGTTGAAGACGGAGGAGCGAGGGATAGTGACGAAGTGAGGAAGAGCAGGATGGATCAGTGAGGAAGACAAGGTCAGTCATGGTGAGGAAGAGCAGGATGGATCAGTGAGGAAGACAAGGTCAGTCATGGTGAAGAAGAGCAGGATGGATCAGTGAGGAAGACAAGGTCAGTCATGGTGAAGAAGAGCAGGATGGATCAGTGAGGAAGACAAGGTCAGTCATGGTGAAGAAGAGCAGGATGGATCAGTGAGGAAGACAAGGTCAGTCATGGTGAGGAAGAGCAGGATGGATCAGTGAGGAAGACAAGGTCGGTCATGGTGAGGAAGAGCAGGATGGATCAGTGAGGAAGACAAGGTCAGTCATGGTGAGGAAGAGCAGGATGGATCAGTGAGGAAGACAAGGTCAGTCATGGTGAAGAAGAGCAGGATGGATCAGTGAGGAAGACAAGGTCAGTCATGGTGAGGAAGAGCAGGATGGATCAGTGAGGAAGACAAGGTCAGTCATGGTGAGGAAGAGCAGGATGGATCAGTGAGGAAGACAAGGTCGGTCATGGTGAGGAAGAGCAGGATGGATCAGTGAGGAAGACAAGGTCAGTCATGGTGAAGGAAGAGCAGGATGGATCAGTGAGGAAGACAAGGTCGGTCATGACAACCAGTCGACAAGCAACGAACAGACACACAATGATAACGAAGGAAACACAATTATCTATATTGAAATGTTGACCGGAGATAAATGAGAAATTCTCAGGAAGTACCTTTGTCTGAGGAGTATAGAGGACAGGAGGCGGCTGTCAAGATACTTCCCTTGTCTGAGTGAGGAGTATGGAGAGTGTCAGTTTACAGTATGCTAACATATCATAACACATGCATTATGGGAAGACAGTCATGGTACATGTTATGATGACTGGGCAAAATTGTGTTCAGCTGTGATTAGGGAATGATGAGTGTGTTAATGGTGATGATATGATGAATGTGTTGATGGTGAAGATATGGTGAGCATGTTGATGGTGATGATATGGTAAGTGTGTTCATGGTGATATGGTGTTGATGGTGATGATATAGTGAGTGTGTTGATAGTGATGATATGATGTGTTGATGGTGATGATATGGTGAGCATGTTGATGGTGATGATATGGTAAGTGTGTTCATGGTGATATGGTGTTGATGGTGATGATATAGTGAGTGTGTTGATAGTGATGATATGATGTGTTGATGGTGATGATATGGTGAGTGTGTTGATGGTGATGATATGGTGAGTGTGTTGATGATGATGATATGGTGAGTGTGTTGATGGTGATGATATGAGTGTGTTGATGGTGATGATATGATGAGTGTGTTGATGGTTATGAAATGGTGAGTGTGTTGATGGTAGTGATATGGTGAGTGTGTTGATGGTTATGATATGGTGAGTGTGTTGATGGTGGTGATATGGTGAGTGTGTTGATGGTTATTATATGGTGAGTGTGTTGATGATGATGATATGGTGTGTTGATGGTGATGATGTGGTGAGTGTGTTAACGGTGATGATATGATGAATGTGTTAATGGTGATGATATGGTGAGTGTGTTGATGGTTATGATATGGTGAGTGTGTTGAGGGTGATGATATGGTCAGTATGTTAATGGCGATGATATGGTGTGTTGATGGTGATGATATGGTGAGTGTATAATAGTGATGATATGATGAGTGTGTTGATGATGATGATATGGTGAATGTGTTGATGGTGATGATATGATGATTGTGTTAATGATGATGATAAGGTGAGTGTGTTGATGGTGATGATATGGTCAGTGTGTTAATGGTGATGATATGGTGTTGATGGTGATGATATAGTCAGATTGTTGATGGTGATGATATACTGTGCTGATGGTGATGATATGGCGTTGATATGGTGAGTGTGTTCATGGTGATATGGTGAGTGTATTGATGGTGATGATATGAGTGTGTTTGTGGTGATGATATGGGGAATGTGTTGATGGTTATGAAAAGGTGAGTGTGTTGATGGTGATGAAATATTGGTTGAGTGTGTTGATGGTGATGATTATTGAGTGAGTGTGTTGATGGTGATGATATGTGGTGTGTGTGTGATGATGTGTGATGTTTATATATGAGATGAGGTGTTGATGGTGATGATATGAGTGTGTTGATGGTGATGATATGGTGAGTGTGTTGATGGTTTGAAGATGGTGAGTGTATTGATGTGTGATATGTTGAGTGTGTTGATGGTGAATGATATGGTGGTAGTTGTGGTGTTATGGTATGATATGGTGAGTGTTGATGGTTTGAAATGGTGAGTGTATTGATGGTGATGATTGTTGATGTGTGTGATGGTGATGATATGTGAGTGTGTGTGGTGTTATTGGTCATAATGGTGAATGTTGATGGTTATGATATGATGAGTGTGTTGATGTGATGATATGGTGAGTGTGATGATGGTGATGATTTGGTGAGTGTGTTCATAAGAATACTGTGGTGGGTGTGTTGTTGGATTGATGATATGGTGAGAGTGTTGATGGAGTAATGATATGGTGAGTGTGTTGATGGAGTGATGATATGGTGAGTGCCTTGATAAGAATAATTTGGTGGGTGTGTTGTTGGATTGATGATATGGTGTGTTGATGGTGATCATATGGTAAGTGTGTTATGGTGATGATATGGCGAGTGTGTTTATGACGATGATATGGTGAGCGTGTTGATGGTGATGATATGGTGAGTGTGTTGATGGTGATGATATGGTGAACGTGCTGATGGTGATGATATGTTGAGTGTGTTGATGGTGATGATATGATGAGTGTGTTGATGGTTATTGGTTATATTTGGTGAGTGTGTTGATGGTTATGATATGATGAGTGTGTTGATGGTGATGATATGGTGAGTGTGTTGATATTGATGATGTGGCGAGCGTGTTGATGATGATGATATGGTGAGTGTGTTTTGGTGATAATATGGTGTGTTGATAATGATGATGATAGGGCGAGTGTGTTGATGGTTGTGATATGGTGAGTGTGTTGACGGTGATGATACGGTGAGTGTGTTGATGGTGATGATATGTTGAGTTAATGATTATGAAATGATGAGCGTGTTAATGGTTATGATATGGTGTGTTGATGATGATGATGATATGGTGAGTGTGTTGATGGTAATGATATGGTGAGTGTGTTGATGGCGATGCCATGGTGAGTGAGTTGATGGTGTTGATATGGTGAATGTGTTGATGGTGATGACATGGTAAGTGTGTTGATGGTGATAATATGGTGAGTGTGTTGATGGTGATGATATGGTTAGTGTGTTGATGGTGATAATATGGTGAGTGCGTTGATGGTGATGATATGATGCGTGTGTTGATGATGATAGGGTGAGTGTGTTGATGGTTATAAAATGGTGAGTGTGTTGATGGTTATAAAATGGTGAGTGTGTTGATGGTGATGACGATGAGTGCGTTGATAGTGATGATATGGTGAGTGTGTTGATGGCGATGATATGATGAGTGTGTGATGATATGGTGTGTGTGTTGATGGCGATGATATGATGTGTTAATGATATGGTGAGTGTGTTGATGGTGATGATATGGTGAGTTGTTGATGGTGATGATATTGTGAATGTGTTGTTGATGATATGGTGAGTGGGTTAATGGAGTTGATGTGGTGAGTGTGTTGATGGTGATGATATGGTGAGTGTGTTGATAGTGATTATTTTGTGAGTCTGCTGTTGATGTCATGGTGAGTGTATTGATGGTGATGATATGGTGACTGTTATTGATGATGTGATGAGTGTGTTGATGGAGATGATATGGTGAGTGTGTTGATGTGATGATATGGTGTGTTGATGATGATATGGTGAGTATGTTGATGGTAATGATGTGATGAGTGTGCTGATGGTGATGATTTGGTGACTTGCTGATGATGTGATGAATGTGATGATACTGATGATATGATGAGTGTGTTGATGATGATGTGGTGACTTATTGATGATGTGATGAATGTGCTCATGGTAATGCTATTGTAACTGTGTTGATTTTGATGATATGATGAGTGTGTTGATAAGAATGATTTGGTGGGTGTGTTGCATTGATGATATGGTGAGTGTGTTGATGGAGTAATGATATGGTGAGTGTGTTGATGGAGTGATGATATGGTGAGTGTGTTGAGTGTGTTGGAGAGATTATATGGTCAGTGTTGATGGAATGATCATATGGTGAGTGTGTTGATGGAGTGATGTTATGGTGTGTTGATGGAGTGATGGTATGGTGAGTGTATTGTGATGATATTGGGAGTTCACTAATGGACTTTGATGTGGTGAGTGTGTTGATGGAGTGAGGTTTTGGTGAGTGTGTTGACTGAATGATAATATTGCAAGTGTGTTGTTAGAGTGAAGTTTTGGTGAGTGCTTTGTTAGAGTGATGATATGGTGAGTGTATTGTTGGAATGATGATATTGATGAGTTTGTTGATGGTGATGAAATGATGAATGTGTTGATGGTGATGGTATGGTGAGTGTGTTGATAGTGAAATAATGAGTGTGTTGATGATGATAGAGTGAGTGTGTTGATGATTATAAAATGGCGAGTGTGTTGATGGTGTGATGATGAGAGCGTTGATGGTGATGATATGGTGAGTGTGTTGATGGCGACGATATGATGAGTATGTTGATGAGGATATGGTGAGTGTGTTGATGGTGATGATATGGGGAGTGTGTTAATGATGATGATATGGTGAGTGTGTTGATGGTGATGGTATGGTGAGTGTGTTGATGTTGATGATATGGTCAATGGTTTGATGGAGTTGATGTGATGAGTGTGTTGATAGTTATGATATGGTGAGTGTGCTGATCTTGATTATTTTGTGTCTGTTGTTGATGATATGGTATGTGTGTTGATGGTGATGATATGGTGACTGTTATTGATGATATGGTGAGTTTGTTGATGATGATGATATGGTGACTGTTGGTGATGATGTGATGAGTGTGTTGATGGTGATGATATGGTGAATGTGGTTGATGATGTGATGAGTGTGTTGATGGTGATGATATGGTGAGTTATTGATGATGTGATGAGTGTGTTCATGGTAATGCTATAGTGACTGTGTTGATTTTGATGATATAGTGAGTGTGTTGATAAGAATAATTTGGTGGGTGTATTGTTGAATTGATGATATGGTGAGTGTGTTGATGGAGTGATGATGCGGTAAGTGTGTTGTTGGAATGGAATTTTGCTTTGAGTGTTGTTGGGATGTGTTTGAAAGTTTTCCTGGATTGAGGGTATGGTGAGTATGTTGTTATGATGTGGGTATGGTGAATGTGTTGCTATGATGTTGTATGGTGATTGTGCTACTATGGTGTGGGTATGGTGAGTGTGTTGCAATGGTGTGGGTATGGTGAGTATGTTGCGATGGTGTGGATATGGTGATTGTAATGCTGTGGTGTGGGTATGATGAGTGTGTTGCTATGGTGTGGCTATGGTGGTTGTGTTGCTATGGTGTGGGTATGGTGATTGTGTTGCTGTGGTGTGAGTATGGTGAGTGTGTTACTATGATGTGGGTATGGTGATTGAGTGGCTGTGGTGTGGGTATGGTGAGTGGCTTGCTATGGTGTGGGTGTGGTAAGTGTGTTGGTATAGTGCGTTTACGGTATGTATGTTGTTTGAGTGAGGGTAAGGTGAGTGTGTTGATGGGATGAGAGTATGGTGATGTGTTGCTATGATGCGAGTATGGTAAATGTTTTACAATGATGTGAGTATGGTGAGTGTGTTGCTATGATGTGAGTATGGTGAGTGTGCTGCTATGATGTGAGTATGGTAAATGTGTTACTATGATGTGAGTATGGTGAGTGTGTTGCTATGATGTGAGTATGGTGAGTGTGCTGCTATGATGTGAGTGTGGTGTGCTGCTATGTTGTGAGTATGGTGAGTGTGTTACTATGATGTGGGTATGATGAGTGTGTTGCTATGATGTGAGTATGGTGAGTGTGCTGCTATGATGTGAGTATGGTAAATGTGTTACTATGATGTGAGTATGGTGAGTGTGTCGCTATAATGTAAGTATGGTGAGTGTGCTGTCATGATGTGAGTATGGTGAGTGTGCTGCTATTGTGTGAGTATGGTGAGTGTGCTGCTATGATGTGAGTATGGTGAGTGTGCTGCTATGATGTGAGCATGGTGAGTGTGCTACTATGATGTGAGTATGGTAAATGTGTTACTCTGATGTGAGTATGATGAGTGTGTTGCTATGATGTGAGTGTAGTGAATGTGCTGCTATAATGTGAGGATGGTGAGTGTGCTGCTATGATGTGAGTATGGTAAGTGTGTTACTATGATGTGAGTATGGTGAGTGTGCTGCTATGATGTGAGTATGTTGAGTGTGCTGCTATGATGTGAGTATGTTGAGTGTGCTGCTATGATGTGAGTATGGTAAATGTGTTACTATGATGTGAGTATGGTGAGTGTGTTGCTATGATGTGAGTGTAGTGAATGTGCTGCTATAATGTGAGTATGGTGAGTGTGTTGCTAGGATGTGAGTATGGTGAGTGTGTTGCTATGATGTAAGAATGGTGAATGTGCTGCTATGATGTGAGTTTGGTGAAAGTGTTGATATGATGTGAGTATGGTGAGTGTGCTGCTATGATGTGAGTATGGTGAGTGTGCTGCTATGATGTGAGTATGATGAGTGTGCTGCTATGATGTGAGTATGGTAAATGTGTTACTATGATGTGAGTATGATGAGTGTGTTGCTATGTTGTGAGTATGGTGAGTGTGCTGCTATGATGTGAGTATGGTGAGTGCTGCTATGATGTGAGTATGGTGAGTGTGCTGCTATGATGTGAGTATGGTAAATGTGTTACTATGATTTTAGTATGGTGAGTGTGTTGCTATGTTGTGAGTATGGTGAGTGTGCTGCTATAATGTGAGTATGGTGAGTGTGCTGCTATGATGTGAGTATGGTGAGTGTGCTGCTATAATGTGAGTATGGTGAGTGTATTGCTATGATGTGAGTATGGTGAGTGTGCTGCTATGATGTGAGTATGGTGAGTGTGCCGCTATGTTGGGAGTATGGTGAGTGTGTTGATATGATGTGAGTATGGTGAGTGTGCTGCTATGATGTGAGTATGGTGAGGGTGCTGCTATGATGTGAGTATGTTGAGTGTCTTGTTATGATATGAGTATGGTGAGTGTGTTGATATGATGTGAGTATGGTGAGTGTGCTGCTATGATGTGAGTATGGTGAGTGTGCTGCTATGATGTGAGTATGATAAAAGTGTTACTATGATGTGTGTATGATGAGTGTGTTACTATGATTTGAGTATGGTGAGTGTGCTGCTATGATGTGAGTATTGTGAGTGTGCTGCTATGATGTATATTGAGTGTGCTGCTATGATGTGAGTATGGTGAGTGTGCTGCTATGATGTGAGTATGGTGAATGTGTTCCTATGATTTGAGTATGGTGAGTGTGTTGCTATGATGTGAGTATGGTGAATGTGTTCCTATGATGTGAGTATGGTGAGTGTGTTGCTATGATGTGAGTATAGCGAGTGTGCTGCTATAATGTGAGTATGGTGAGTGTGCTGCTATGATGTGAGTATGGTGAGTGTGTTGCTATGATGTGAGTATGGTGAGTGTGTTGCTATTTTGTGAGTATGGTGAGTGTGTTGTTATGATGTGAGTATTCTGAGTGTGTTACTATGGTCTGGGTATGGAAAATGCTTTTCTAAATTCAGGTGTCGTAAGCGTTGTGTGGGGCTTAGGGTGTGATGAGTGTGTTGCTGGGATGTGATCTGGTGATTGCTTTGTTGGGTCCACATATGGTAAGTGTGGTGCTAGAGTGACGGTTTGGTGCGTGCTGGGGTGAGGCTACAGTGAGTGTGTTTTTGGGATGAAGCTATGGTGAGTGTGTTCTTAAGATGATGGTATGGTGAGTATTTTGCTGGGTCAGGGTATGGTGAGTGTATCGCTGGAGTTTATTTGAAATGAGGGTATGAGTGTCTTGCTAGGGTGAAGGTATGAGTGCCTTGCTAGGGTGAAGGTATGAGTGTCTTACTAGGTGAGGGGATGAGTGTCTTGCTAGGGTGAGGGTAAGAGTGTCTTACTAGGTGAGAGGACGTATGTCTCGTTAGGGTGAGGGTCTGAGTGTCTTGCTAGGTGAGGTTATGAGAGTCTTGTTAGGGATGAGGATATGAGTGTCTTGTTAGGGTAAGGGTCTGAGTGTCTTCCTAGGTGAGGGTATGACTTCCTTGCTAGGAGAGGATATGAGTGTCTTGCTAGGGTGAGGGTAAGAGTGTCTTACTAGGTGAGAGGACGTATGTCTCGTTAGGGTGAGGGTCTGAGTGTCTTGCTAGGTGAGGTTATGAGTGTCTTGCTAGGTGAGGATATGAGTGTCTTGTTAGGGTAAGGGCCTGAGTGTCTTCCTAGGTGAAGGTATGACTGCCTTGCTAGGAGAGGATATGTGTGTCTTGCTAGGGTGAGGGTATCAGTGTCTTGCTAGGGTGAGGGCATGAGTGTCTTGCTAGGGTGAGGATATGAGTGTCTTGCTAGGGTGAGGGTATGAGTGTCTTGCTAGGGTGAAGGTATGAGTGTCTTGCTAGGGTGAGAGAATGAGTGTCTTACTAGGTGAGCTTATGAGTGTCTTGCTAGGGTGAGGGTATGAGTGTCTTGCTAGGGTGAGGTTATGAGTGCTTTGCACGGTTGAGGGTATGAGTGTTTTGCTAGGGTGAGGGTATGAGTGCTTTGCACGGTTGAGGGTATGAGTGTCTTGCTAGGGTGAGATTATGAGTGCTTTGCATGGTTGAGGGTATGAGTGTCTTGCTAGGGTGAGAGAATGAGTGTTTTACTAGGCGAGGTTATGAGTGTCTTGCTAGGGTGAGGATATGAGTGTCTTGCTAGGGTGAGGGTATGAGTGTCTTGCTGGGATGATGGTATGAGTGTCTTGCTAGGGTGAAGGTATGAGTGGATTACTAGGTGAGGGTATGAGTGTCTTGCTAGGGTGAGGGTATGAGTGCTTTGCTAGGGTGAGGGTATGAGTATCCTGTTAGGGTAAGGGTACGAATGGCTAGCTAGGTGAGGGTATGAGTGTTTTGCATGGTTGAGGATATGAGTGTTTTGCTAGGGTGAGGGTATGAATGTCTTGCTAGGGTGAGGGCATGAGTGTCTTTCTAGGGTGAGGGTATGAGTGTCTTGCTAGAGTGAGAGAATGTATCCTGCTAGGTGAGGATATGAGTGTCTTGCTAGGGTGAGGATATGAGTGTCTTACTAGGTGAGGGTATGAGTGTCTTGCTAGGGTGAAGATATGAGTGTCTTGCTAGGGTGAAGATATGAGTGTCTTGCTAGGGTGAGGGTATGAGTGTCTTGCTAGGGTGAGGATATGAGTGTCTTACTAGGTGAGGGTATGAGTGTCTTGCTAGGGTGAAGATATGAGTGTCGCTAGGGTGAGGATATGAGTGTCTCGCTAGGGTGAGGATATGAGTGTCTTACTAGGTGAGGGTATGAGTGTCTTGCTAGGGTGAAGATATGAGTGTCGCTAGGGTGAGGATATGAGTGTCTTGCTAGGGTGAGGATATGAGTGTCTTACTAGGTGAGGGTATGAGTGTCTTGCTAGGGTGAAGATATGAGTGTCTTGCTAGGGTGAGGGTATGAGTGTCTCGCTAAGGTGAGGGTACGAGTGTCTTGCTCGGGTGAGCGTATGACAGTGTGTTGTAGAAGTGAAGACCTCGTGAGTGTGTTACACTCCCTCGGTGCCTAACACACACATATGATGGTTTGTGTCAGTCTAACACAAATAACTACCATGGGATCCTGTGGGTGGCTGTCCAGGCATGACTGAGCACGTCGGGTCTTCTCTATGTCCCTCGGGCCTCCACTGCTGAGGGAGTCTTCATGATGGTCCGTCCAGTGATCAGGCTGTTGTTCGTCTCCCGCTGGCAACGTCGTAAAGTTGGTCAAGGAAATGCTTCGTCTCCGAGGAGTGTCGTCCGTAGTGACGGGAATGGTCTGCGCAGGTGTGTCTGCAGCTTGATGCTGAGGCCCTTTACTGGGTGAGTCTTTCTCTGTATATGGTTTAAGAGGCCACGGCATATAGGCTCGTTCTCCCCAGGGCGAGGCTCCTCGGGTATCGCTCCCCTGATGTGGGGTGCTGGCAGGTGGCGGCAGCCTTGCCAAGGTTGACCTCGACAGACTCTCTCGTGCTAACACTGGGTCCATTTCCACCCGCGACTCCGGGTTAGAGTTGTTCATCTGGCGAGTTTTCTGAAGGGGTAAACTTCCATATCTCCTGCAGGGACCTCTTGGCACTGTATCTGATGGATGACGAACTCTCCTGAAGGTTGTGGGCGAGGCTGGTGGAGTAGAGCGGTGTAGGGAGGGCGAGAGAGACCTTCCCTGCAACTTGGCTATCACTGTGTGACACCAAGAAGTATTTCCAGAGTTACTGTAGGTGGAGCTCCTCAGGCCTTCGTGATGGTCTCTGGTCTGCTGGATGAGAGGCCTCAGTCTGTGGTCCAGAGAGGGTGATGCTGACCTTCTGAAGAAAGACGATATTCCTTTCCTCGGGTCATTTCCAGAACCAGATGTCTGAGGGTGACTGTGTTGATCTAGAATGTTTCTAGTCCTATTTCGGTGAAGGATCGGAGATCCTGATGGCTGTAAAGGATGATGTTTGCTTTCACAACCATTCACGTTACCAAGAGTGTTACGTGGAGAGAGGTCTTGTGGCAGGTGACGTCCCTCAGCTCCTGCTAACGGGATAGATGCAGTGGTAGGTGAAGGTGGTGATGTTCTCTCGTCACCTCTCAACTGTACTGAGTGGCACAGCTTCCCTGGGCACAGAGAGTGTGACTTCCTCAGTGAGTCTTTGCCTCGGGTGGCTGAGGTCGGCAGCTGCCACTGACCCCCGACTGCCTCAGAACTCCCAGAGTCTCTCTCATAGCAGTAGGATTGTGACACCCTCAACACAACATGATTTGTCTTATGCTGGATATCGTCCGTATTCCTGGGAGGCGGCAGCGGAGGACGATCCTGCAGGATTGTTGGGTCAGGTGAACGGGAACGCTCGGCCGGCCTCACGTAAGCCCTTGCGAATGCTCGAGGGTAAGAGTCTGCTGGGTGGTGAGGATGGTGGCCTGGTGTGGTGAGGGTGTGTAGCGGTGGTAGACGGTGACGCACAGTGGTCCTGAGGCTGCTGTTCCTGACAAAGGCGGTGGGGGAGGGATGCAGCAGTGGCACCCGCTCCTCCTCCATTCTCCTCATGCCAGCAGCCCACTCAACCCTGTAAAGTAGGAAATGTCTTAAGTAAGATTTGTCTCGCTGAGAAACACAAAGATTCCCCATATTCATAGGACGGCAGAGACCGTCACCTGGGCACATTGTTCACAGGCTACTCCTTCACCACAAGGGAAAACACAACACAAACGTTTGTCTTTATATTGTAAAAAAGAAAAAAAAATTGTTAACCTAAGGATCACTTCCGTAACTATGGTAATTTTCCACCAAAATATCAATCATGATATTTGTTATGAAGGTAAACAATGATCTGCGATGGTAGAGTTCATAATTCTTCTCTGACTCAACTTGGTAAGATTCAGCATCTGATCCTCCGTTCTCATCGCCTCCCACTAACCCTATACTATCCCCTATATTCTTCCAGCGCAGGGCAAGGCGTATGGCCCAAATACCATACCTCCTCCAGTCCCAAAGATGTCTGCCTCTAAGCTATTTCCGATCCTTATTCGTCTTATTTCTCCTCTATCTAAACATCCAGATTTTCCCTTCCTCTTGGAAGCAGGCCTTGGTGCAGCCCTAAGAAAGGAAAACGCTCTAACCACTTCAGCTATCACCCTATTGCTCTCACTTCTGTCTCCAAGTAACTAGCACTATTAACTGTCTCTTTCTCATCACTTTCAAACCACCAGTAAGAATATCGCAGTGCTGGTTCTACTGGTGATCACTCCTACGTGACTCACCCCTGGTCCTCCTCCATCAGGAAATTTGGTGAAACCTTTGTTGTGGCCTTCGATATCTCCAAAGCATTTAACAGACTTTGTAAAATCTTTCCCTTTGGTTTCTCTCTGTTGTCTGCTGTATAGTATCCTCTCTGGACGATCCAATAAGAAGTTATCGATAGATCGACTTCCCCCTCTTAGTGGTGTTCCTCAGGGGTCAGTCCTATCACCTACTCTTGTTCTCTCTTCTACCGTGTGAATCGCCTCACTCTTGGTTCACTGTGCCGCAGCGCCTCACTATCCCTCCCGCACACAAAACGTTGGTACTTCCCTTGTCTGTGGTTGTCTGCCACCCTATTACTATTACTACAGCAGGAGAGCAGCAGTTGGTGCCACCTACCTACATCTCTCGTCTCCAAACGACGCACCATGACTCTCTCACTTTCCTTACCACCAGACCCAAACATCCTACGTCTGCCACCTTACATCAAACACATTCAACAAGCCTTCAAAATACTCACTCCATCTCTTCCTCACTTCATCACTGTGTGTTACATCACTCCTTCATCAAACCTTTTCCCGGATATCCCCACGTATTCTTTTTTTCACTCAATTACCCACTTTCCAAATCATCGTATTCTTCCTGAAGCTTGCTGATACTCTCATCCCAACCCTCATTTGCCCTCTTTTTCAACCCCTGCATCTTGCTCTTCACCTCTTGCCGCTTTCTCTTATACATCTCCCATTATTGTCACTTTTGTGTAATAATCACATCATCGGGGAGACACAAGAGAGAAATATAACAGTTAGTTGATATACATCGAAGAGACGAAGCTAGGACGCCATCTGGTAAACATGTGATTGTCCAAAACATACAACGAGCGTTCATAAACTTATCATTTTACAAATCTTATGAACAATAAAGTTATCTAATTTGTATAGACCATCACTAATATTAAGATTATAATTCTTTGTGTATTTAATGATAGAAGATTCAATGATATTTCTCTTGGTAATAGAGTTAGAGTTAATTACTGAGATGGTGTTACTTCAGTCAATACAATAATCATAGTTTTTAACATGATTAAACAAGGAATTTGATTCTTGTCCCGTTCTTATACTATATTTATGTTGCTTAAGTCTAACAGAAAGATCCTTACCAGTCTGACCAACATAAAATTTATCACAGTTTCCACAAGGCACTTTATAGATGCAACCAAGAGAATTTTCTGGTGAATTCCTGATTAAGATATTCTTTATAGTATTATTGTTGCTAAAGGCAACATTTACATTAAAGGATTTAAACAACATGGGAAGCAAAGTGAAATTATTATTAAAAGGGAGAACTAAAAGATTCTTGGTGTCAATGGGAGGTTTGGGCTCAACTCTATAAAATGATTTCTTTGCTAACTTAAGGGATTTATCAATGAAAGATCTAGGGTACTTTAACTTAGATCCAATAGAATATATCTTCTCAAACTCATCATCAATAAACTCTGGACTGCAAATACGTAATGCCCTAAGGAACATAGATTGAAATAATGATAATTCAACTTTGTCATGTTGAGATGAGTAATAATGGATATATGAGCATACATTGGTGGGTTTTCTGTATATGCTAAACTTAAACTTGTTTCCTTGTCCATGGATCATGCAATCTAAAAATGGTAACATACCATTATTTTCATTTTCTACAGTAAATTTGATGGAAGGTACTAAATTGTTAAGTAAGGGGAGAAATATTTGTAAATTTTCATTTGTTGGCCAAACACAAAGAACATCATCTACATACCTAAACCAAATTGCATTAGAAGGTAAGATATGTTTTAGTAACTTTGTTTCAAAAAATTCCATATAAAGATTACTTAGTACAGGTGAAAGAGGGTTACCCATTGCCATACCAAATTTTTCAGCATAATAATCTCCATTGAATTTAAATACACAGTCTTTTATACACAATTTTATCACTTCAATGAAATTAGACTTTGAAACAGGTAAATGAATACATCCAAGACATCAAATAAATATTCTAAAAGGTCATCAACTGGAACTTTAGTGAAGAGTGAGGAAACATCAAAGCTAACTAGTTTGAAATCAAAATTAATATTGATATTGTTTAGCTTGTTGACTAAATATACATTGTTCATGATATTAGAATTTGATATCTTACCCACTAAGGGGCTTAATAAAGAAACTAACCATTTTCACAATTTATATGTGATGGAGCCTACTAAACTCACTATAGGTCTTGCTGGAAAATTTTGTTTATGTGTTTTGATAAGTCGATACATATATGGCAAAGAAGGGGACAGAGATGACAAACTTTTGATAAGAGAAATGTTACCTTTCAACAACAACTTCATTTCTTTATTGAAGTGAGAATTAACTGCTTCTAAGGGATTTTTACTAAGTTTAGAATGTATATCAACTGACTGTTATAATTCTCTCTTGTGTCTCCCCTGATGATGTAATTATTACACGAAAGTGCACTTGGGAACGTTTCGTGTTTCATTTTCCCCGTGGACTCATAGCAATATCTTGATCACGCGCAAAATTATGATCCTTTCCAATATATATATATATATATATATATATATATATATATATATATATATATATATATATATATTCTTTTTTCTTTTTCTTTTAAATTATTTGCCATTTCCCGCGTTAGCGAGGTAGCGTTAAGAACAGAGGACTGGGCCTTTTTTGGAATATCCTCACCTGGCGCCCTCTGTTCCTTCTTTTGGAAAATTAAAAAAAAAAACGAGAGGGGAGGATTTCCAGCCCCCCGCTCCCTCCCCTTTTAGTCGCCTTCCACGACACGCAGGGAATACGTGGGAAGTATTCTTAATCCCCTATCCCCAGGAATAATATATATATATACATATATTTTTTTTTTTTTCCTTTGTCGCTGTCTCCCGCGTTTGCGAGGTAGCGCAAGGAAACAGACGAAAGAAATGGCCCAACCCACCCCCATACACATGTATATACATACGTCCACACACGCAAATATACATACCTACACAGCTTTCCATGGTTCACCCCAGACGCTTCACATGCCCCGATTAAATCCACTGACAGCACGTCAACCCCGGTATACCACATCGCTCCAATTCACTCTATTCCTTGCCCTCCTTTCACCCTCCTGCAAGTTCAGGCCCCCGATCACACAAAATCTTTTTCACTCCATCTTTCCACCTCCAATTTAGTCTCCCTTTTCTCCTCGTTCCCTCCACCTCCGACACATATATCCTCTTGGTCAATCTTTCCTCACTCATTCTCTCCATGTGACCAAACCATTTCAAAACACCCTCTTCTGCTCTCTCAACCACGCTCTTTTTATTTCCACACATCTCTCTTACCCTTACGTTACTTACTCGATCAAACTACCTCACACCACACATTGTCCTCAAACATCTCATTTCCAGCACATCCATCCTCCTGCGCACAGCTCTATCCATAGCCCACGCCTCGCAACCATACAACATTGTTGGAACCACTATTCCTTCAAACATACCCATTTTTGCTTTCCGAGATAATGTTCTCGACTTCCACACATTCTTCAAGGCTCCCAGAATTTTCGCCCCCTCCCCCACCCTATGATCCACTTCCGCTTCCATGGTTCCATCCGCTGCCAGATCCACTCCCAGATATCTAAAACACTTCACTTCCTCCAGTTTTTCTCCATTCAAACTCACCTCCCAATTGACTTGACCCTCAACCCTACTGTACCTAATAACCTTGCTCTTATTCACATTTACTCTTAACTTTCTTCTTTCACACACTTTACCAAACTCAGTCACCAGCTTCTGCAGTTTCTCACATGAATCAGCCACCAGCGCTGTATCATCAGCGAACAACAACTGACTCACTTCCCAAGCTCTCTCATCCCCAACAGACTTCATACTTGCCCCTCTTTCCAAAACTCTTGCATTCACCTCCCTAACAACCCCATCCATAAACAAATTAAACAACCATGGAGACATCACACACCCCTGCCGCAAACCTACATTCACTGAGAACCAATCACTTTCCTCTCTTCCTACACGTACACATGCCTTACATCCTCGATAAAAACTTTTCACTGCTTCTAACAACATGCCTCCCACACCATATATTCTTAATACCTTCCACAGAGCATCTCTATCAACTCTATCATATGCTTTCTCCAGATCCATAAATGCTACATACAAATCCATTTGCTTTTCTAAGTATTTCTCACATACATTCTTCAAAGCAAACACCTGATCTACACATCCTCTACCACTTCTGAAACCACACTGCTCTTCCCCAATCTGATGCTCTGTACATGCCTTCACCCTCTCAATCAGTACCCTCCCATATAATTTACCAGGAATACTCAACAAACTTATACCTCTGTAATTTGAGCACTCACTCTTATCCCCTTTGCCTTTGTACAATGGCACTATGCACGCATTCCGCCAATCCTCAGGCACCTCACCGTGAGTCATACATACATTAAATAACCTTACCAACCAGTCAACAATACAGTCACCCACTTTTTTAATAAATTCCACTGCAATACCATCCAAACCTGCTGCCTTGCCGGCTTTCATCTTCCGCAAAGCTTTTACTACCTCTTCTCTGTTTACCAAATCATTTTCCCTAACCCTCTCACTTTGCACACCACCTCGACCAAAACACCCTATATCTGCCACTCTATCATCAAACACATTCAACAAACCTTCAAAATACTCACTCCATCTCCTTCTCACATCACCACTACTTGTTATCACCTCCCCATTTGCGCCCTTCACTGAAGTTCCCATTTGCTCCCTTGTCTTACGCACTTTATTTACCTCCTTCCAGAACATCTTTTTATTCTCCCTAAAATTTAATGATACTCTCTCACCCCAAATCTCATTTGCCCTTTTTTTCACCTCTTGCACCTTTCTCTTGACCTCCTGTCTCTTTCTTTTATACGTCTCCCACTCAACTGCATTTTTTCCCTGCTAAAATCGTCCAAATGCCTCTCTCTTCTCTTTCACTAATACTCTTACTTCTTCATCCCACCACTCACTACCCTTTCTAATCAACCCACCTCCCACTCTTCTCATGCCACAAGCATCTTTTGCGCAATCCATCACTGATTCCCTAAATACATCCCATTCCTCCCCCACTCCCCTTACTTCCATTGTTTTCACCTTTTTCCATTCTGTACTCAGTCTCTCCTGGTACTTCCTCACACAAGTCTCCTTCCCAAGCTCACTTACTCTCACCACCCTCTTCACCCCAACATTCACTCTTCTTTTCTGAAAACCCATACAAATCTTCACCTGAACCTCCACAAAATAATGATCAGACATCCCTCCAGTTGCACCTCTCAGCGCATTAACATCCAAAAGTCTCTCTTTCGCGCGCCTGTCAATTAACACGTAATCCAATAACGCTCTCTGGCCATCTCTCCTACTTACATAAGTATACTTATGTATATCTCGCTTTTTAAACCAGGTAATCCCAATCATCAGTCCTTTTTCAGCACATAAATCTACAAGCTCTTCACCATTTCCATTTACAACACTGAACACCCCATGTACACCAATTATTCCCTCAACTGCCACATTACTCACCTTTGCATTCAAATCACCCATCACTATAACCCGATCTCGTGCATCAAAAGCACTAACACACTCATTCAGCTGCTCCCAAAACACTTGCCTCTCATGATCTTTCTTCTCATGCCCAGGTGCATATGCACCAATAATCACCCATCTCTCTCCATCAACTTTCAGTTTTACCCATATTAATCGGGAATTTACTTTCTTACATTCTATCACGTACTCCCACAACTCCTGTTTCAGGAGTACTGCTACTCCTTCCCTTGCTCTTGTCCTCTCACTAACCCCTGACTTTACTCCCAAGACATTCCCAAACCACTCTTCCACTTCACCCTTGAGCTTCGTTTCACTCAGAGCCAAAACATCCAGGTTTCTTTCCTCAAACATACTACCTATCTCTCCTTTTTTCACATCTTGGTTACATCCACACACATTTAGGCACCCCAATCTGAGCCTTCGAGGAGTATGAGCACTCCCCGCGTGACTCCTTCTTCTGTTTCCCATTTTAGAAAGTTAAAAAAATACAAGGAGGGGAGGATTTCTGGCCCCCCGCTCCCGTCCCCGCTAGTCGCTTTCTACGACACGCGAGGAATGCGTGGGAAGTATTCTTTCACCCCTATCCCCAGGTATAATATACATATATATACATACACATACACACACATACACACACACACGCACATATACACACACACACACATACATATATATACATATGAAAAATGTAAGAAACAATTTAGAAAACTGAAACTTCTAGCTTGAAATGAAAAGAAAAAAAATGAATGTCACATAATGGTTCAACCTCTGGCTATGGAAAAAGGAAATGTTTAATTTATTTACACAAAAGTCAATAGTAGTTCTCATCAATTTAACCACTGTATCAATAAGCTTCAATGTCTAAGCTACATTTTTTCCAATTTCACTATTTTCTTGTCAAAGCACCATGTATGAAAACTATCACTCCAGTAACACAACTATAAACATATATATATATATATATATATTATATATATATATATATATATATATATATATATATATATATATATATATATATATATATATATATGCCTCAAATTACAGAGGTATAAGTTTGTTGAGTATTCCTGGTAAATTATATGGGAGGGTACTGATTGAGAGGGTGAAGGCATGTACAGAGCATCAGATTGGGGAAGAGCAGTGTGGTTTCAGAAGTGGTAGAGGATGTGTGGATCAGGTGTTTGCTTTGAAGAATGTATGTGAGAAATACTTAGAAAAGCAAATGGATTTGTATGTAGCATTTATGGATCTGGAGAAGGCATATGATAGAGTTGATAGAGATGCTCTGTGGAAGGTATTAAGAATATATGGTGTGGTAGGCAAGTTGTTAGAAGCAGTGAAAAGTTTTTATCCGAGGATGTAAGGCATGTGTACGTGTAGGAAGAGAGGAAAGTGATTGGTTCTCAGTGAATGTAGGTTTGCGGCAGGGGTGTGTGATGTCTCCATGGTTGTTTAATTTGTTTATGGATGGGGTTGTTAGGGAGGTGAATGCAAGAGTTTTGGAAAGAGGGGCAAGTATGAAGTCTGTTGGGGATGAGAGAGCTTGGGAAGTGAGTCAGTTGTTGTTCGCTGATGATACAGCGCTGGTGGCTGATTCATGTGAGAAACTGCAGAAGCTGGTGACTGAGTTTGGTAAAGTGTGTGAAAGAAGAAAGTTAAGAGTAAATGTGAATAAGAGCAAGGTTATTAGGTACAGTAGGGTTGAGGGTCAAGTCAATTGAGAGGTGAGTTTGAATGGAGAAAAACTGGAGGAAGTGAAGTGTTTTCGATATCTGGGAGTGGATCTAGGAGCGGATGGAACCATGGAAGCGGAAGTGGATCATAGGGTGGGGGAGGGGGCGAAAATTCTGGGAGCCTTGAAGAATGTGTGGAAGTCGAGAACATTATCTCGGAAAGCAAAAATGGGTATATTTGAAGGAATAGTGGTTTCAACAATGTTGTATGGTTGCGAGGCGTGGGCTATGGATAGAGTTGTGCGCAGGAGGATGGATGTGCTGGAAATGAGATGTTTGAGGACAATGTGTGGTGTGAGGTGGTTTGATCGAGTAAGTAACGTAAGGGTAAGAGAGATGTGTGGAAATAAAAAGAGTGTGGTTGAGAGAGCACAAGAGGGTGTTTTGAAATGGTTTGGGCACATGGAGAGAATGAGTGAGGAAAGATTGACCAAGAGGATATATGTGTCGGAGGTGGAGGGAACGAGGAGAAGAAGGAGACCAAATTGGAGGTGGAAAGGTGGAGTGAAAAAGATTTTGTGTGATCGAGGCCTGAACATGCAGGAGGGTGAGAGGAGGGCAAGGAATAGAGTGAATTGGAGCGATGTGGTATACCGGGGTTGACGTGCTGTCAGTGGATTGAATCAAGGCATGTGAAGCGTCTGGGGTAAACCATGGAAAGCTGTGTAGGTATGTATATTTGCGTGTGTGGACGTATGTATATACATGTGTATGGGGGTGGGTTGGGCCATTTCTTTCGTCTGTTTCCTTGCGCTACCTCGCAAACGCGGGAGACAGCGACAAAGCAAAAAAAAAAAAAAAAAATATATATATATATATATATATATATATATATATATATATATATATATATATATATATATATATATATATTTATATTTTTTTTTATTATACTTTGTCGCTGTCTCCCGCGTTTGCGAGGTAGCGCAAGGAAACAGACGAAAGAAATGGCCCCACCCCCCCGCCCCCATACACATGTATATACATACGTCCACACACGCAAATATACATACCTACACAGCTTTCCATGGTTTACCCCAGACGCTTCACATGCCTTGATTCAATCCACTGACAGCACGTCAACCCCAGTATACCACATCGCTCCAATTCACTCTATTCCTTGCCCTCCTTTCACCCTCCTGCATGTTCAGGCCCCGATCACACAAAATCTTTTTCACTCCATCTTTCCACCTCCAATTTGGTCTCCCTCTTCTCGTTCCCTCCACCTCCGACACATATATCCTCTTGGTCAATCTTTCCTCACTCATTCTCTCCATGTGCCCAAACCACTTCAAAACACCCTTTTCTGCTCTCTCAACCACGCTCTATTTATTTCCACACATCTCTCTTACCCTTACGTTACTCACTCGATCAAACCACCTCACACCACACATTGTCCTCAAACATCTCATTTCCAGCACATCCATCCTCCTGCGCACAACTCTATCCATAGCCCACGCCTCGCAACCATACAACATTGTTGGAACCACTATTCCTTCAAACATACCCATTTTTGCTTTCCGAGATAATGTTCTCGACTTCCACACATTCTTCAAGGCCCCCAGAATTTTCGCCCCCTCCCCCACCCTATGATCCACTTCCGCTTCCATGGTTCCATCCGCTGCCAGATCCACTCCCAGATATCTAAAACACTTCACTTCCTCCAGTTTTTCTCCATTCAAACTCACCTCCCAATTGACTTGACCCTCAACCCTACTGTACCTAATAACCTTGCTCTTATTCACATTTACTCTTAACTTTCTTCTTTCACACACTTTACCAAACTCAGTCACCAGCTTCTGCAGTTTCTCACATGAATCAGCCACCAGCGCTGTATCATCAGCGAACAACAACTGACTCACTTCCCAAGCTCTCTCATCCCCAACAGACTTCATACATGCCCCTCTTTCCAAAACTCTTGCATTTACCTCCCTAACAACCCCATCCATAAACAAATTAAACAACCATGGAGACATCACACACCCCTGCCGCAAACCTACATTCACTGAGAACAAATCACTTTCCTCTCTTCCTACACGTACACATGCCTTACATCCTCGATAAAAACTTTTCACTGCTTCTAACAACTTTCATCCCACACCATATATTCTTAATACCCTCCACAGAGCATCTCTATCAACTCTATCATATGCCTTCTCCAGATCCATAAATGCTACATACAAATCCATTTGCTTTTCTAAGTATTTCTCACATACATTCTTCAAAGCAAACACCTGATCCACACATCCTCTACCACTTCTGAAACCACACTGCTCTTCCCCAATCTGATGCTCTATACATGCCTTCACCCTCTCAATCAATACCCTCCCATACAATTTACCAGGAATACTCAACAAACTTATACCTTTGTAATTTGAGCACTCACTCTTATCCCCTTTGCCTTTGTACAATGGCACTATGCACGCATTCCGCCAATCCTCAGGCACCTCACCATGAGTCATACATACATTAAATAACCTTACCAACCAGTCAACAATACAGTCACCCCCTTTTTTAATAAATTCCACTGCAATACCATCCAAACCTGCTGCCTTGCCGGCTTTCATCTTCCGCAAAGCTTTCACTACCTCTTCTCTGTTTACCAAATCATCTTCCCTAACCCTCTCACTTTGCACACCACCTCGACCAAAACACCCTATATCTGCCACTCTATCATCAAACACATTCAACAAACCTTCAAAATACTCACTCCATCTCCTTCTCACATCACCACTACTTGTTATCACCTCCCCATTTGCGCCCTTCACTGAAGTTCCCATTTGCTTCCTTGTCTTACGCACTTTCTTTACCTCCTTCCAGAACATCTTTTTATTCTCCCTAAAATTTGATGATACTCTCCCACCCCAACTCTCATTTGCCCTTTTTTTCACCTCTTGCACCTTTCTCTTGACCTCCTGTCTCTTTCTTTTATACATCTCCCACTCAATTGCATATATATATATATATATATATATATATATATATATATATATATATATATAGAGAGAGAGAGAGAGAGAGAGAGAGAGAGAGAGAGAGAGAGAGAGAGAGAAGAGGTAGTAAAAGCTTTGCGGAAGATGAAAGCCGGCAAGGCAGCAGGTTCGGATGGTATTGCAGTGGAATTTATTAAAAAAGGGGGTGACTGTATTGTTGACTGGTTGGTAAGGTTATTTAATGTATGTATGACTCATGGTGAGGTGCCTGAGGATTGGCGGAATGCGTGCATAGTGCCATTGTACAAAGGCAAAGGGGATAAGAGTGAGTGCTCAAATTACAGAGGTATAAGTTTGTTGAGTATTCCTGGTAAATTATATGGGAGGGTATTGATTGAGAGGGTGAAGGCATGTACAGAGCATCAGATTGGGGAAGAGCAGTGTGGTTTCAGAAGTGGTAGAGGATGTGTGGATCAGGTGTTTGCTTTGAAGAATGTATGTGAGAAATACTTAGATAAGCAAATGGTTTTGTATGTAGCATTTATGGATCTGGAGAAGGCATAGGATAGAGTTGATAGAGATGCTCTGTGGAAGGTATTAAGAATATATGGTGTGGGAGGCAAGTTGTTAGAAGCAGTGAAAAGTTTTTATCGAGGATGTAAGGCATGTGTACGTGTAGGAAGAGAGGAAAGTGATTGGTTCTCAGTGAATGTAGGTTTGCGGCAGGGGTGTGTGATGTCTCCATGGTTGTTTAATTTGTTTATGGATGGGGTTGTTAGGGAGGTGAATGCAAGAGTTTTGGAAAGAGGGGCATGTATGAAGTCTGTTGGGGATGAGAGAGCTTGAGAAGTGAGTCAGTTGTTGTTCGCTGATGATACAGCGCTGGTGGCTGATTCATGTGAGAAACTGCAGAAGCTGGTGACTGAGTTTGGTAAAGTGTGTGAAAGAAGAAAGTTAAGAGTAAATGTGAATAAGAGCAAGGTTATTAGGTACAGTAGGGTTGAGGGTCAAGTCAATTGGGAGGTGAGTTTGAATGGAGAAAAACTGGAGGAAGTGAAGTGTTTTAGATATCTGGGAGTGGATCTGGCAGCGGATGGAACCATGGAAGCGGAAGTGGATCATAGGGTGGGGGAGGGGGCGAAAATTCTGGGAGCCTTGAAGACCGTGTGGAAGTCGAGAACATTATCTCGGGAAGCAAAAATGTGTATGTTTGAAGGAATAGTGGTTCCAACAATGTCGTATGGTTGCGAGGCGTGGGCTATGGATAGAGTTGTGCGCAGGAGGATGGATGTGCTGGAAATGAGATGTTTGAGGACAATGTGTGGTGTGAGGTGGTTTGATCGAGTAAGTAATGTAAGGGTAAGAGAGATGTGTGGAAATAAAAAGAGCGTGGTTGAGAGAGCAGAAGAGGGTGTTTTGAAATGGTTTGGGCACATGGAGAGAATGAGTGAGGAAAGATTGACCAAGAGGATATATGTGTCGGAGGTGGAGGGAACGAGGAGAAGAGGGAGACCAAATTGGAGGTGGAAAGATGGAGTGAAAAAGATTTTGTGTGATCGGGGCCTGAACATGCAGGAGGGTGAAAGGAGGGCAAGGAATAGAGTGAATTGGAGCGATGTGGTATACCGGGGTTGACGTGCTGTCATTGGATTGAATCAGGGCATGTGAAGCGTCTGGGGTGAACCATGGAAAGCTGTGTAGGTGTGTATATTTGCGTGTGTGGACGTATGTATATACACGTGTATAGGGGTGGGTTGGGCCATTTCTTTCGTCTGTTTCCTTGCGCTACCTCGCAAACGCGGGAGACAGCGACAAAGCAAAAAAAAAAAAGAAAAATATATATATATATATATATATATATATATATATATATATACATATATATATATATATATATATATATGTGTGTGTGTGTGTGTGTGTGTGTGTGTGTGTGCGTGTGTGTGTGTGTGTGTGTTTGTATATATATTCCTCACGTGTCGTAGAAAGCGACTAAAGGGGACGGGAGCGCGTTTCTAGAAACCCTCCCCTCCTTGTATTTTAAATTTCTAAAAGGGGAAACAGAAGGAGTCACGCGGGGAGTGCTCATCCTCCTCGAAGGCTCAGATTGGGGTGTCTAGATGTGTGTGGATGTAACGAAGATCAGTAAAAAGGAGAGATAGGTAGTATGTTTGAGGAAAGGAGCCTGGATGTTTTGGCTCTGAGTGAAACAAAGCTCAAGGGTAAAGGGAAAGAGTGGTTTGGGAATGTCTTGGGAGTAAAGTCAGGGGTTTTTGAAAGGACAAGAGCAAGGGAAGGAGTAGGACTACTCCTGAAACAGGTGTGGTGGGAGTATGTGATAGAGTGTAAGAAAGTAAACTCCAGATTGATATGGGTAAAACTGAAAGTGGATGGAGAGAAATGGGTGATCAATGGTGCATATGCACCTAGGCATGAGAAGAAAGATCACTAGAGGGAAGTGTTTTGGGAGCAGCTGAATGAGTGTGTTAGTGGTTTTGATGCACGAGACTGGGTTATAGTAATGGGTGATTTGAATGCAAAGGTGAGTAATGTGGCAGTTGAGGGAATAATTGGTATATTTGGGGTGTTCAGTTTTGTAAATGGAAATGGTGAAGAAATTATAGATTTGTGTGCTGAAAAAGGACTGGTGATTGGGAATACCTGGTTTAAAAAGAGAGATATACATAAGCATACGTATGTAAGTAGGAGAGATAGCCAGAGAGCGTTATTGGATTACGTGTTAATTGATAGGCGTGCGAAAGAGAGACTTGTGGATGTTAATGTGCTGAGAGGTGCAACTAGAGGGATGTCTGATCATTATCTTGTGGAGGTGAGGGTGAAGATTTATAGAGGTTTTCAGAAATGAGGGGAGAATATTGGGGTGAAGAGAGTGGTGAAAGTAAGTGAGCTTTACAAGGAGACTTGTGTGAAAAAGTACCAGGAGAGACTGAGTACAGAATGGAAAAAGGTGAGAACAAAGGACGTAAGGGAAGTGGGGGAGGAATGGGATGTATGTAGGGAAGAAGTGCTGGCTTGCGCAAAAGATGCTTGTGGCATGAGAAGCGTCGGAGGTGGGCAGATTAGAAAGGGTAGTGAGTGGTGGGATGAAGAAGTAAGATTATTAGTGAAAGAGAGGAGAGAGGCATTTGGACGATTTTTGCAGGAATATAATGCAAATGACTGGAAGATGTATAAAAGAAAGAGGCAGGAGATCAAGAAAAAGGTGCAAGAGGTGAAAAAGAGGGCAAATGAGAGTTGGGGTGAGAGAGTATCATTAAATTTCAGGGAGAATAAAAAGATGTTATGGAAGGATGTAAATAAAGTGCGTAAGACAAGGGAACAATTGGGAACTTCAGTGAAGGGGTCTGATGGGGAGGTGATAACAAGTAGTGGTGATGTGAGAAGGAGATGGAGTGAGTATTTTGACGGTTTCTTGAATCTATTTGATGATAGAGTGGCAGATATAGAGTGTTTTGGTAGAGGTGGTGTGCAAAGTGAGAGGGTTAGGGAGAATAATTTGGTAAACAGAGAAGAGGTAGCAAAAGCTTTGCGGAAGATGAAAGCCGGCAAGGAAGCGGGTTTGGATGGAATTGACGTGTATTAAAAAAGGGGGTGACTGTATTGTTGACTGGTTGGTAGGGTTATTCAATATATGTATGATTCATGGTGAGGTGCCTGAGAATTCGAGGAATGCTTGCATAGTGCCATTGTACAAAGGCAAAGGGGACAAAGGTAACTGCTCAAATTACAGAGGTATAAGTTTGTTGAGTATTCCTAGGAAATTATATGGGAGGGTATTGATTGAGAGGGTGAAGGCATGTACAGAGCATCAGATTGGGGAAGAGCAGTGTGGTTTCAAAAGTGGTAGAGGATGTGTGGATCAGGTGTTTGCTTTGAAGAATGTATGTGAGAAATATTTAGAAAAGCAAATGGATTTGTATGTAGCATTTATGGATCTGGAGAAGGCATATGATAGAGCTGATAGGGATGCTGTGTGTAAGGTATTAAGAATATATGTGGGAGAGGCAAGTTGTTAGAAGCAGTGAAAAGTTTTTATCGAGGATGTAAGGCATGTGTCCGTGTAGGAAGAGAGGAAAGTGATTGGTTCTCAGTGAATGTAGGTTTGCGGCAGGGGTGTGTGATGTCTCCATGGTTGTTTAATTTGTTTATGGATGGGGTTGTTAGGGAGGTGAATGCAAGAGTTTTGGAAAGGTGGGCAAGTATGCAGTCTGTTGTGGATGAGAGAGCTTTGGAAGTGAGTCAGTTGTTGTTCGCTGATGATACAGCGCTGGTGGCTGATTCATGTGAGAAACTGCAGAAGCTTATGACTGAGATGGGTAAAGTGTGTGAAAGAAAAAAGTTGAGAGTAAATGTGAATAAGAGCAAGGTTATTAGGTACAGTAGGGTTGAGGGTCAAGTCAATTGGAAGGTAAGTTTGAATGGAGAAAAACTGGAGGAAGTGAAGTGTTTTAGATATCTGGGAGTGGATTTGGCAGCGGATGGAACCATGGAAGCGGAAGTGAGTCATAGGGTGGGGGAGGGGGCGAAAATTCTGGGAGCCTTGAAGAATGTGTGGAAGTAGAGAACTTTTTCTCGGAAAGCAAAAATGGATATGTTTGAAGGAACAGTGGTTCCAACAATGTTGTATGGTTGCGAGGCGTGGGCTATGGATAGAGTTGTGCGCCGGAGGGTGGCTGTGCTGGAAATGAGATGTTTGAGGACAATATGTGGTGTGAGGTGGTTTGATCGAGTAAGTAATAATAGGGTAAAAGCGATGTGCGGTAATAAAAGGAGTGTGGTTGAGAGAAATAATACAAATGAGAGGGAGATGTATAAAAGAAAGAGGCAGGAGGTCAAGAGAAAGGTGCAAGAGGTGAAAAAGAGGGCAAATTAGAGTTGGGGTGAGAGACTATCATTAAATTTTAGGGAGAATAAAAAGATGTTTTGGAGGGAGATGAATAAATTGAGTAAGACAAGGGAACAAATGGGAACTTCAGTGGAGGGGGTTAAGGGGGTGGTGATAACTAGTAGTAGTCATGTGAGGAGATGGAGAGAGTATTTTGAAGGTTTGTTAAATGTGTTTGATGATAGATTGGCAGATATAGGGTGTTTTGATCGAGGTGGTATGCAAAGTGAGAGGGTTAGGGAAAATGATTTGGTAAACAGAGAAGAGGTAGTGAAAGCTTTGCGGAAGATGAAAGCCGGCAAGGCAGTGGCTTTCCAAGGTATTGCAGTGGAATTTATTAAAAAAGGGGGTGACTGTACTGTTGACTGGTTGGTAAGGTTATCTAATGTATGTATTGTTCATGGTGAGGTGCCTGATGATTGGCGGAATGCTTGCATAGTGCCATTGCACAAAGGCAAAAGGGACAAAGGTGACTGCTCAAATTATAGAGGTTTAAGTTTGTTGAGTATTCCTGGGAAATTATATGGGAGGGTATTGATTGAGAGGGTGAAGGCATATACAGACCATCAGATTGGGGAAGAGCAGTGTGGTTTCAGAAGTGGCAGAGGATGTGTATATCAGGTGTTTGCTTTGAAGAATATATGTGAGAAATACTTCGAAAATCAAATGGATTTGTATGTAGCATTTATGGATCTGGAGAAGGCATGTGATAGAGTTGATAGAGATGCTCTGTGGAAGGTACTAAGAATATATGGTGTGGGAGGCAAGTTGTTAGAAGTGAAAAGTTTTTTATCGAGGATGTAAGGCATGTGTACGTGTAGGAAGAGAGGAAAGTGATTGGTTCTCAGTGAATGTAGGTTTGCGGCAGGGGTGTGTGATGTCTCCATGGTTGTTTAATTTGTTTATGGATGCCCTTGTTGGAAAGAGGGCAAGTATGCAGTCTGTTGTGAGTGAGAGAGCTTGGGAAGTGAGTCAGTTGCTGTTCGCTGATGATACAGCGATGGTGGCTGATTCATGTGAGAAACTGCAGAAGCTGGTGACCGAGTTTGGTAAAGTGTGTGAAAGAAGAAAGTTAAGAGTAAATGTGAATAAGAGCAAGGTTATTAGGTAGAGTAAGGTTGAGGGTCAAGTCAATTTGGAGGTAAGTTTGAATGGAGCAAAACTGGAGGAAGTAAAGTGTTTTAGATATCTGGGAGTGGATCTGGCAGCGGATGGAACCATGGAAGCGGAAGTGAGTCATAGGGTGGGGGAGGGGGCGAAAATTCTGGGAGCCTTGAAGAATGTGTGGAAGTCGAGACCATTATCTCGGAAAGCAACAATGGGTATGTCTGAAGGAATAGTGGTTCCAACAATGTTGTATGGTTGCGAGGCTCGGGCTATGGATAGAGTTGTGCGCCGGAGGGTGGCTGTGCTGGAAATGATATGTTTGAGGACAATATGTGGTGTGACGTGGTTTGATCGAGTAAGTAATGTAAGGGTAAGAGAGATGTGTGGAAATAAAAAGAGTGTGGTTGAGAGAGCAGGAGAGGGTGTTTTGAAATGGTTTGGTCACATGGAGAGAATGAGTGAGGAAAGATTGACCAAGAGGATATATGTGTCGGAGGTGGAGGGAACGAGGAGAAGTGGGAGACCAAATTAAAGGTGGAAAGATGGAGTGAAAAAGATTTTGAGTGATCGGGGCCTGAACATGAAGGAGGGTGAAAGGCGTGCAAGGAATAGAGTGAACTGGATCGATGTGGTATACCGGGGTTGACGTGCTGTCAGTGGATTGAATCAGGGCATGTGAAGCGTCTGGGGTAAACCATGGAAAGTTGTGTGGGGCCTAGATGTGGAAAGGGAGCTTAGGTTTCGGCCATTATTGCATGACAGCTAGAGACTGAGTGTGAACGAATGGGGCCTTTGTTGTCTTTTCCTCGCGCTACCTCGCACACATGAGGGGGGAGGAGGATGGTATTCCGTGTGTGGCGAGGTGGCGATGGGAATGAATAAAGGCAGACAGTGTGAATTGTGTGCATGGGTATATATGTATGTGTCTGTGTGTATATATATATGTGTACATTGAGATGTATAGGTATGTATATTTGCTTGTGTGGACGTGTATGTATATACATGTGTATGGGTGGGTTGTATATACATGTATGTATATACATGGGTATGGGTGGGTTGGGCCGTCTTTCACCCTCCTGAATATTCAGGCCCCGATCACTCAAAATCTTTTTCACTCCATCTTTCCACCTCCAATTTGGTCTCCCACTTCTCCTCGTTCCCTCCACCTCCGACACATATATCCTCTTAGACAATCTTTCCTCACTCATTCTCTCCATGTGACCAAACCATTTCAAAACACCCTCTACTGCTCTCTCAACCACGCTCTTTTTATTTCCACACATCTCTCTTACCCTTACATTACTTACTCGATCAAACCACCTCACACCACATATTATCCTCAAACATCTCATTTCCAGCACATCCACCCTGCTGCGCACAACTCTATACATAGCCCATATATATATATATATATATATATATATATATATATATATATATATATATATATATATATATATATATATATATATATTTTTTTTCATACTATTCGCTATTTCCCGCGATAGCGAGGTAGCGTTGAGAACAGAGGACTGGGCCTTTGAGGGAATATCCTCACCTGGACCTCTTCTCTGTTCCTTCTTTTGGAAAATTAAAAAAAAAAAAAAAAAAACGAGAGTGGAGGATTTCCAGCCCCCCGCTCCCTTCCCTTTTAGTCGCCTTCTACGACAAGCAGGGAATACGTGGGAAGTATTCTTTCTCCCCTATCCCCAGGGATATATATATATATATATATATATATATATATATATATATATATATATATATATATATATATATATATATATATATATATATATATATATATATTCTTTTGCGCAATCCATCACTGATTCCCTAAATACATCCCATTCCTCCCCCACTCCCCTTACTTCCATTGTTCTCACCTTTTTCCATTCTGTACTCAGTCTCTCCTGGTACTTCCTCACACAAGTCTCCTTCCCAAGCTCACTTACTCTCACCACCCTCTTCACCCCAACATTCACTCTTCTTTTCTGAAAACCCATACAAATCTTCACCTTAGCCTCCACAAGATAATGATCAGACATCCCTCCAGTTGCACCTCTCAGCACATTAACATCCAAAAGTCTCTCTTTCGCACGCCTGTCAATTAACACGTAATCCAATAACGCTCTCTGGCCATCTCTCCTACTTACATAAGTATACTTGTGGCATGAGAAGAGTGGGAGGTGGGTTGATTAGAAAGGGTAGTGAGTGGTGGGATGAAGAAGTAAGAGTATTAGTGAAAGAGAAGAGAGAGGCATTTGGACGATTTTTGCAGGGAAAAAATGAAATTGAGTGGGAGATGTATAAAAGAAAGAGACAGGAGGTCAAGAGAA